>NC_060896.1:17895276-18255276 GCF_014805685.1 Silurus meridionalis | reverse complement strand
CTCTTTTGATTTATTTGTGTTTAGATTTATTTGTGAATGATGAATAATGGAAGAAATCTTATTGTAAACTGTCCAATAACTGTGTTATATAAAGACAAATGATCTGTCGTACATAAAAAAACAATTTTTTTAAATGCTCAGGGCTAGGCAAAATAGGATAGATTATAAGAATCCATCAAAAAAAGGGACAGTTTCCACAACAGCATTCCTGTAAACCATCAGCATAAAACATAAAACAGACCCATGAGTTATCTGACTTCTGATTATTTTATTATGAAAGTGAATTTGCCTGGGGAAAAGGAGGAAAATGCCTGATGCATTATTCATTATTTAAACTGGGAGTGCTATATTTCCTTCTTATAATTCTATCCTTATGATGGGTATTGGGAAGGCAGAACTGAGCATAACTACTTTTAATGCCCAGAGGTAATGCCTGTTGTACACAGCAAAATGAGAAAATAAGAAAAGAATAGAAACAGGTATACAGAGGAGGACTTGATCCTCTCTTAGGAGTAACATATGTCTGACCATAATTACATTCTTGAAGCCTTTCTTTGACCTCTGACTTCTACCCTTCATTCCAGAGATGACTGCTTTGAGTGTGTCACATTGAATCACACACACACACACACACACACACACACACACACACACACACACACACACACACACACACACACAAACCCCTCCCAAACTAGTCAAAACCCATTAATTTCATTCCTCCTTCTGCCAGTTCATTCCCTCTAGACCTAAATTTATTTCAATAGTTGCATAATAGATCTGTCTTTTTATACATTGGCAATAAATAACTTTCGAAAACACATCTAAACCACATTATCTTTGTATTTGTTTTCTGCTCTTCTGGATAGGGGGTGAGGCAAGAAAAAAAAAGATTTGAAGAGTTCTTGGGGTTTGTTAAAGAGAAAAGAACAGCAAAATTCCCTTGAAGGGATATCCTCTCCTTTTTGCTTTCTACACTGTCACATCAAATAAGAGTCCGCTCCCTGTATAGGCACTGATGAGAACCAAATCAGCTCTCAGTAGAAAAAAGTTTCTTTATTTTGTGCAACAGTTCTCCATACTGGTTAGATCTGCTCTCCCTTCTCACCAATAATGGTCAACTCAGGGTAACTGTCAAATATTTGATCTAAGTCAGCCTTGTTAAAGCATAGAAAATGTAAATAAATAAATTAACAAACAAACAAATAAATAAAAACGTCATTTAAAAAAAATATTCTTTCATATGAGGCTTGTCTCTTGTTTTAATATGTATCCTTTTGTAATTCTGCACTTAGTAAATTTCTAGAACACAAATAGACTTTTTTGTCCCTGTTTATGACTTGTGATTAATCCCTAACTACCAGCAATGGAGCAAAATATTGTGTTCATGATTCATATTTTCCGAGAGTCTACAATAAGCTACACTGCATTTTAGTGCTGGGTGTGAATGCTAACTACATTACAGTACACAATTTCACTCCACAAATGTTTAGGAAAATATCCTTGCCTATTTTGAGTTGTGGTTCTAATAGATTCTAGAAATAAGAGTTTGTCAAGTACAGGAACTGGTCTGTTACATGATGCAATTAAATTGTTACATTGTTAATCCTCCTAGAAACCTATTACATAATTTATAAAGGACATAAGGATATGGGCTGTGTGTAAACAGAGGATACACCTTTAAAATGTACCTGTTAACTTACTGTATACTAAATCATTTTATTATGGGGGCGCTATACTGTTTTTAATACTCCAGCTCTATGAGCTTTTAATAACTGACATTCTCCCAAAGCAACTTTACAGAATCAAATGAAAAGAAAATATAATTTTCAGCACCATAAATTTGTCTCTATATTTTGGCTTGCTTATTAGGGATACATTTATAGAGACATAATTAATATGAGAAAGAACCCTTGAGAGGAACCAGATTCAAAAGGTCACACATTTTTATTTAGGTGACACTAAATGTCCATTCATTATAATTCCATCATTGTTGAGGTTTCTAGGAGTTTACAGGAGTATATATATATATATATATATATATATATATATATATATATATATATATATATATATATATATATATATAGCATGTCATATACTACTGTTCTTTAATAGAGAGCACTCTCACCCAAATAATAGTGGGAGATGTCAAAGTACTTTATAATTCAGATGTTTCTTTAAAAACTGATATACCTCCAAGGTCAGTCTACAGGTGTAGGTGCTAGAAATGTAGGAAATATGTTCCTGTACTCCCTGTTTAATATGTACAGTCCCTATAATATTTCTAGTAGGCAATTATTTTTACATATACAATTTTGTGGTAGATCATTGTGGCAATTTATCCCTAAAGCAATGATTGAGTTTACTCTTAAATGCCTTTCAGAGCACACAGACACTACATCATAATAATAATCTCTGGCCAAAGCACCTTGAAGATTCTGAATTGTGTTGACAATCAATGGACTAAATAGACGGGACACACTTGTGCCCAGAATTCAAAAGTTACCTCATGTGTAGAGCTGCCAAGCTAAAGAAGTCTTAAAGTTAATTCATAATAGAAAAACTGTTTAACCACAATTTTATTTCATTCCTCTTATATTCAACCTCAGCAAAATACTTTGACATATTGTAGCAGTGCATAATGTGAAAGTAGAGAACCACTGAATTTTTCTATAAAACAAATATCACCAGAGCAATATGTCATAGACAAAGCAATCATGGAAATGAAGAAAAAGACTTCAACTTTTTGACAAGCAGCCTATAAGAGTTTTATCTTTAATCTTCAAGACATAATCTGCTGTTAAGACATAATTACCAATAACAATTTACTGATAATTTATTTCATTTGCATTTACTTTTATTAATATATACTAGAATTGTATATTTAAAGATTTCCCAATACGACTTTAAACCAGTGAGAGAGCTGCCCTTTTTAAACTGAATACACAAAACTTAATAAAAATATTAAAAGTTAATAATTTGGCAACCCACATCAAGACATAAATTAACCAAGCTTGTGAATGTTTGGTTAAGTGACTCCAGCTACCATACTGAAAGCCCAAGTTTGTTGAGCTTTCTTTGTGTTACAGCCCTCAGGCCTTCTCTACCACACATGGTGCTGTGTTTTTAACAGAATAATTTTGTGGGAATTTTCATGAGCTGTACAAGCCCACAGCTGCGGTACAGGTGGAGAGGGGAAGAAAGGAAAAGAAGGATTTGGAATAGCAAAAGAATGATTGGCAAAGGGAGGGATAGAGCGGAACTCTGCACTACAGGGGAGGAACAGAAGGACAAAGTGACAAAGCACAGCATCAACTATAAGACAATGTAGAGACATTACGAGACACTATGAGAGTGGGAGAAAGCGAGAGAGAGAGAGAGAGAGAGAGAGAGAGAGAGAGAGAGAGAGAGAGAGAGAGAGAGAGGAGAGAATGAGAGAGAGAGAGAAGAGAGAGAGAGAGAGAGAGAGAGAGAATGAGAGAGAAAGAGAGAGAGAGAGAGAGAGAGAGAGAGAGAGAGAGAGAGAGAGAGAGGAAAAGAGGGAGAGAGGAGAACAAGGTCTTACATTCAGTGACTTCAAAATCCAGACATGCACCTGGCACTGGAGGGTTTTTTTCCTTCAGTTTGTACTGGAAAGAAAAAAATAATAATAAATGCCCTGAGTGGCGATTACCTCAGCTCTTGGCAGGGATTCTAATTAAAACCAAATTTGTTTCCTTCAGTGAACAAACATGACAAGCAATGGGCCGCATGGTGTGGAGTGAGGCAGAGATGTCTTCCTTTAGCCAAAACATTAAGTGACTGCAGGTGCCTTAGAAATGCCCAAGAGGGAGGGAGAAAAACCAAAATGATCTTTCTCATTCTGTTGTTTACTTTCTCACTGTTTTCATCATTTTATCCTCTGTCTTTTATTAGCTCTCACCTCACTATTTCTGTTATTCCCACACTTAGCTTTTAATTGTGCCTTTCTATTGAACAGTGTCTTATTTTTTGTTGTGATCAGATTATTATCACATATTTGATGAATAAGGCTAAACTAGTTATTGTGGGTTTTGTAGTACAAATGACAAGGATTTTTTTAAATACATTTTTAGTATACTGGTCACACTCTTTTTAAGCTGAAACTAATAAATAAGCGCAGTATAAGACTGTAAACACAATCAAGTTTATTGTATTAGAAATAAAGTTAAAAAACCCTCTGATGGTTTTTGACAAAGGCTTGGGGGTAAGGATAAGCAAGAACGGGCCTCTCTTCTATTCAATACAGGATCCAAAAAGAAGTTAATTTCTTCTCTCATCTTTCAAGACGGACGTACACAGAAAAACAAAAGCAGTTTTGTTGCCAAATCTAACTTACTGCTCATGTTCAGGATCCATTGGAATGCATGTTCACTGCACAAGCATATATAGCTCCTTCAGCAAGCTGAGAGAGGAGGGAATGAACGAAAGGTCAACCCAGTCAGGAATTACCTAAGGCTGTCCGCACAACTGGAAAAAAGGCGTATGTGGAGGATGTGAGCATGCCTGAGTCATGGCTTGAACTAAAGATTGTAAGGTAAAAGAGCTGTTCACACATTATCTAATAAGACCCTGCTTTCGGCTTCTGCTGAATTCTTTAAATTTCTGCTTTAAAATTACAATTAATAACATTTAAATATACTGTACTTTAAATTAGGTTGCAGTTCAAATTCCAATTTTGCCCATCGAATATACTAATTTACACAGTACAACATGTAATAAAATTAAATAAAAATAAAAAAGGAAAATAATTAAATAGTAAATTTTAAAATACCAAAAAGTGAAAAAGGTCTGGCAGTGATCTGACTGAAGTTAAGGATTATATTTAATGACACTTGAAATAATGCACATGCTATACTGCTGCATTTTATTAGGAAATACGTCTGTGGTGAGACCTGAGATGTTGTATGGATTAGAGACAGTGGCATTGAGTAAAAGACAGGCGGTGGAGCTGGAGGTAGCAGAGCTGAAGATGTTTAGGTTTTCGTTGGGAGTGACGAGGATGGGCAAGATTAGAAATGAGTTTATTAGAGGGACAGCGCATGTAGGACGTTTTGGAGACAAGGTGAGGGAGGCAAGATTGAGATGGTTTGCACATGTGCAGAGGAGGGACATGAGTTATATTGGTAGGAGAATGCTGATGATGGAGCCACCAGGAAGGACGAGAAGAGGAAGGCCAAGGAGGAGGTTCATGGATGTGGTGAGGGAAGACATGCAGGTAGTTGGTTTGAAAGAGGCAGATGTAGAGGACAGGGGGGTTTGAAGAAGGATGATCCGATGTGGCGACCCCTAATGGGAGAAGCGGAAAAAAGAAAAAGATTTGTTATTTTAAATGGAGTGTTTTTGTGCCATTAAAACTGCAGGTGCTTTAAGATCCCACCTATCCAAATCACACTACAGAACTAATGCAGTCAGTCAAGAACTTTCAACATTTAATTGTGAATTGTACAAATTCCAAGAGATTTGTAATGAAAAGCATTTTTTCATTCACTTTTAAAATCATCTGAAACGCAGAGAAACATTTTAGTGTCCCTTTAAAGGATGTGGATTTAAAACAAATAATTGCATGACCTTCAGCTCGCACAGAAGGAGAAATTACAGAAATCGTACATTAAAGGACTTTTGAACTATACTACAAACAATCTCGGAGCGTGCTGATAACGAAGTGTTGTCTACCTCACAGGGCACTTTAGAAAGTGAATTTGGTAAAAATGATAGAATAGAGTCTGTTGATGTAAATATATTTAGATGCTTGAACAGCAGATTGGTTCATTTTTTTGTGTATGCAAACTGTGTTGCATGTCTCAAAAAATTTTTACATAGTTGAAGAACTTAAAAGTATTTTGTTATTTTCCAAATTTGATGCCCTTCATAATATAGAAAAAAAATATATTAATATTAACATTAAAAGTACCATAATTAAAGAAATTGACTACTGACTATAGATGAAATCTATATTTTAAAGAGAACTTTTATTGTTATTAAACCTACAGAACATCTTTATGAACATTTGCTTGCTTGAAACCTTAAATAATGTTAAATAATGTAAATAATGATGGTTTTTGTTAGATCAAATCAAATTTACACTAACATTTACATGAACAGTACAGTTCATTTCAAGATGGAAAGTACTACAAGGAGTGTGGATTTGTTTTAGTAAATGAGGTTAAACTAAGTTTGGCCTTTTATATAGTTTAAAAATTGCAACCCTTTAGGCACCTCTCGAAAATTCACTAAATCTGCTGTTAACTGGGGGATCTTAAATGTACCTGCAAAATATGGATCTTCTTTAACATCAATCCAGTTAGCTGTTGATGAAAAAATGTTGATGTTAAGAAATTTGGTTATGACAAATTTTTGACTTAGAGACTTAATTGTCATTGTAGTGAAACCATTAAATTTGTGTGGTAGCTCTCAGAGACCAGCAGCAATAAGAAAGAAAATGTAAGAGTACCAAAAATAAATAAACAAAAGATAAAAGCACTACAATATAATAATATGAAATATGTGATAATATGTACAATTAAATAATCTGGAACCTTTGATAAAAGAGTTAAAAGCACTGGAATAAGATGGTTTGTTTGTGGAAGCTTTAGGCAATTACATAAAGCCAACTGTCTTTTGTGTATGTGTGCAGATAATCTTGAAGCACACAGTCTTGCAGGGTACTAGGAACATTTTAAAATAGATAAGTTCTGTCGGTTCTGTTTAATAAGTCGTGATCCAATCGCAACTGTGAAAGCTAGTGACTTTCCTTGGAGAACTATTGATCAGTAGGATTCATTTGTGGACCACCAAAAGCAAAGTGATACTCTCTTGAGTGTTATTGGTATAAAAAGTGAGTGTGCATTGAGTAAACACTTAAGATTTCCCGCAGACATTGTAGATGATTTCTTTGAAGGGGTAATACCTGTGGAATAATATTTTTGCCTCAGTGATTTGATTTCAAAAAGTTCATTACTCTTGATGGATTTAATAATTCCATTAAAAGTTTCCTTACAAGTATTCTGACAAGGTCAACAAAGCAAAGTTAATTCTAAAAACATGCCTTGCTAAAAGATCAATGAGAGAAAATGGGCATGAAATTTTGACTTTATTACGTTTACTTCCTGTCATGATATAGGATTGTATTGCAGAACATGAGCCTTAATGGGATATAATAATTGATCTAAAAGAAATGTTTGAAATTGTTTTGTCAAACAGTCTCTCGGGGGATACTCTGTGTTACTTGGCATTTTACCTGGCTGAACACCGCTTTCTTCTTACTTATACTTTTAAGAATTTACATTAAAGCCAAAGCATCACTTTATCAAGAACTCAGGCTGTCCTTTGCAGCGTACTGCAGAAGTTATCATGTTTTTAGCATACCGAGTTCCATGCAGAAAAACATCTTTGGACAATGACACATTATGCAAATGTGGGAACTTTGTACAGCATGTCTCACTGTTGCCTCCAACAATATGCTAACCACATCCAATTTTTTAACATGCAAGTCTGTTTTTAAAAGCCTTTGTGCATCCAAATGGTAGGCAATAATTTGCCTATGTTTCATGGAAAGCATAAGAAGCACATCTTTCATGTTTTGAACATCAAGCACAACCTTCTTGAAGAAAGAGTGCTTAGATTTAAATTGCATAGTCTATAAAGTCACCAAAGGTCCAAAGTTCTAGCTCTTTGTAGTTCTTCAAGAAAGCATGTTGCTCTGTTCTGCCAAAGTGTTATTTATATCGAAAGAGCTAAACTCTTCTGGTATATAGAACATTTAAGATCGTATGAACTTGTTGAAAACAACTATGCTGTCATGGTAGTCTTTGATCCTGCTGACTTAAGTATCTATTACCCATTGATTTCATACATTTGTAGCATCAAACGTGCCCTATAATGGTACGTTGGAACCTTGATATTCGCGGACTTGACACTCGCGACCTTGATAGTTCGCGACTTTTTTTTTGGACCCAGACTAAGAATTACTTGCAAATAAATAGCTGATAGTAGCTGGGAGTGGCTCGAAAGTTCGGAGTAACATTTCAAAACAGAGTTTTTATTAATAAATTGCATAAAAATATTTAAAAAACTATTTTATTATTGTATTATTCATTTGAAGTAGTAAATATAACATTTATGACAAGTAATTCACAATTTTTGTTGCGTTTACAGTACAGTGAAACTTTGAAAAAGGAACCATCAAAAGGAGAGAGTCAATTTTTTTGTTACTCCTCGAGGTTGCACTGTATGTACTACATTTACTTGTTTATTTATTTATTGGTTAAATTAATTATTTGAAACTGGCTTCTGCTTGACTTACAGGCTTTACTACTGCGAGTTGTCATTTTCTTCGCTGAAGCCCAGCGAGTCCAGCTGAATCTCTCATCAGTAATCTTCAAGAGAAGTTACAATTAGAAGGACCGTTTTTCCTGCAGGACCTTGATTTGGGAAATGCAATCTGCATCCTATCTGAAATTTTAGAACTGTCCAGTGAAAAAGCATTTCCCATACCAACTCTGTCATTTGATGTAAAGCTTAAGCTACACTGAAGAAATGAAGCATACGAAAAAACAAAAATTGGCATTGATGTGGCTAGAGACATGAAAATCTCTGAGATTCTTGGCAAAACTATGCAGGCTGTTTTTTTTTAGATAAAGGCATATCCTGACAATCAAGAAATGCAATCCATTTCATCTTTACTGATTTCCAAGTAGCCTTAAGGAGCCAGGCAAAGGAAAAGTGTTATAGGGATCAAACAGAAAGCTGCAGGTGCAAGTGGTTGAAGAAGGCAAACCATGGACCGTTGCACTGTTTTTTTCAAAAACAGGTAATTAAGGTTTTTTTCTCTCTTATTAGGTGTTGATCACAGCACGTAATGTGTACTAAATATTGTTTACAGTAAGTTTCATTATTGTTAATATAATTAAGTTGTTGGTTATAAACAGGAATTTTACCGCATCACCAACGAAGACCTTCAGGGAGGCTTCATGGCAGCCAATGACATGCGCACTTAAGCTCCTGTAACTATAGAGATCCAAAAGAGGAGCTTTTGGACAAGACATGGATGAGCTACTGAAAAGAATTGATGAAAGGGCAAGTTAAGTTTGTTTGTTTCTTTTGTATGTTTTTTAAGAAATTGTACAGAATGGTACAGAAATTGTAAATCACAGAAGGACGGCTGCTCTTGAAGGCTTGCCGTTGTTTTTTCGAGAGGAACCAAACAAGCTATTCAAGAAATGTGAAGTATGTATCAAAAACTTCAAAAGGCTCAAACAGGGGTATCCAAACCTGCTTCTGCAAATCCAGTGTCCTGCAGAGTTCAGCTCCAGATTACCTGGAAAATCTAGTAATAATGAAGACCTTGATTACCTGGTTATGGTGTTTAATGTACGTGTATGTGACAAATACAATTTTATAAAAAAAATTAATAATTGGAGTTAAAGCTAAACGCTGCAGCACATTGGCCCTCAAAGTGCAGGACTAGACAAACCTAGCTTAACCATTTTCCCATTTTTCAGTTTATTTACTTGTTCTTGGCCTGTGTTTCTCATTCTTTATGTGTTGTCTATTTAATTGTTGTAGTCACTTTTACTTATTGATTTTACAATGTACAAAGATAAAGTTGGAAATTAATCTTATGCATAGCCAGTCTTAAAAAAATTTAATCCTCCTTGCTTGTGGATAACACACTATAATATTTTTCTATATTTCTATGCTCAATATATACTTATTGTGTTGTCACAGGATTGTTGTGTTGTCACAGGACATTGTTTTTTTTATGTTTTCTCAACAGTTTATTTTTTACAGTGTAAGTCTCCTGAGTCTTGTATCTATCACACATTGGAATTTATTAGGATAAGAGAAAACTTAATAAATAAATAAAGACAACATAATATAACACTTCTGCTTGGAACTTTCTTCACGTATGACTAATCTTGTGTTGCTACAAATGGTCCCACATGGATAGCTGGAAAATTCTCACTGCTATAAAGTGTTTTTTGCACTACTAATGAGTTCTGTATGATATTGTTTGGCAATGTAAATGCTTATGTGAGGGGTGGGGGTGGTTGTAAAATAACACTACAGTGCCAGGTTCCAGATATTAACTTACACACTATTTGTTGTGTCAACCACGGACATTAGTATATGTTCATATCTGTCAGCTGAAATAGAAAAAAAAACTTCTGGCTTATCACATCTAACCTTAGTTTTTGCATGCATGAAAATGCAACCATAACGCTTTTTCTGCTTAATACTAGGTATTCTTGGACACAGCTGCATAGTTGGCCAAGCCCCAAACTATGGACCACAGCTGCATGTCATTAGTAAAATAGCAAAAGGCCAAAAACTTATTACAGATGAAATCATAAAGCTAGAAATATCACACAGGTTGCTCTTGTAACTTGCAAATTAAGAATCATAGAAATCCCTATAGAAATAACCATTCTAACATGACTTAATATTCTGTGTGAAAATGCTTGTAAAGTATTTTCACAAAAAAAAATACCAATGGGATTGTGCTTAATGTTTGTTTCTACATGTATCACACTGAGTAGACATATTCATATATACTGTATTTATCTAGACATGGAACTATTTAATCCTGTTTTACATTGCCACAATGTTGCTGCTCAAAATAATCTAAATTAAAATAATTGATTTTCACTTGTCCTCTAGTGCAGTTAATACAGAATTAATTTTTTAGCCCTTATTAATTAAATTCTTTTAAAAAATATGACAGAGCAGCACTTTTTATATTCAGATTATTTCTACATTGCATCAAACTATAGATACTGTCAGAAAGAAGCTATAAAAAAAAGAAAAATTCAGGGTATAAATTGTATATTTACATAACATCACGTTCAAAATAGTTGTTTTAACCTTTGTTTAAAATCATACTTGAACCCTATAGGCCAGTATCAGACCCCATTATCTCCAAGGTTAGAGAAATGAATTTTCCTCAAAATAACTCATTGACAGATCTAGCTACAACAGTAAATATCCTACTATAGGCATTTTATTAGGGTTCTGTTTGCTTGCTTGTATTTAAGTTTAGCTTTTGACACCACAGATTTCATCTAAATATCTTATAAATTCTTACTGGAGGCTCTCACTTAATTCTAACAAAAAATAATTTGTACTGATACCACTTTTTAACTTTAAACTTAAGAATGCAATCATCAACCATTTGAATGGGAAAAAAATTGATCTTGACATACATTATTAGCATGATTGCAAGTGATAGATGGGCTGGTTTGTGTATATCAATACATGCTGATGTCCTGGAGATTTCAAACACACCAGTCTCAAATCTTTAAACAGAATTGTACAATAAAAACAACAACAACAAAACATTTAGTGAGCAGTGGTCCTGCAGGACCACCAGACTGTGGCCAGATTGGTTTGAGCTGACAGAAAGGCTATATTCACTAGGGTTACAATAGTAGAAGACCATGTCAAGTTTCATTTCTACCAGCAGTGGACAAAGACTCATCTAAACTACCTAGACAGTTGATTGGAAAAGCATAGCCTGCTCTGATGAATTGATTTCTGCTTGGTACCAAAAAAAACATGTACGCATGGACATAGCCTTGTATCAATAGTTCAGGCTGATAGAGGTGGTGTAATGGTGTAGGAATGTTTTCTTGGAACACTGTGGACCTAACACCAATCTATTCACAGCCTATTTGTTATAACTGTAGCTGACAATGTGCAGTCTTTCATTGCCAAAATGTAGTGTATTAAAGTAATCAAAAATACTGAATAAAGATCAGTATTAAGAACCTAGGGTTACATTTTGCAACATCTCAGCAATTGCTTGGCATTGTACCTTCAAATTTAATCTCCTTTGTATCAAGCACTGATAGTCCCAGAATGTGATGGTGCCAGAAAGAGTTTAGCTCTCTTATTTATCTAGAAGAAGTAAAATTCTTCACATTACTTTTGTTAACTTCTCCTTTATCACCCCTAATCAGCTTTTAAGTTCTAGGTCAATGCCTATTTATTTCTATGTTCCTAGATAAAGGTGTAACTGAACAGCACGTTTATTTCTGCATACCTGTACATTGCAAACATTGTCTCATAAGAGTACTATTTAAGACTGCTATTTCAATCAGTAAATGATCTACTACTTGACCAGGTGGGGCGATGCTTTACATTGTTGCATTGCCAGAGTGGCTAGGCCTAGTGGAGTTGAGAAATAATATTAGCTTGATTGTAGTACATTTACATTTATGGCATTTAGCAGATGCCCTTGTTCAGAGTGACGTACAAAAGTGCTTTGAGTCTTTATCAATTAATAAATCTAAACTGGTATGCTCAATTACAAACTTAAGATAAATCAGCCTACAACTCTGTTTAGAGGATTTTTTCTTTTTTATGTAAAAGACAAAGCAAACCTGGAAAAGTGCTAGTAGGTGGTTTGGCTCAAAATGATGGTATATAGGACCAGAGGTTAGGGTATGTTTATTGCTTGTAATTATCAAGTGCAAAACTTAATGACAGAACACATCAGGGAAGAAACAAAAAAAATTTTCAAGGGGGACAGGGAAACTATACATTGGACATTGGCACTTTTATTCCCAACATTTATTTAAATACACAAGATTTTGTTAGTGTTAAGAGTATGGCTTTTCCAGACAAAATATTTTTAGTAATATTTCTGTGATATATCTAAATTAATAAAAGATATGGTATATCTAGCCATTAAAATACATTAAACACTGAATACTTATTTTTTAATATTCAATTCTGACAAGAGAGAAGTACTCTTACTAGTTTTACAGGTATTATGATAATAATACCTGAAAATAATAAGCTTTGAATCTTAACTGTCTTAACATTATAGAAAGATTGATAATATTAGTTAGTATAACAGTTTTTCTGAATATAAAATACTTCTTATGACCTACAACATCACTAATGTTGCAATGTCTTTAATAGTGCTATGAAATAGTATTGGAATTATTAATTAACTAACACCTCATATAGGCTGTTTTGCTTTGATTTAAATGTAAGCATGCAAAGTAAAATTACAGGTAAAGTACTTTAGTAGTTTGAAATCATATTGGTATGTTATCCTGTATACTGTATACTTTTTTGGTTGAACATAAAGCCAATTCTAATTACAATTTGAGGATATGCATGCAGTAAGCACATTATAACAATAAAAGACAATAAAAAAAGATTACAAAATGGATTCCTTGGATTTTACATTCTTTAGACAAGTTACCCTACCCAAATTTGTTCAAATAGTTAAAGGCTTAACAAACAGCTTGGCCTCTAGACAAAGATTCTGTCACCCTGTCGCATGCCAGTGAAACCCCCGACACAGGGTCCCCATTCTTTTAAAATCTTTCAGGGCCCAGAGCCTTACACTCATCTATCCATGAGAGAATGAAGACAAGGAGGAGCAGGAGGGTGTATTGTGACGCCTATTCAGATTCTGTCAGTGCACAAAGCCCCAGGCTTATGCTGACAGTAAATCGGTAGTTAATGGACTTCTTTCTCAGGCCTGCAGAGCACGTTTGGGGTGTCACTGCCTGTTTAAGAATTTACAGTCAACTAATTAATTGTCAGTGTTATTGGCAGCCCTTGTGTAAATTTTGACCTCAAGAATATGGGTACCGTGTACAATTGTATTTAGGCAATACTTTGAAAAGGGATTTTTTTCAATAGAAATTTTCCAGCAATTCTGGGAAAGTTTTTATTGGATAATTGATCTAAAATTGTAAAATGTAAATTGCTTCATTAGCATAATGTACCTATCTAGTCCAGGGCTTGAACCATCTGAGGGCTTAAATGATTCCTGCATTTTCTTTGTGTTTTCTGGTTTGGTTGTTTAGTGTTCTTTGTTGTTTCCCCCTTGGATTGTGTGATTGCTGTGTATATACAGTATTGTTCAAAATAATAGCAGTACAATGTGACTAACCAGAATAATCCAGGTTTTTAGTATATTTTTTTATTGCTACGTGGCAAACAAGTTACCAGTTGGTGCAGTAGATTCTCAGAAAACAAACAAGACCCAGCATTCATGATATGCACGCTCTTAAGGCTGTGCATTTGGGCAATTAGTTGAAAGGGGTGTGTTCAAAAAAATAGCAGTGTATGCCGTTGACTGTACAAACTCAAAAGTATTTTGTACAAACATTTTTGTTTCTAGGATTTAGCAATCCTGTGAATCACTAAACTAATATTTAGTTGTATGACCACAGTTTTTTAAAACTGCTTCACATCTGTGTGGCATGGAGTCAACTAACTTGTTGCACCTCTCAGCTGTTATTCCACTCCATGATTCTTTAACAACATTCCACAATTCATTTACATTTCTTGGTTTTGCTTCAGAAACAGCATTTTTGATATCACCCCACAAGTTCTCGATTGGATTAAGGTCCGGAGATTGGGCTGGCCACTCCATAACATTAATTTTGTTGGTTTGGAACCAAGACTTTGGCCGTTTACTAGGGTGTTTGGGGTCATTGTCTTGTTGAAACAACCATTTCAAGGGCATGTCCTCTTCAGCATAAGGCAACATGACCTCTTTAAGTATTTTGACATATGCAAACTGATCCATGATCCCTGGTATGAGATAAATAGGCCCAACACCATAGTAGGAGAAACATGCCCATATCATGATGCTTGCACCACCATGCTTCACTGTCTTCACTGTGTACTGTGGCTTGAATTCAGAGTTTGGGGGTCGTCTCACAAACTGTCTGTGGCCCTTGGACCCAAAAAGAACAATTTTACTCTCATCAGTCCACAAAATGTTCCTCCATTTCTCTTTAGGCCAGTTGATGTGTTCTTTGGCAGATTGTAACCTCTTCTGCACATACCTTTTTTTTAACAGAGGGACTTTGCGGGGATTCTTGAAAATAGATTAGCTTCACACAGACGTCTTCTAACTGTCACAGTACTTACAGGTAACTCCAGACTGTCTTTGATCATCCTGGAGCTGATCATTGGCTGAGCCTTTGCCATTCTGGTTATTCTTCGATCCATTTTGATGGTTGTCTTCCGTTTTCTTCCACGTCTCTCTGGTTTTCTCCATTTTAAGGCATTGGAGATCATTTTAGCTGAACAGCCTATAATTTTTGCACCTCTTTATAGGTTTTCCCCTCTCCAATCAACTTTTTAATCAAAGTACGCTGTTCTTCTGAACAATGTCTTCAGGCTTTCAAATGCATGTTCAACAAGTGCTGGCTTCATCCCTAAATAGGGGCCACCTGATTCACACCTGTTTTTTCACAAAATTGATGACCTCAGTGATTGAATGCCACACTGCTATTTTTTTTAACACACCCCTTTCAACTAATTGCCCAATTGCACAGCCTTACGAGCGTGCATATCATGAATGCTGGGTCTTGTTTGTTTTCTGAGAATCTACTGCACCTACTGGTAAGTTGTTTGCCACGTAGCAATAAAAAATATACTAAAAACCTGGATTATTCTGGTAGTCACATTGTACTGCTATTATTTTGAACAATACTGTATGTGTAGTGTCCTCTGTCTGGGATTCTGACTGTTCAATGTATTCTGCTTTTGGTTCTGTCTCTTTAAATATCCTTCTATTTGACCATGGTTTGCTTATTGATTCAGACTACTGGATTCTGGACATTGCATTTTATAAACCTCATGCAAATGGGCTCTAAATAAAACTCTTAGTACTACTGCCATTACACATAGACAGTGGCACACCAGGCACAGACTGCATTAGCAAATAATCTTTCCTCATGCCCCCTGAACTTATAGTGTTGCCATGAAGTCTTTCCTCCCAAAAATGGCTGGGCATGCTGGGATTTCCCTAAGCAGAAATAAGAAAGAAAACACTAATGACAAAATGAATATCTCTGTATTCCAACACACATTATCTTTCTCTCGCTCACAGACACAAACACAGACACAGACACAGACACACACACACACACACACACACACACACACACACACTATGTAATGTATTCTATGCCACTTGGCAGTGATATTTCTTTCCACAAATTTTATTTAATGTCTTTACAATACGTCAGCTTTCTTTTTTTTTATGTTTTCTGAAAGGATTTTGTGTGCTTATTTTTGATCAAAGTGTAGAATAGAATGTCAGATGTTTTTAAAGCATGTGCAGTATTATAGGCAAAAGACATGCAGACACATGTTAATAAATACACATCTTATGTCCATACAATCATACACTACATTTTTAAATATCACATTAACAAGGCTTTCCAACAAATAACAGATGAACAGACAGCAGATTTTAAAGCCAGTAATAAGCTTTGACTGTCTGTACATGTTTAAATGTGTATGACAAATGACAACAGAAAGCAAGCTATTAAATAAATACTATTTAATACATTTGATTTTGCCTTAAATCAAAACCAGATTAGTTTGGCCCTGTTAAAAGAAGAAGAAGAAAAGAAAAGAAGAAGAAGAAGAAGAAGAAGAAGAAGAAGAAGAAGTGTGCATTCTTTTTCCAATGTTCGTATGTGTGCCACACACAGTGTGTTATTGCATAATACAGCAATGACTGTGGTAATATCATCCTAGTGCAAATAATATAAATGCACATTTCCCATAAAGAAAATAGAGTCACAGTTCATACTCTAATTACTTCTTTAAATCACAAGAAGCTTATTGCTTGAGGCTTGACAGTTACTGGGATATTTATGACTGATTTGTTAGTGTCAAAACTGTTATGCTGCCATCTAAAAAAAAAGATGTTCGCTATTGTGCAGACTCTGAGAATTCATATTCACCCTACTCCGTAGAGTGAATTTGTCATTGTGGACATCCCAAGTGAGTGTGTAGACTAGAAAGATGACATTCCCAGGCTAAAAATCAATCCCACTCTAAAAGTGAGTACAGCTGTACATAAAAGCTTTTTAGATTGGAACAAAATATAAATCTCTTTTGCACTGCATTCCTGCTGAATGCAAACTAAACAATGCAGCTAGCTAATATATACAATTCAAAAATTAAAGAGCTATTATTATAAAGGATGAGCCTAGTAGCAAAAGAGCATAAACACAAATGTGTACACTTTTCATGAGCACTATTTAAACAGATATAAATGGTACATTACATCTCTGATGCCCCTAATTGCTAAATACAATGAATGTTAGTTACTTGGAAATCGGGTGGGTAACAATAAACTTGTAAAAAAAAAAAATGCCATTGACACTTCTCTTCCTTAGATGCCACCCCTCTTCAGCATCACAGTGAGTGATTCAGTGCTGCTAGCCTAACCAAGGAGGATTCGCCAAAAAATGTAATTTGAGGTGCCAATGATTGTGTATAGCAGAACAACAAAGAAGTAAAAATTTTAATACATTGAATATATATTATTTAGGTGACAATAAGCGTAAAGGTTTCAAAGAATGGATTACCTCCATCGACCATGATGGATGGTCTTCATTTGTTCCAAGTCATTTTCTAAGGTGCTTAATGTAGACAAGGAATAATATGTGATTTCATTAAATTAAAAAAGGACCATTGAAAAAAAGAAAAGAAAACTATTTAATTTTAATTCATACTTTTACAAAATGCGCAAATTAGATTTTTTTTTAATTACCCAAAAAAATTCCCCATTGTTAACATCACTCATTTCTCATTTCTTATTTGCACACAATCAAAAGCATATTTAATTTTTGTCACTGACCCAGATTTTTTAACCTTTTTATCCTTTTTTGAAATATATAGAATACAAATATATATATATATATATATATATATATATATATATATATATATATATATATATATATATATATAAATATATACTGTATATATTTATTTTATATATTTATTTATTTAATTATTTTTCTGTGCACTTTAGGAATAAATAGTATACAGTTACCAAAGAGAAATGATTTACAATTGTACTATTCAGTGCCAGATGAGGATGTGTACACTTTGAGAATGATTCCTCTCGAGGTTTCTTCATCATTATGTCTTAAAGAGTTTTTCCTTTGGCTGCTCAATAGGGATGAATGTATGAATTTAAATCCTATACCTAGAATGTGTATATTTCTGTAAAGCTGCTTTGAGCAATATTACTATACACAAAACACTTAATTGATTTTAATTAAAACATTGACTTTTTTATTTCATTTAGAGATTAAATTCATAACTATGCAAACACTGTGCT
Source organism: Silurus meridionalis (assembly GCF_014805685.1). NCBI lineage: Eukaryota > Metazoa > Chordata > Actinopteri > Siluriformes > Siluridae > Silurus > Silurus meridionalis. The sequence continues at coordinate 18,237,128 of NC_060896.1, read as the reverse complement.
GTACAGACAGGTAAAGGGATAGAAACAGCTAAAGGATGTGTTTAAAGATAGGCAACATAAAGAAAGGGAACAGAAAGAAACTAGGAGCGAGAGGGAGGAAAGTGAATGAAAGAGATTGTGAGTAGGAAGGAAAGATGGAAAAAAATGTCTGCTGAGAACATTTTGGACAGGATGGAGGTGTGGTAAGCTCTGGCTTGGACAAAGGTGGTTGTGTGTATGTCCTGGACAAGCGTAACTGTGGAAAATTCCTTCTGTGGTGCCTGTGCCAGGTCTCCGGGGCAGAGAGATGGAATCAACCTGCTCTCATGGTGGGGGGGCTGCAGAAAATGCCACAGTGCCTACCTGAGGAAAGAGTGGCACAACTAGAGATAAAAAAAAAAAAACATATGTTTGCAGCTACAAAGTTTCATTTTAGCTATTTCGAAGATTAATAAAAAGACATTTTAATAAGATTGTGAACATCGACACATCATCTAAAAAAAAAATGTAATAATAATAATAATAATAATAATAATAATAATAATAATAATAATAATACACCAGCCAGCAATGACCCTAAAGAATGATATCTGGCAACATTTATGTTTATTCAAATCTGAATGTTTTTTTTTTTAATTCCTTTAAACCCCCTTGAGGGTCAGGTGGGAATACTTTTTTTATTTATTCTCTAGCAATTATTTTCTTTTTGCAACATAAATACAACATGTTTTAATTTTTTTTTAAGTTAATTTTTTTCACCTTGGAAACTGATTCCTTTAATTTCATAGAAATATTTATTTTCTTTTTTAATTAACATTTAGAAATGATGCCAACTCTCTCTTTTTCTCTCTCTCTCTTAACACACAAATAAATTTAGCCATTTGTGTGAATCTGTGTGTAAAGCACACATTCTAATCCTATGAGAAGCCCCCTGGGCATGGGACTTAGCCCACACTTTTTAATTAAAGACCAGCATGATAGAGACAAACAGGTGCAAGTGGACAATCACTAAGGCACTGAGCCAACTGGGGCACTGTTGTGTATCTGCATATATACACTGCCTAGCCAAAAAAGGTCACTGTTTGGATTTAAAAAAGCAAATCATTTGGGAGCCTGATTGGCTAATATTGTGGTGATTAATATTTTTGATCTAGCAAAAATACATTTAACCTTAACCAACTCAGTGCATAGCCTTTCATTTAAACAAGCAATTGTGATAGGAGATCTGAAGTCAAAAGATGGACAGTAAAAGTCACAGCTTGTTTAATAGTGAAAATAAGAGCATGTAATAAGAATAAGGCTGAAAACAAGATACTTCAGTGTGCTAAAGATCTGTTTGTCTGTCTGTTGAGCAATTAGAAAAAGTCAAGTTGTCTGAAGAGATAGGTGTTTCAGTATAAAAAAGAAATTGCATAAAGTGACAACACCCTTCATACATAGTACATACTGGATGAACCTCTGAGGGCAATAACATTATGTCACCTGAATAATTGAATGACCAGTTCATGAATATATTTTTTTCCTTCCCTGAGGAGAAAATAAAGGATTTATATTTACACATTAAAATTGGGTTGTACCAAAGAAGAATGGTTAAATTCTTCTATCCTCAACACAAGATCCCGGGAAAAAAGAATGAATGCAACTCTGGAAAGAAAGAAAGAAATATTAAATTGGTCTAGATGTGTTGACCACTATATACATATTTATGAACTACATTCTATATAATGTCTCTAGAGTACGTATGTGTGGGAGAGCGAGTGGGAGGGAGGAAAAAGGACAACCACAACAGGTCGGTTCACTGGCGTCACCGCCGTTCTTTATTTATTATTTTTGTTATGTCACACTGGTGTCTGGTCGCTCAGTGTTCGCACGGCACTACTGGCACACACACACACGTCTCCACTCCCTCGGCTTTTATGCGCCTCCTGATCACTGAAACGAAAGCACAGACATCAGGTTTTATTAGTTGCAGGTGAGGCAAATCCCCGCTTACCTGCGTCCTGCCTCGCCCCCCATTCACAAACCGACGCTCTGCCACGCCCCCGCTGGCACACGCCCCCACCGCCCGACTCAGGCCGGGGAGCTGTCCGGCTCGCCACCGACTCCCCCCCCCCCGCGACGCGAGAGGAAGTCGGCCACGACCATCTGTTCCCCCGGTCTGTGGACCACCTCAAACTTAAATGGCTGAAGTGCCAGATACCACCGAGTGATCCGCGCGTTGGTATCCTTCATGCAATGGAGCCACTGGAGCGGGGCGTGGTCCGAACAGAGGGTGAAGGCCCGTCCCAGCAGATAGTAATGGAGGGTGAGGACCGCCTATTTGATGGCCAGGCACTCCCTCTCGATAGTGCTGTACCGTCTTTGCCGCACCGACAGCTTACGGCTTATGAACAGCACCGGCCGTTCCTCCCCCTCCACCATCTGGGACAATACGGCCCCCAGCCCTCCGTCTGACGCGTCGGTCTGCAAAACAAAGGGGAGAGAGAAATCAGGTGCATGCAAAAGCGGACCCCCGCAGAGCGCGGCTTTAACACGCGTAAAAGCCTGTTGGCACGTCTCCGACCACTGGATCGGATCTGGAGTTCCCTTTTTAGTGAGATCGGTCAGCGAGCTGGTGACGTCCGAAAACATAGGGATGAACCTCATAAAATAATTCGCCAGCCCCAGAAACCGTCTCACCTCCTTTTTGGTCTTAGGTCTCGGACAGGCCAAAATCGCTGCCTTCTTATCAATCTGGGGACGGACCTGCCCATGACCCAAGTGGAAACCCAGATACCGTACCTCCACCCACCCAATCGTGCACTTCTTTGGATACGCGTCGAATTTAGACACTGCGTTGACCTTACGATAATCCACACAGAACCGGACCGACCCGTCGGGCTTGGGAACCAAGACCACCGGGCTGCTCCAGTCGCTGTGGGACTCCTCGACCACCCCCATGTCGAGCATGGCCTGAAGTTCCTCCCGTACCATGTTTTTTTTCTGCTCGGGCAGGCAGGACGAGCGACTGCGCACCACGATCCCGGGAGATGTCTTGATATGGTGTTCTATGAGATTCGTACACCCAGGCAGGGGAGAGAATATGTCCACAAACTCTTGCTTTAATTCTGCGACCTGTGCTCTCTGCGACGGCGAGAGGTGGTCTCCACAGGGGACCGAGGCGGGTTTGGACGCGGTTTTTGGTCTTACCTCCGGTCCCAGCTCCTCCCTCTTCGGAATCACTGTCGCTAGAGACACAGGCACCGCCTCGTTTCACAGTTTCAGAAGATTGAGGTGGTACACCTGGAGCGCCCCGCCCCTGTCTGTGCGCCGCACCTCATAGTAAACATCCCCCAGCTGCCGTGTGAACACGAAAGGCCGTTGCCACTTGGCGAGTAGTTTAGAGCTTGACGTGGGTAGCAGAACGAGGACTTTGTCCCCCGGTAAAAATTGCCGAATCTGCGCGCCCTTGTAGTACAGCCGGGCTTGCCGTTCCTGCGCCTGTAGCAAATTCGCCAAGGTTAATTGTCCCAGTGAATGGAGTTTTGCTCTCAGGTCCAGGACGTATTGGATCTCGTTCTTTGCGCTCGAAGGTCCCTCCTCCCAATTTTCCCGGAGCACATCTAGTACTCCGCGCAGCTTACGTCTGTAAAGCAATTCAAAATGGGAAAACTCCGTGGAGGCTTGTGGGACCTCTCGTACTGCGAACAACAAGGGCTCGAGCCACTTATCCCAATTCCGTGCGTCCCCTGTACGAACTTTCGGATCATGCTCTTTAGGGTCCTATAAAAGCGCTGGTTTGTGGATGATAAACGCTGGTGCGAATCGCTTTAATCCCCAACAGCTCGTACAGTTCACGGAGCGTCCGTGACATAAACGCCGTGCCCAGATCGGTTAGGATCTCTTTCGGGATCCCGACACGGGAGATGACGCAAAAAAGCGCTTCGGCAACGTTACGCACGGAGATGATCCGGAGAGGCACGGCTTCCGGGTATCGCGTCGCATAATCAACTAGGACCAACGTGAAGCGATGCCCGTGCGCGGTTTGCTCTAACGAACCGATAAGGTCCATACCGATTCTCTGGAACGGGACTTCGGTCAGGGGCAGGGGTCGTAAAGGCGCTTTAGGGATGGCCGGCGGGTTTACCAGCTGGCATTCCCGGCATGCCGCACACCACCAACGTACATCGCCGTGAATGCCTGGCCAGTAGAACCACTCCGTTAGGCGATCTAGCGTTTTCGCGCAGCCCAGGTGGCCTGCCATCGGATTGTGGTGAGCCGCATGAAACAAAAGCTCCCTGCGGCTCTTTGGGACCAGCAACTGGGTCGAGATTTTACCGGTTCGCGCATCTTGCGTCACTCGGTACAGTCTATCGCAAATGACGGCGAAGTAGGGAAACGAAAGCGCGGAGAAGCTTGTCGGAGCATGTCATCCTGCGACTGCTCAAGGGGGAAATCCCCGGGGGAGATCTCCCGTAGGGCAGAAACTGCCGGGGGCAGGACGGGCGTTTCCGACTCCGCCTCCCCAGCCAACACAGCGCGCGTCTCGCTCGGCTTCCCCGAAGCGCATGTCCCATCCGTGCACACTTCCCGAAGTAAGCGCAAAAACGCGGACCAGTAAAGCTGCCACCACCGGATATTCGTGAACATCCCTGTGCACACACCTCACCTTCACCCGACGTGCCGCGTCCAATACCTCGCACCGCACCAGGCTTTGTTGGATGGCAATCTGTTCACAGCCCGAGTCCAGCAACGCCTGGTGCATACCCCCTTGGATACTCACCGGTATGCGGTACGTTCCCGCTTGATCGGGGGCAGCCTGTGTCGCTTCGGGGAGCCGGACCGACACCCCCACATCCATGACAGGACACTGGTCCAGGAAGTGTCCCGGCTCCCCGCAGCGCCAACAGACTGGCCCAGGCTTCCGCTCCGCCCCCGCGCGAGTTGCCTCACCCACCGGTGGAGACAAAGGCACAGATCTGTGAGAGAGAGCAGAGGGAGTGGAAGCGGAAACAGTAGAGGTAGGGGCTCGTGGCCGCGCCACCGGCTTTAAGGGAACCGGCTCCCGTCTTCGGGGCAGGGGAATAGGGGGAGAGGGGGAGGAGGTTGCGCCCGACGCCGCGTACGCCGCTAGGTGGTCCTCGACCAGCTGCACCGCCTTCTCCATGGTTTCCGGTCGCTGGCACTGAACCCACTCCGCCGTCCGCGGCGGAAGACGTGCGACGAACTGCTCCAAGACGACGCGATTCATGACCTCGTCCGCGCTCCGCTCCTCGTCCAGCAGCCACCTCCGGCACGGGTCCCGAAGCTGATGAGCGAATGCGAATGGCCGGCCGACCTCGCGGAGCATCAGCGCATGGAAACTCGGTCGGTCTTGCTCCGGCGTCCGGCCCACTCGCTGGAGGATAGCCCGCTTCAGATTGCTGTACTCCAGCATACGGTCCGCCGGTAGCTGCTGTGCCACAAGCTGGGCTTCCCCAGAAAGCAGCGGCAGCAGGTGGAGAGCTCTCTCCATTCCGGTCCACTCTCCGGCGGGATGCCACTCGCTTGAAAAGTTCCAGAAAGGCCTCCACATCATCCTGCGCACCCATCTTGGTTAGCGGTATGCATGGTGAAGGATGGGAAGGGGGGCTGGCCGGGGCCTCTCTCGCCCCCAGAGCCTCACGGAACGCCACCCGGTCCTCCGCCTGGGCTCGGACCATCGCTTCGAACCGTTGCTCCTGCTCCGCACGCACCTGGAGGAGCGCCTGGTGCTGGGTCTGCTGGAGCTCCGCAATCGCCTTTACTAGGTCCGCCAGCGGTGACGGTTCCATCTCTGCCCGACCTGCGTTCCTTTTATCCCGGGTTTTAGCACCACTGTGGGAGAGCGAGTGGGAGGGAGGAAAAAGGACAGCCACAACAGGTCGGTTCACTGGCGTCACCGCAGCTCTTTATTTAATATTTTTGTTATGTCACACTGGTGTCTGGTCGCTCAGTGTTCGCACGGCACTACTGGCACACACACACACACACACACCTCCACTCCCTCGGCTTTTATGCGCCTCCTGATCACTAGAACAAAAGCACAGACATCAGGTTTTATTAGTTGCAGGTGAGGCAAATCCCCACTTACCTGCGTCCTGCCTCGCCCCCCATTCACAAACCGACGCTCGGCCACGCCCCTGCTGCCACAGTATGTAACCCTGGGTCCCTGAGGAATGAGATGCTTTGGGAACACTAACGCGTTGTCCAAATTTTTAATCAAGTGTGTAATCAGTTGAATGGAAAGGCACGATGTCACCGGCAAGGTGGCGTCACAACCAGGAAGCTATAAAAAGCACATGTGATGGAGCCAGTGCAAAAGTGAAGGAAGCGCTGCAGGGATGCAGGGCGTGTGGCCTGGAGACGCAGCATCTCTCAGGGAACCAGGGTTGCATGTGTAACCCAGAGACGTTACCTTTCAGGAACTCAAGCTGCGTCAACAACGCTTTGGGAACAAGTGTCCAATACCGCCCGACTGACCAATCCTTGCCTAGTGTGGCAGTGCACAGCTCGATCAAAGGACAGAGGGGCTAGGAGTGGCACTAATGTCAAGGCCAAACTTGACAAATGTAATCCATCCAGGCAGACAGCCCACAGAGTTGCAGATGTCATCCAGAGAACAAGGTCACAAAGGCCGCTACACTTGAAGTAGAGTGAGCTCTGACCCCAAAAGGAGAAAGGAGACCAGAGGACTCAAGGAAGGAGGAAATAGCCTTTAAAATCCACCTGCTGAGGGTCTCCTTGTTTGCAGGGAGGCCCTTTCTATGGGGCTGTAGCAGAAAAGCTACTCAGACTTCTCCAAGGCTTCGTTCTGTGGACGTATGTAGTCGTAGTCTAGTGCTTGCACTGAACACAGCCGCTCAAGCTTTCCTGGCCTGAAGGGGAGTTGGGTAGAGTGCCTGGAGCATAACTGGTCATGGGACAACCGAGGGCACCTTGGATATAACCTGGATTGTCGTAAAAAAAAAGAAAAAGCACTGGCCATGCCAGGGGTAACTCCAGGAGAGAAGGGGCCATGGAGAAGGCCTGAAGGTCCCCTAATCTCTTAAGGGAGAAGATGACTGGCAGAAACACAGTTTTAAATGTGAGAAACCTCAAGGGCATCTCGGGCAAAGGTTCGAAGGGAGGTGCAGACCAGCCTAAATCCAGCAACTAAATCCCACACAGGCACTCTAGGTCACACGGAACGGCGGACATGTCAACCGGAAAAAAGTGAGGACCATGGGGCTCAGGTCTCTTTTGAGTCCCTTCCAAAGACTTAGGATAAATCAGCCACACATGGCCGCCCCCCATCCTGTGAGAAACGGATCTGTCATTATCGTTACTTGATGACAAGAAACTCCCAACACGGGACTTTAGAAAGAAATCCGGGTTAATATATATATCAAATCAAAATCAAATCAAATAAAATTTTTATTCATCACATACACATACATACAGGGTACGACATGCAGTGAAATGCTTTATACGACGGTCCGGCAAGAGGGGAATAGGGTGGGGGGAAAGAAAAAAAAGCAGATAAATAAAGTATAAAAACTATATAAAATAAAATATAAGGTATAAAGGATATATATAGGTATAAAATAGGTATGTAAACAAAGAGAAAAAAATGTATATACAAAGAAAATCAGTAGACAGTGAAACAGTAAACAATGTGTACCAAAGTGTAAACAATAGACAATTTTAGTGGTGGGTTGTCCATAAAGTGTCCGTGTGCAGTATGGTGTGGTGTAAAGTGTCCATAAAGTGTCCGTGTGCGGTATAGAGTGACCATAAAGTGTCCATGTGCAGAATGGTGTGGTATAAAATAAATAAATATAAAGTGCACTTTGCTGTGCAAGTCCAGAGTATAAAGTGACGTGGTGCGAGAGGTGAGGTATGTACAGAGAAGAAGTGTGATGATGGAGAGAGTGGACCAGCTTTTAGATCCTGGGTGTTTCCTGGTTTAAACACCGAATGGCCTGCGGGAAGAAGCTCCTCCTCATTCTCTCTGTGTTCGCTTTCAGGGAGCGGAAGCGTTTCCCTGAACGCAAGAAAGAGAAGAGTCCATTGATGGGATGGCTGAGGTCCTTCACAATCTTCCTGGCTCTGGTCCGGCACCGTGTGCTGTAGATGTCCTGCAGGTCAGGGAGCTCGCTGTGGATGGTACGTTCAGCTGAACGCACCACCCTCTGGAGGGCTCGTCTGTCCTGCATGGTGCTGTTCCCGAACCAGGAAGTGATGCTACCCGTCAGAACGCTCTCAATGGTGCAGGTGTAGAAAGTCTTTAGCACCTGAGAGGGTAGTTTAAAGTCCCTTAAGCGTCTCAGATGGTTCAGACGCTGCCGGGCCTTCTTCACCAGGGTGTTAGTGTGACAGGACCAAGACAGGTCCTGTGTGATTGAACACCCAAGTACCGGAAACTGTCCACTCTTTCCACTGGAGTCCCGCAGATGTTTAGCGGTTGGTATGACCGCTCCTGCTTTGTGCTGAAGTTCACGATCAACTCTTTAGTTTTGCTGACGTTCAGGAGAAGGTTGTTCTCCTGGCACCATCTCTCCAGGTTTTTAACCTCCTGTAGGTAGGCCGTCTCGTTGTTGTTGTTGATCAGGCCCACCACAACAGTGTCGTCAGCAAACTTGATGATGGTGGTGGAGTTGGATGTGGCCACACAGTCAGTCATATGTGTACAGCGAGTACAGCAGGGGGCTCAGAACACAACCCTGGGGAGCTCCAGTGCTGAGGGTGAGGGTGGATGAGGTGTGTTTTCCCACCCGTACAGCTTGTGGTCTGTCTGTCAGGAAGTTAGAGACACTTATGTATATATATATATATATATATATATATATATATAGTATACAGGCCCATAAGACTAACCGCGTGACCCTAATATTACCTCTCTGGGAGAAGCCTCCGTTCCTGAGCCCCGATTGGAGAAATCCTATGCAGGAGGCCAAGTGATAACATGATGGACACGGCTGCCATCAGACCCAGCAGTTCTCAAACCTGCTTTACAGTAAGCGACTGCATTACTGCCGTCGTAACACCATTCCTTCATTTGGGTGAGAACAACACCTCAATGTCAAACCGCCAACCACTCTAATCGAGCTAGTGTCACTTCATTAACGTTGTCCAAATGCGGACTCCCCGGAGAGTCGGGGCGCTGGCGCCACACTCACATACTTTATTACAGAGCAGGGAGAGAAGCGTTTTTATATAAGTGAATCAATCTCTCGAGACTGACATCTGGTGCTCCTAGAGCAGCAGGGCAAATGCCTTAGTCCTGCTCCAGTGGCAAGCCCCCTAAGTCCACTAGTGTTCCAGGCCGAAGGCAAAGGAGGCACTCAGTGTGCCCTGAAGCACCATATGTGGCAGGGTTTACACGCCATTTTCCTGAGGTTGTCAGGGCGTAGGTGGCCTCCTTCCTCAAGAGAGCTTTTACATCTCCTTCCATGACCAGAGCCTGCTCGGTGGGCATACCAATCAAAACCAGGGCAAAGAACTGAACTGGGTAATAAAACCTTTGTCTACAGTCCGCAGGACCTATTGAGGCACGTCCAGCAGGAATTTTAGGCTGCTAGATATTCTCTTAAGGGAATCAGTCTTTCGAGACAGATCTCTGGTGTTTTTAGAGCAGTGGGGCAAACTCTCTGGCGCTACTTCAGTAGCCTTGTGAAAGGCCGTGAGCCCCCCTAAGTCCCCTAGGGTTCCATTAATGCACCATATGTGGCAGGGTATACTGAGGTGCACAAAGAGGTGCATGTGCTTTTTATAGCTTCCTCTCCATGACATCACCCCGCCTGGTGACGTTGCGTGTTTCCATTAGACTGATTATACATGTGATTCAGAGCGTGGACAATGTGGAAGCATTCCCAAAGCATTGTTGACGCAGCTTGACTTCCTGAAAGGAAACTAAAATATTCTTATGATACAATGTTAAGTGCAACCTATTGCAGCTATAATTGTGCTATGTTTGAGTCCTCCATGTCCATTAGTGAAATGAAAACAACACAAGACCAATCACAGTATTTTATTTACTGGCCACACTGAGGTGGAGTTGTTTGTGATGCTTGTAAATTTTGCAGTATTTAGTTTTTTTTGTTGTTAGGAATTCTCCTATGCTGTTATAATAACCTCCACTTTTCTGGGAAGGCTTTACACTCTGGGCATTAAGGTCAGACAGTGATGTCATGCTAGAAGGCCTTGGATGCAGCCAGTGGTAGGGGTTTTATAAAGATCACTTTAATTGTTCCACACAAGCTTTTACAAACCCATGCCTTCGCAGACCCAGATTTGTGCTGGTGAATCGTCATGCTGGAACATGTTTGGCCCCTTAGTTTGAGTGCAGACAAATTGTAATACCACAGCCTACAAATAACTTTCAGATACTTCGGTCATTGAAACTTTGCACCAACATTTCGGTGAAGAATGAATGTGATGACAGGTGTCCACCATCTTTTTCAAGTATCCAGAAACCATTGGCCGTATATTGCACTTTTTTCTAAAAGGTAAATGTTGTTTTTTGTGACTCAAGAATAAATATAAATATTTAAACATTTTCTTTTTTTTAACTGGTGAAGCAGAAGGTACATTATGAAGATACAAGTTTAGTGACTGTATCAACTCGAACATTTGATACATTAACCTAAAGATAAAATAATGGAGAATATCTGGAACTCTTGTACTTTAATTAATTATTGAGCAGCAAGTATGTACTTTCACAACTCATAAATAAAGCATTTTTACATTCAAAGTCATTTAGAACATTTTGATATCCATTACACAATATTATTCAATATTATTCACTCATTTCAGGTCAAAGTTCACCTCCGTCGTCTCACCCCGCAAAGCAAGTTTATCATTGAGAATTTTGAGCTGGGTGTGTGTAGGGGTCTTGGATCATGCTCCAAGGAGGTATCTTCATTCGGCAGAGCGATACTGTACACAGGAAGTGATGAGGGATGTGATAAGTAGCTCTGCATGTGTTCCACATCAGATGATTTAATGCTGTTTTTCTCTTGTGACACACTTAGGTCTTGCAGATGCATCTCAAAGGTTTGAGTCTGTTGCGCCAGGGATGTGAAATCCTTGAAGACTTTTTTAAACTGCCAAAAAAAAAATATATATATATATAAAACTAAGCGAGCATGTTACTTTGAAATATTTTGTCTATTATTTGCACTGAATGCTGTCGTTAATGAGTTAGACATGTTCACATGTGCATTTTCAAGCAGGCATTAGAGTTTTTGAGCCACTCCAATATGAGTTATGCACTTTTCATGGCAAGATTCACTATTATGTTTGTTTCATTCCAAACATTGTATGAGTTTTCACAGACATTTTGGACCCGAAATAGAGCAAAGTGTATTTCAAGGAAGCAAGTAAATGTTGGTGTCTTGTGATAATTCACTGTAGAGTATGTTGTGGATAGACTTATTTCAAGCAATCTTAGCTAATGGTAAAAAATGTCCATCACAAAGGAGTAAAAATCTATATTTAAATTGAGGGTGAGATTCTGGGTTTAGATTTTGAAGCAAAATCCATCAGTATTGATTGTAGGAGGAAGTTTGTTCTAATTAGCGACCATTAGCTTTTACAAAGAGTCAGAAACAATGCTGAGCCATTATATTATTTTGATGCTTCAATGTATGATGTGGAAACCATTATCTTGATTAATCTTGAAAAATGTCCATGACAATAGGGAACAAATCTTTACTTAAATTGAAGGTGGGTTGATGATTTGGGAGGAACTTCTAATTACTTTCCATCAGACTTTCTTAATATCTTAAGCACACATAAAGGGATCCACCAGTGGTTACAGGTAAAATGAAACACTGCAAAATGTTATTTGCAAATCATGATTATGTCACTAGTATAGGAGTATAGGAAAGCATCTGCATTTGATTTCTAATTAGCAATCAAAATCACAATTTAAATTGACCCCCCAAAAAGACTAAGTTTAAGGCTAACCAGGTAGCCACCTTGATATTATAATTAGCAAAGAAAAAATGGCTTGCTGCAGTTAATAAAGTGTATGTGTAATGTGAGGCTGTTGTATTGTGATGCCTGAATCAATAAACTTGAGCGCCAACCCTTGGCATTCTAGTGGAGAATCTACATGTGTGCCACCCAGGAGTGGCATGGATGAGTGGATGAGAACGCTGGGCATTGCCACTGGACAAAACTACTACTAATACTGAAACTATAATAAATATCTAAATTTATAAAAAGTAAGTGGGGCAGTGAGTGCACTGCCTCCGGATTACACAACCTATGGAAATGAGAACAATTCTTTTGAACATTTGTTTATTACTGCCAAATAGGGACATTTTCATTATTAGTCACTCAAAACGTGTTGTGAATACGGATTTTATAAAGAATAATATTTGTTGAATTCCTGGCAGGCTCAGCTGTCCCAGTGGATAAGCAAGCACTGCACACAGGCCCAATACTGCTTGCAAGATTTAGACACCCACAGAGAAACATGAAAATATTCTGACACCCTTTTAAGTTCTCATATTACTTCAAGTCCACTGAACATTGCAACCCGTTATGAGCAGTTTGCAGTACCAACTGTAGCAACAGCCAGACCATCTTGGCAGCATGTAAAGTTGTAACACTCAGGTGAGATCCATCCAACACAACATGGCTCACTAAACAGCCTGACTAGAAAAATAACCTGAATTTAAAGAAAGACATATTTTTGGTAATCAGATAAGGTTTTTACCATGTTATTAAGTAGGGTGTTATAAACAGAATGTAAGATAAATCTTATGTTTCATTTCCTCATATGCTAATTGACCCTGCCCTCTTGCAGTGTGCGTCACAGGAAAATACAACACTGGTACGTTTGCCATGTTTACACCATCCTGTGCTAGTTTTGGAACAAGGTTGAGTCTGTAAAACCCGGTGGCATTTTAGGGCTGATTTTAAAATCTGTTCAAGGCTGCCAAGATCTTTATGTAAAGGAAAATAATCTAAATGAAGTTAAATCAATTCAAATAAAATCATTACTTTAGTGTAGACCTGCATACAATTTAGAGAAATGTCTGTTATTTCTTAGAAGAACCATCATGAGCAACTTTATTCTTGCGATAACAAAAGTTGTTTTCTCAAGAATTTGTTAGCGGTTTTATTTTTACTTTTCAACACTAATTACATTAATTATACTATTATATAAATTATACTAATTATAATAATAATACACTAATTGACCCCATTCATTTTAAATATTTGAATCCTTTTGTATCTACTGTAATAGATATACTGTACATCTTTCAATTAAATCCTCTTTTTGTGTTCTGATGTACAAAAACACAAAAAAAAGCTAAATGAAAATGTAGGCAGCATGCATAACAATAGCTAGTCTTGTAGACTGCTTAACTACTACTAATGAATTGTGTGCTTACTTCAATTCTTCAATAATTCATAGCAGAAACACATTTAAGCATTTAACAGTTTTACTGACGACAGTGACAATGTGTTTTAAACCGAATGCCATGGAGCCGAACAAATAACACTGACACCCATTGACTTGCATTTTTTCAAATCTAGCACAGAACTGAAAAAAAGGCCAATGCTAACATCACACATTAACATAGTTAAGCACACATTGAGAGGGTGGGGTCAAAATGTTCTATATAAATCCTTTGATATTTATAATCAATACTTATGTGATGCAAACGCCAAACTAATATGGCATCTGAAATTGCTCAACATTAGATTTTGAGGGTAGTGTACCTGTTGAGTGTTACACTGCAAAAGATCTTTCGTCCAAGCAGACTTCTGCGTTAGGCCCATAGTCTGAGCCAGAGCCTGTAACCTATTTTCCAACTCCTGTTGAAAAGGTTTTAAAAATCAGAAAAAATCTTTTTTAACAAATGTATGATAGTTTGTGTGAGTATGAAATAAAGGGAAGAAGAGAATACATTTTTTAACACTTGTGTGTATATATATATATATATATATATATATATATATATATATATATATATATATATATATATATATATATATAAGGACATTTTTCACCTCGAGTAGATGTGTGCTTGTGCTCAGGAGCATCTGACATTCATGAATCCTACTCTGAAACAGGCCCAGCTTTGTGTATAAACCCTTAAGGACAGATATGCAAACATACAATAGAGAAATTTATTGACAAGCAAATTCACTTGTTCTTTAGTTTACATTCATTTATAATTCTACCTCAGTGTCAGTGAGGACAGTGTGAGGATCCTCTGGACCCTGGCACTTTTCTGGCTGCAGAGTTACTTTAGTGTGCAAATCCTCTAGTAGCTCCCAGTACTCCTGCAACTCCTGCTGAACATTAGCTATGCATAACCCATACTGATCCTGGGTCTGAAGGAGAAAATGCAGAGCGCTCATTCTAAGCAAAGGAGAAAAGGATAGGAAAGAGAGTAAGAAAGTAAGAAAGTATGGGTTTACTCTCTGAAGTATGCTCATACTTTACTATCTGCCGATGACTAAATAAGTAAAGGAAGCTATACAATTTGCATTGTTATTCTAAGTCTATTTAAAAAAAATATACAGGTAATAAAAAAGAATACAAATGCAGTTTGTTGGCATAAGCTTTACCTCTCCTGCAGGTATGTGCAAATATATTTCACTCTGTCTTCTACTTTATTCTTAATCACTTTGTCCTCCTCATTATCGGTCTGCCGCAGTTGCTCTTCAGTAGGGACACTATTGTTTACTGCCCCTGTTAATACTCGAGACACTGCCTAAAAAAGGTGCATGCAGATTAGAGCTCACCTGAAAAAAAGCACTTCCTTGAGTCATACAGTTTTTTCAGTCAGATAAGTAAAGATGGTGACTTGGTAATACATTATATGAATATATACATATCACCAAGTTATGTTTATATATCTATATAATATATAGAAGGCAGCAGTGTTTCTGAATCAAGTTCACATATGGCTTCATTTTTGCATGATATAGCTTTAACCTGTATTTGTGGATGACAAGGTGAACTGTGTTCATGAACACTGCTTTCTAGAGGCGTTTCTGGGTCCATGCAGTCATTTCCATTACAGAATCAAGTCTGGTTTTAATGCACTGGCATACAATATTGATTTTTTTAAATTCCCCTTGTGCACAGTGATTCTCAGAATTTTCATATTATGATGTACTGTAGATGAGAAACATTATTCTGAAATTGTTCAATAATTTGTAGATGCAAAATTCCACAGATTAGCGAGTCTCTGTCCATCTTTACTTCTGAGGCTTTGCAATTTTTGTTTAATTGTTAATTTATTATTATTATTTATGCCATGATCTGTCTCCCTTAAGTTATGCCTTACTTATAGACAGATACACTAGATGGCCAAAAGGTTGGAAGCAGGCAATTGTATAGAATGTCTCAATGCTGTAGGGCTTCTTTTAAAGTAAGATCTGTAAAAAACATAGTTTGCCACTAGAAGTGAAAGAAACCGATTTGCCCGTATAGAGCATAGCATAAAAAGAGTTCTTATTACACCTAGTGGCCAGAATGGGAAGTGCAACAACCTCTGTCATAGTAACATTGAGCTGACCCACGTTAATTACACTTAGTGATCAAGATCATTTGTAATCCACTAGTATTGGCAAAAAAAGGAGGGTGTGAGAAAGATGAGAAAAAATATTTTCCCTTGACACCAGCCAGAGTTTTTAGAGCTAGTTTCTGGTCTTTCTGGTTTGTGTATTTCTTAAGATCTTGTTGGCCTGGAAGTTTTTGCTAGAACCTTGTTTAAACAACAAGTTTAATGATATAACTTAAACAGTTGAACAATGGCATATTTAATACTGCTCAAAACAAGCAGCTAAACTGTGTGTTAGGCTAGGCCTCTAACATCCTATTACAGAGTAATCAAACTTTGCTTGAAACTATGTCATTTTTTTATTGTCATCCCTCACCTGACTCACCAAAATCTATGGTCACAAGCAGCTACTGAAAATATGGATATGGATTTGACAGCAACAGCCTTACTCAACTCCATTTTGCCCAAAAAACCATGACAGTGAGAACTTTACCAAAATGTATAATACAGCTGATAATACAGATATCTATCCCACTGACCTCCAGTTTGGAGAGAAGGCCTTGTATCTGGGAAACCCTTGGATCTGACACTTGTTCCTGGAGAAGAGAGACCACCAAGCCATCCAGTAAAGCCCTCACCAATAATAGCATATGACCTGCATCTTGCTGATTGATGTAACTGTAGACAAAGAAGAAAAAAATAAATTATTATACAGACCAAAAGGATGTTTTTAAAGGCAAACCACGCCCTGTAGTATGAGGAGTGCCTGTAGCCTTGTAATACAATAAGGAAGGGAACTTTGAGAACTTGAAATTGACTTCCTGGTGATTACTAATTTTGTTTCTGGAAGTCTGGCCTTGCCCTTGAAGAGAGTGCAGGGGATGTAGAAGAGGTGAGAATGAGAAAATAAGTTAAAGCAACCTGAATGGACAGATTCAGAATAAATAATAGGTTGGATCATTATGGTTGGTTATTTTATAATTCCATTTTGCCAGTTAGTAATATAAGAACTAAATGTTGAAGTGTAAGAAGGGGGTTTGAGTTTTAAGTTGATCCTGCATTGCTTTTAAAGCAGAGCATAAAGTTAATTATAAGTTGTTCATACACATTATGTAGATTGTTAATTTGTACTTTGCCAGTTATACATTATGAAGGCGTAAATAATTTTTAGGTAATTTGTAAAAAAAAAAAAAAGAATTCTACCAACCATGCCTTGGGTCAAATGTTTTGTTACAAACAGTCAGTTTAGATTTCTAAAGATTTATAAGATTTCTGAAAGCTTGATAGCCAAGTCTGCTTTTGGATAGCCACTTTTTACAGAAATATGGTGATAATCAATATGCATCATTATACTCTCTAAATAAATAAATGTTGACAAAGTAAAAAAAAAGATTGAATGACTAAGTGAAAAGATTGTTAATGTAGCCAACAAAGCAGCTGCCTAACACCTTCATCGAATTATTATTTCCCTGCCAGTTTCACAGCAGAGGAATAAAGAACCAACAGTGAGGTTCTTGTATAAATGCCATGACTAACTTTCACTTAAGTTTCCCATTCTAAGTTAAGAGGTCTTAAAAATATGTCTGTAAATTTTTTTATGAATGAAAATTAGGTTACAAATGTAGAGAAACAATTTTGTGAATAATTTACATTTCTCTGTATTTCTAGATAGGTTGATAATTATGAATATGAATATGAAGTTTTAAGGACCGGTTTTAAGAACTGTGGCATGGCTTGAGAAATAATTAATTTATTAATTAATTAACTACTTTAGAAAAAGAGTTGATTATTTCCAGGGTTGGAAAAGTTTACAAAACAATTTGTAAAGACTTTGGTGTCTACTGTCACTGTGAGGCAGCTGATATAGAAATTGTAAAAAATCTGCATCACTGTTACTGTCCTAAAGAATAGAAATTCAGCAATTACTCCACCGGTGTGGCAAATTATATTATGAGAAGTCACAAAGAAGCCCAGAGTAACATCTAAGGATTAAGCAATGTGAGTGTTTAATGTGGATCATCAAGCAAAACATAGTTAAGTGTCCACCATGATGAATAACCAAGTCAATATGCATCACATTTCCAGTTACATTTATGCAGAAATACAGAAAAATCTTAGAGGCAGTAAAAACAAGAAAAAATTACAATATGAAGGGTTTTCTCTGGTTGACACACATATAGGAGTGTCCTAATTAGAGTAGGAACAATTAAATAAATAAAATTTCATACCACGCCTGATTAGGTTGGACAGTGCTTTTCCTGACAGTCTCACTGTTCTCTGAGAATTTCTTCTTCTAAAAAAGTTGTTTAACAATAAAAAAAAAATAACTATTAGAACATATCATCTTGAGACAAGCTGTGTGTATGTACAGGACATTAACCTACCTGCTTATATTGCATACCACATTGGTAAAGGAACTTTAATAGAGAAACACAGAGCATAAGGCCCTTCCACAGCATCCAAACCAGCATCAGCCAGCCTCCGATCTGGAGAATCTGTATCTCTTTCTGTATCACTGACCACAAGGAAGCTACAAGAGCCAGATATTGAATCCATCTGGTACGATGCACCCACTGCAAACTATTGAAAAAATAATATCAACGTTAAAGATTCTCTACTTATAACAGTTTAACGACAGAGTAGTAACAAAAAAAAGGAGCCATCTCCAAGCCTCAGGGGCTTTGGACCAATCACAAGCTACTGGAATCATATTTGTTCTTATTTTGTGGGTGTCCTCCTAGTTCCAAAAAACCCGCCCCTAGATTTTAATGAATATATGAAAATGTATGTGCCTTAGTCAGTGTTCCAAAGATCAGGAGTAAGCAGTCAGTGAAGATAAAAGTGAAAGAACTGTGTTTTGTTTTAAATTCGGAAGATCACAGGTTGTTCCTCATTCAGGAGCCATAAATGCTAAAGTATATATACTGTAGTCACAGTAGTGCTTATATTCATTATCAAAAACAATCTAATCCACAAACACATACATACTTACTTCTTCCAGGACCACTTCTGCTCATTAACCCCACCATTCTTTGCCTCACCATCATCCCCTCCTTTTCGTCCTTCTCTTTCCCCCTTCCTGTAACCATTCGGGTCCCTCACATCCAGCGTTGCCAGCTGAGGCATTGGCGTTGAAGCTTTGATTGGCACACTGTATGACTGTACATGTGCTCTCCATTGGTTTAATAAGAGCTAAAAGACTTGTCTGTCCTGTAACACCAGCTTAGCAGCTGTGTCTTCTAGCTCCTTTTGTTTTGAAGTTTTGTTCAGGCTACAGAAAAATGTGTGGAATGCAGTGTGACTGAGCCCAAACGAACTCGTTCAATCAGCCCTACGAGACAATGAAATGGAAGCACCCTTTAACCACTCTCATCTCTAGCATCAATTGAGTTCTAAAATAAACACTTCATTTTTCATACATGCCATTTTGATAGACAAAAAAAAAAAAAACATTATTTAAATACAACCTGCATAACACAATCTCTTATTCTGGCATCTATTAACTCCTTTTATTCATTGAAAATGAAAACTGTATAAGAGGAATCATTTATACCTGCACATGCAGCGGCTCTACGTTTCCACAAAATCTCTTCATTTGTTTATTATTTAAAATAATAGATTGTTCAGAGATAATACCTTTGCCGGAAACCTCATAACATTTTCCACAACAAAGACACAAAAAAGAACTACACAAGTGTCTAGCTGCAAAAATTGTTATTAAATAAAAAAAAAAAAAAAAAAGGATAATGATTTTTCACTGCAGTGCTCATAAGTGTGTGTCAACCTCGATGTCCCAGGCCACCCGCACCAAAATTTAGGATACACAAGTGTTTACAAAGAAAATTATAAATTCGTGTCAATATTAGAGACATGATAATATTTTCTTGAGACAAGGTGCTTACACATGTTAATCTCTACCAATACAAATGAAATAGCTAATCTTTACATTGAACATCTCTTCCTCTTTAAATTGTGGCTTCATTTATCCTTTTTGATTTGTGATTTTTTTGGTTATAAATATCCAGCTCACTGTAAGCAAAAGCCATATGCCAAATAAATACTAAACATCCATGAATCAGAAAATTCATTAGTTGCACAGTGTAAGCAGCTTTAGTACATATTCACACAAACCAAATGTAACGCTACAAACCAAAACCCACAAGTCAACATTTTAAAACATACATGAATACAGGAAAACAAAAAAAAAGGGATGTAGAAATGAATTCAAGAGATTTGATTATTCTATACATTTTATACATTCAGTGTCAGATTAATCAGAGATTGTTAATCTAGACTGACAGCAAGACTCTAAAATGTCATATTGAGCAAAATTACAGATGCTAAACCAAAAATAAAATCTGCTCAAAGTCAGACTCAAAGAAATCTCTCATGTAAAGTAGTATCTCAACATAAAAATAAAGATTCATTTAAATAAAATGATGACTAAACAGTGAGTTAAAATCATGACAGGCTAATAAAGGCAACAGGACACATACAGATTTAAGGTTTTGTAATCTGCACTTCACTCGCTCCAGATCCATTAGTTGTGGTTTTGATTATATACTGGGTGGTAGACTGTTGACTGGCAGATGGCTGCTCCAGTGGGTCACCGTTTACCTCAGTGGTAGTGGCTGGGGCATTATCTTGTTTATTATCCAACTCTGTCTGCCCCTCAGAAATCACATAATGAGTCTGTGAGATAAGCAAAATGATTTAAGCATCAATTGCAAACATTACAACAATTACAATTTCAACATGAACTGCTTCTGAATTTCAGCCATTTAGGAAAACATTGAGTGTTCATAGTATTTCAAAACAGATGATTATATTTTTTTGTCAAACTCACTACAACATAACATTTTGCTATCATACATGTTAGAACAGTCACAGTCAAAGCTCTGTAAGATTTTGTCAAAATTACTCACTCTCGAGCCTGTTTTCTAATATTGTGTGTAGATAAAATACACTATATTCTCTGTAAGTCCAACGTATTTATTTATATATAAACACACACACACACACACACACACACACACACACACACACACACACACACACACACACACACACACACACACACACACACACACACACACACACACACACACACACACACACACACACACACAGCCATTTTGCCCAGTAGGCAGACTTTGCTGCTTTACTTACATTTTTTTTTCTAGCAAAATTTAATTGAATTGGATTTTTACAATGTGTTGGCTTTTATATAATGTCTATTATACAAAACTGTTTAATAGAATATATTTCACACTATACAGGAGGTCTTCTCATCTATAGATATTAAATATTTCCTATTTTTATATGAGCTAAGTCATATTAACTAAAGATAAAATTGTGTATATTGTATATGTTGAAACAACAAATAGTTTTAAATTGTAGTCTGCAAAATCTATCAGGTTTATATGGTATAAGGCTTATGTCCTAAAGTTTAACTGATTAAAGTGAATGCATAAGCAGAATTCTGACAAAGGTAATATGAGCCTTGCTCGTGTCAGTGTCTCACCGTTTTGACTTGGCTGCTGTTAGCAGCTGCAGTGACAGGTGTGCCAGCATCCGCCAGTACGTACTGAGCATGAGGCAAAGCCATCATCTGTATCTCTGAGGCTAAAACAGAAATAAAAAATAAAAGTTGGAACATTTATAGTTGCTCTAAAAATTATTTAACCTTTCCTGAGACAGTAACAGTTTAGAAATTCAGGCTTTTACAAAGAACTAGTATGTGTTACAATCATCTGTGTATCAGGTGAGTCACCTATACAAATTGATAATGAAAACATATGATGTGTACCCCTATAATGGATATAAGGCAAGAAAGCACTTAAACTTCCAGAAGACACAGTGGGTAGTAATAATCAGATAATCAAAAACACATTATACAGCAGTAAACATTCATTACGTATAGCTGGAAGAAAAAAAAAAAACAGCAAAAACAAACTGATATTCAAACAGAACAGAACATGAGCTAATGAAGGCAACACCTGACCACACTCCACTCTTGAACAATGAGCACATAATAAGTCGACCTGAATATGCAAGAAGAAATTGAGCATATTAATTGAGATATTATTCTCAATGTAGTGCGTTCAGGCCCCAAATCAGGTGCTCAAATTGGGAAGCAGCAGTATGGGTCAGTGTTGACGGCAGATAATTGCATCCAAGCTACAATGGCAACGGCAATGTTTACTGTTGGATGGAAGGCCTGAATTTATAGAATCAGCTTCTGTATGCTGCCATGAAAACGAGTCCAACTGTCCTCAGTCACCAGTGACTTGGACTGTTAACATGGACCTTGGTTAGAGATTTGGTAGACTGTTTGAGTGATGCAACTAAAGAACTATCTTTAACCCACAGATCAGAAGCATGTCTGATATAGGAAAGGCAAGGCTTTATCCCTTGATAAAGAGATAGCACGAGGTGGGTCAGTCATCTCAGGGTGGGGAACACGTTTCAGGATGGGTCCTGGAATATTCTTTAGTGGCCATGTCAGTCCCCAGATTTAAATGTAAAATGTATGGTGGTATTTAAAGAAAGCTGGGACGGCACTGAAACCAAAGAACATGGTTTCCAATAAATTGGAAGCTTTTGCAAATAAGGAATAGGCAAAGACTACAGTAAAGTGACAAAAGCTGGTGAGCACCAAGCAAAAAAATTAGTTTAATTATATTAAGTGTAAAAAATCTCCACAAAATATTAACATAGAGAGTTGAATAATTTTGGACAGGAACATTTTGGGGGAGAAATATTTCTTTTAAACTGTTTCTTTTGGAATGTAGTAAACCCTACTTTACAGTCTCAAAGAAATCACTTGAACATGGAGTAATTCCTTTGACAGCTTTCAGAAGCCTTTGCTGATAAAGTTTCATTATATTTTCTTAATATTGCCAGACTTGTTTGCATTTTAAGGGACAAATGAATAGCAAGCACATTCAGATTTACTATAAACCCCTTTACTGAAACCTGCAAGGAGCACATTAAAAGCAAATATGCAAACTTACGGTAATTCCGATAGTTCCAGTTGCTAGGCAAGTAAGCATGCTGAACTGTTCCTTGTGTTTGACCGGTTGATGATTGTAGGCGACCTGAATTTAAGTCCTGTGCTGCTTGTTGAGAAGAAGGGCTTAAAGGTTGGCCAGTGACCTAATTGGGAAGATTTAATAAATGAGCAACAATGATAGGTTAAAAAAATAAACAGAAACATTTATTTATGATGGTGACAAACACCAAATAAAACTAATCCAAGCCGGGTTCAGCGTTTCCCTGAAATCATTTGATATAGTATGATATTGTTCAGTCTCAATATCAATATCAAAATCATACACAACATGCTTGGTCAGAAAAATGACTATAAGGATCCATGGTATTAAATCATCTGTGTGCAAAGCAGCAAAAACAATTATTAGTGCATGCAAACCTGCGCACTGGCCTGCACAGTCCCCACAGCTTCAGAAACCTGGATGTGTTGTACCTGAATGGAGTGCTGAGTAAAGCCATGAGGATCCTGCAGCTGGGTCATATCAACTGTTGAGTGCTGGGACTGGGATGTTGATGGCTGAAGAGAAGAAAGCACAAGATTTTAAAGATGTTATAAACACATAGCATGTTTCTTACAAGCATGTACATTCATGGAAGAAAGAAAATACACCCTTAACCAATTCTATGTTTATATTTTTCAGGGCCTAAGGGAAAAAATGTGCAGTGTTAACCAGCATCTATAACGAAGAGGAGAATGGGAGAATGGAATAGAATATCCTCTAATAACTAATAACCGCAAGTGACCCAAAAATAATAATAATTGCACAACAGATCTTTCAGCAGCAAAGAAAGAAAAACTAATTACACCATGTTGGTAAGTAATACATAGAACCTCCTAGTAACCTCCTTTTTCCTATTTTCTAAAGGAGTTTATGTCATCATTTTGGAAAAAAATTGAGTCACTCACTGCTTTATAACATTTCTTAAGTTTGTCTAATGTTCAAGGGCATTTATTTATCTGAATCCATTTGTAAACATTGCACACTGTAGAATAATTATTTTGAGATGGCCTTATAATCCTTCACATTTATGAGCAACCACAATTGCTCCTCGTGAATGATGTACTCTTTATTTTGGCATGATTGAGACGCATTTGAGTGCACCAAAACACAAAAATAAATAAAGTACAATAAATAAATACAAATTCTGCTTCAAGAAAGTAGTGACGCTTTTCTTGAACTAATCTTGCGCATTTCGTTTGGTAATGCCTGGCTGCTAATTACACTTTCAATGTTTGTGCATGTAGAAAAGGGCATTATTTTTTCCCCACCTGGTTTTTTATTGTAGGTTTAGTTTTTGGGCAAAAAAAAAACCTAAATCACCTAAAAGCCCTGACTATTTTTGGCCCTATTAAATAAAAACATCTAAAACAAGGTGAACTTTTTTCCCCCAATGAATTTTACTGGCTGTGCTCTTACCGGAGCAACCTGCACCACTTGCAACTGGATGTGCTGCGACTGGCTCAAACCCCCTCCAGCCTGAGTCACAGGTATATACTGGATCCTCTGGAAGTCTCCCTGCACTGTGCGGTAGTCTGTAGTCAAAGTTTGAGACAGCTCTGTCATTGCCTGTGTCAAAAGGTCTGTTGTCTAGGGAACAAAAGAAAGAGCATGAAGGGCACATGAATATGGATACATAAAATGCCATATCAAAAAGTGTACTTTCAGGCAAGACTTAGTGATCACATGAAAGTGTGTATATAACCATGACCCATCTGATTTTATAAAGATCTATTGTGGGTTCTTACCACTACAGCCTCAGAAGTGGTACCATCGGTAGCGATGACTGCGGGAGTGCTGTTGATGACGGTTGTAGCTAAAGGAGCCTGAATGTTGTTGGTAAGTTGTGCAAATTCTGGATGTTTCTTACGGATGTGCTGCACCATCTTAGTCTGAACACAAGGAAACACATTTTAATAGGCTATTTATTTGAAAATATATGTACTTTTTTATTGCAAACCTAAAACCAAGCTTCCTTTCTCACTACCATAGAGTGACAATATTATCCTAAATTGACCTCAGGAATTTGTGTTTAGTATAAAAAAAATTACTTATTGAATTAAAAAATAAATTGTACTGTAAATATGCCTTTTCAGCCTGGGAGTAAGAAATTCTGAGAAAGACCATGTTTAACCAAGCACACCTACCTTACTGCTATACTGCTTTGCACAGTGTGGGCAACAGACAGGGGCTGTGGCAATGGTGCCTGTTAGCTGAGTGTGGGTGCTCAGCATGGGATCTGGCTCACCCGGCCTGGCAGGGCGCAGCTTCCGGATACTAGGTGGTAATTCGGCACCAGGGTGATTCTTTAGGATGTGAGCTTTGCGCTTACTTGCACTTTTATAAACCTGAAAAAGCGCAAAAATCAAGAAAGCAGCTACTGCAATATCTCAGAACAGGTTCCTCTTCATTCCAAATATAAAGCTTTCTCTGATATAGCTGTTGGCGGTATTTTCGAAAGACAAATACATTGCTACCATTGCACATTTCATGGTGTTCAAAGTAGTAGTTCACTGGTGACATCCGATTAAGCTATATTTTACAAAAAGTATCCAATCCAGTGCTTACCTTATCACAATATTGACAAAAGTAATCTCTATTGGGTTTAATGATGGGGAGCGTCAGCTCAGGGACCTCCTCTATTCGCATGTCAGGGTGGCGCTTTGAAAGGTGATTAACCTGCAATTAATTAAGCAATTAAAACAATGATTCCTGAAAGAAGCATTAGGAAAATTGGATGCATTATATTAAGCAAGATCTTTAATAAACACAAAATGATATTTGTTTAGGAAAGAGAAGGTTGTCACCAGCATTCCTCTCCGACGGAAGCCCATCATGCAGAGCCGGCACTTAAACATAAAGCTCTCAAAGTCGGTTGTGGGCTCCTTTTGCTTCAGAGACTTTGTGCGGTGGATGCGATCGGCTTTCTTGGCCTCGCGCTCTGGGTTGTGCATGCGTTGCATGTGCTCCCGCAATTTATCTTTTCTCTGTGTAATAAATGTTGGTTTTACATTTATTTTTTAATAAATTTTAAGCAAACTTACTAATAAGACAAAACTTAAGAATTTTAGTTACTTCCATTTCAAATTGTCATTATTATGACATGTACAGAATTTATAGAAATAAAACCATAATAATTCATAATTATTATTATTATCATCATCAATGCAAGACAGCAAGCAGCAACAGAGTCAAGACAAATGTCCCTCAGATGGCATGAGAAAAAAATTCTTGAGGGCTGTGAAACTGACTGACCAAATAAACTAGTCAGATAACGATAAAAGCAAGTTTACCTTGAACTGCTTGCCACATGTTGAACAAAGGAAGTCTTTGCGATCCGAGTGGCGTAGCATGTGCAGCCGAAGCTTGTCTGGACGGCAGAAGGCTTTATCACATTCCATACACTGGAATATTTTTTCTGAGTGGAAGCTCCGCACATGCTTTTTTACCTGCTCATATTAACAATAATGATGAAACATGCAGGAAAACGAGTGATTAAAGCTAAACTGTCTATAATAATTAAGTCAACATGTGCTGTACGATACCTGTATAAAATCTGTGAAAGTCTTTTTGCAGGAGGGACAAGAGAAGCAGCCATTGACTAAATGAACACTGACATGCTCTTTGAGCAGCTCCAGCCTGTCATAGGACTCGGTACAAAATAGGCACGCGTAGTTGCGCTGTTCCAAGTGCATTTGAAGATGTTCCTCCAGTACTGAACTACTCAAAAACCCTTTGCTACATTGGTGACAGGTGTATCGGCATCCTTCCCTGCTGTGGTAGCGCATGTGTTGCTCTAGTTTATCCTTTTCCCGAAAGGCTTTTCCACAAAGTGTACACTTGAAGGGGCGGAAGGACTTCCTTATGAAGAGGTGCTGAAGAGCAGCATTCTAAAAGGAAGAAGTTTTGAGAAAAGAGGTGACTATAATACAAAGGCAAGACAAGGACACAAAGTCTTAATCTGTGACAAATTTGGCGGCAATATATTAACATGCTTGAAATTTCTTTATGTACATGATGTGCGTTAATAAATGAGAATGTGCATGCACGTGTTTTTGAAGGGTTTTTTTTACACAACAGCGTTGCCGCGATTTGTTTGATGAAGGCATGCTATAAAAATACATACAGTACATGTTTATCTGTCAGGAATCCACCTGCCACGCCCCCTTCGGCACCCCCTTCGGCGTGGCAGGTGCTTTCTCGGCCGCTTTCTCTGAAGCTCCCGGCTTTAATCACGCACATATGGTGCTCGTTTAGCATAATCACCAGCTCCTATTTAAACTTCCACACTCTCACTGTCCGTTATTGTTGGTATATGTTGGTTCACGGCGGTCGTTGTTATCGTTCATGTGTATTCTCATGTGTATGTACGTGTCTTCCCACCGGCACTCTCTCAACGGCTGCTCTTTTCTTCCCAAAGCGCACCGCGGATTCCCCCCGATCCTGCCGGTGTTCATTCTATGCTTTTGCTCATCCCACGTTCCGCGCCGCCAGTCGCGGCTTTCGCCTCCCGTTCATCGCATAACATTTAACAACAAAAGGCATATGTGCACTAACTAACAGCAGAGATTCACCAGTATACAATACAACACCTGTAGCAGCTGTAAGCCTTGATTTTTTCCGGCACTTTCGCGAGTTCTTCTGCGGCTGCACCGAGATAACCGACGTTAAATGGCAAATTTTTCCCCCCTTGTGCTCGAGATATCATGGTTCGGCGACATAAAAAAAGTCGACATAACCGATAAAAAATGCTTAGAAAAAGCGAGAATTTTGTGGTTCCACTTCAAAAACGTCGACTTAATAGGGTTGTCGAGGTAACCGAGGGCGAGATAACCGGGTTCCACTGTGTATATATATATATATATATATATATATATATATATATATATATATATATATATATATATATATATATATATATATATATATACATATGCAGAAGATGCAGAAGTTGTGCACGTCCAATGTGTCATTCACAACACTATGTAGATGGTCCTTGCCCCTAGCCTACATTAGACCTACCTGCAAGTCCACCTTAATATGCAGCATTCAGTGAATGAGAGACAAAGACACATGCTAATGTCAATCAGCACCACTCTTATGTTAAAGCATTACATTTCACAGATTAGGTTGATGTAAGCACTTTCAGGGCATGCTCTTACCCGAATCCTCCGGGCACGCCTCATATCCTGGGGAGTGAGATGGGAATCTGTAGTAACTGGTGTATGTTGGTCCTCTTTTTCAGCCTGTGTATCATTAGTAGGTGAGGTTTGGGATTCAGCAGCATTCACTTCATTTAGTGTTTCAGTCTGTCCTACTCGGGTCTCTAATGTACCACTTGTAACAGTTTCCACAGTGTCTTCTCCCAGCTCATCCACCTTTAGACCGTTTATAACCCTTCCTGCCTGTTCCTCGTAGGGGAGTTTTGAGAATGCCAGATAATCCTATAACCACAGGTGGTACAGGCTAAGTAATACATAAATTTTATAAAAAAACCCAAAAGTGTGAAACTGAATAATAACAACACTATCTGATCATACCTGGCTTTTATCTGCTCCCTCTGCTGGAGTTTCCAGACGGATAAATTTCGGTCGTCTGCCTGGCCGCCTCCCAGTACTGAACCGTTTCCTGCCCCGTCCTCGCCTACGTGCTTTTGGCCTACACAACAAAAAAACTCTAAATCTATCCCCACGCTATAATGTTAAATATAAAACAAAAAGGTTTGCACCTTTGTATGAGGTCCAGTTTGTCATCATGCATATTAAGATGTTGTTGGAGCTGCTCTGAGCTCATAAAACGCCGGTTACACTCATAACATGGCCAGTTCTTCTCCTGCTCTCGTAGAACTAGGTAAAGTACATTGTGTATTTCATCACAAAAAAACAAACAAAACAACAACACATGAAGTATAAAATTATGAGTTCGTGGAGAGATCACTTTGACATTTTCACTTTGATTAACAATACCTACATTACCCACAATGCCGTTCAACTGTTGCTGATGGTGCTGCTAGTTAGAAAATGGCTCTTGCTTAATTTCTACCTCAAGCAACAAGCGCAGCAGTGCTTCAGTAATGTAGTCTATCCAGCTTACTCATCTTTTCATCTGTGCACTCTGCTCCAACAGAACAGCTAAACAACCAACTAAACATCGGCACGGCTGAACTGCATTGTGGAATTGCACTGCAATCTGACAGTTATCATTCATTTTTGAGACCTTTGTTACCCACATATTGGGCACTTTCCAATAGGAGTAATGGAAATACAGCAACAACAAATATCCATCAGAATCACTATTATATACAATCAGAAACAGAAGTAATAGTAAAAACTATTTGACCAGTAATAATAAAATAATAATAATTACCTTTCCTCTCTTCTTCTGTGATTTCATGAATCTTTTTATTCACAAACTCTGCATATGATGCAGCATACCAGACCTGAAAAAGACATGAATGCTCACTTCAGCAAAGTTACAGGGGGAGGAAAAAATACATTTATTTTAATATTCTTAATACAACATACTCGCTGCTGATGCTTACCTTAAGCTCCTGTTTTGGTGGAATGTTTCTGATGGTGGTGTAGAAGATGTCTGAGCCATACTGGTAGGCCACCAGGTTCTGTTCCATGTGGTTTTCCGCAGGACGGACAAACATCATCCAGTTACAGCGATCTTCATCAGACAGGTTTATCCACATGTCCTCTGATTGTTCTATGTCTTTTTGTGGGTCTGACATGCATAACTGCAGAGGAACCATATGAACAGTCTTGTCAGAAACCAAAACTATAAACACTGTTCTTCTTATTTACTTAATTCCAGTAGATCAGTTTAAGAACAAAAACCTACAACAAAGCAACATCATTTAAATATAGTATCTCATACTTTAAGCTGAAATTGGGTGCCCGGCAGTTCACTGTGTGGCATCAGTGGCCCCTCCACGGGTCCAAACTGTGTACGCTTAGGAATGCGCCTTTTAGAGAAGACACCCCCCTGAAAGTGGTCAATGTAGAGGATGAGAGGGAGGCTAGCACGAGCTTTGGACATCACAGGTCTGTTAACAACTGGGTAGAGGGGACCATGCTTCAAGCACTCGCCTGGGTTGGCATTATTACATTCCTCACACCCTGTAATAGAATATAGTTACACACAGTGCAGATGTTAGAATGAAAGACAAACTTAATATCGATCTGTGACTTGACATTTGACAACAATATTATATCGTCAACTCAATAATGCATCCAGGATAATATTTTGTTGTTAATGCAGCAGTTTAGCACTTGCACAGTGCAGACTACACGTTCACAATATATGAATAATGGCCCCTTTACACTACTGCATAGGATGGCAATTACTTAAGAGCAGTTTAGTGGTATACATAATACATGCAATCAATTGCAGACAAGGCTCACACACTACAAAAATGCAAGAACCTTCAATTGTTTGTCACTATTTCATTCATAAGAAAAAGGGCAGACTGAGAAGAAAGAACGGAGAAACCCCAGTAGTGCATGGTGTAATGACTAAATAAGCAAATTTTATACTGCTTGGGTTAGGGAACTCTTAAAAGCATACCAAGATATTCTAGACAACTGTGTGCTTTCAAGATATAGTTGAATTATGTATAGAAACATAATTTCTTTTCTTTTATTGCGCATTTTATATTGTCATTACACTAATAAATGGATGATGAATTGGGTTTGCAGATGTGCTGCACATTAAAACAGGGATTCACACTACTTGATACAATGCTGACAAAATCAAACACACTTTTAGGGGAAAGTTTTTGAAATTGCAAATAGATATGAAATCACAACACTGACCAATTCAAACAAACAGTAAGTGTACAGTTTGTTATAGTTTTACATTATATGTGGACTGAAACATGTTTGTTCCTAAAGTTGGAATAAAAGTACATGCCTTTAAACAAATGACACAAAACACTGACATAAAACTGTCCAACACTAAATTGTCTTTGGCGGAAAAAGTATTTGAACCTCTAGTAATATAAATTTATTTAAAGAGCCAATTGAACATCTGTCAGGGGTTTCAATCAAGTTAATAGCAAACAAGCCAGATTTTAGAAAGCCCTTTAATGTTTCAAGAACAAAATTAGAACTTCACCATTAAGTCTGGTCTTCACCATACAGGTTTATTAATGCGAGCCATGACGTGTTCAAAAGAGAATTCTAAAAGTAAACTTAAGAATAAACAATGCATTCCAAAATTAGAAATTGTTTCCAAACATGAAGCATTTCTTTAAATTGTTGATAGACTTATAAATCCTATTCTTACAGGAGAAAGTCAGGGCATGTGTCCATTAACTGAAGCTTAACCATAAGACAATGACTGTAAGCACACAAAAGTAAACAAGCAAATGCTTAAAGCATCCATTTAGTCCGGATGTTAGCGGAGTAGAAATGTTGAAAAAGGACTTATATTAAGCATACGAAATATTCATCTTAATCCCAGAGTTAAAGGCCAAAAGGGCAATATGGATAATATGGATTTGCTTTTTTGAGTATAAATACCAGTTACTTAAACTGAGGTTCACATTTTTTTTCAACAAAGATATTTTTGGTTAAATCAATAAATATATAAACTATCATTTGTTTATGCCATTCAGTTTCAGGAGTTTAGGATGAAAATCTGATCGCATTTCATAAATCAGGTTACACAAAAAAAGTGCAGGATGGCCCATTATTTATTAATACTCTATCAAGAAAGCACTGATACATTCACACTAAAATTCATTACTAATAGGATTCTGCACTTACACAGATGCTGAGGGGTAAACGGTTGAGGTGGCCTGGGTTCCCAATCGTCCAAGTCTGAATCATCTCTATTATCATCGTCATCATCATCTTCATCCTCAGAGTCCACAGTAGAGTCTGTAGCTGCCAAGGGACTGACTGAGGGCTCTGTGATCGTAGGGAGAGTATTGTCGGAGAGCTGATTCTAAGTGTGGAAGGGAAACATTTTTTGTAAGATCCAATTATTGACAATTTGACATTCTTCAATTACTGAATCCCGTATATTTGAGCAGTCAGCACAAATTCAAAGTTGATTCATACAGCATTTATTGTAACAATGTTGTAGGTCTCATGGAAACAATATATCTTACTAGGGCTGGGCGATAAATCGGTTTTATCGATTAACTCGAATGTGTAGTTTACATCGATCTGTTTTAATAAAAATAGTTTTTTTTAAATCACCATATTCAAACACTCATAAACAGTCATTTTACTGTGGAGTTTTTAAGAAAAGTAAAGGCAAAATCACTCCAAGCATCACTGCATTTTTAACCATGTTCCACATTCAAACACTCATAAAACATTTTATAAAAACATTCTTTATAGGTTTGCTCAATCTTTCAAATTATTTTTATTTACAGTGTCCCTGTCTATTACTCTCTAAATTTTATTTAATTTTACTGTGGAGTTTTGGAGAAAAGTAAAGGCAAATTCACTTAAAATCTCAGGTGCATTTTCAATCATGTTCCACATTTAAACACTCATAAAACATTTTTCTTTGTAGGTTTGCTCATTTTATGTTATGTTACATTCTCAAAAAAAAAAAAGTTACTTTGAAACAATATGCTTCCTGACTCATTTACAATTGATAGTTCAAATATTAAGAGCAACATCTACATTCATAACCAATTGTTAAGCTTGTCTACTGTAGCCACCAGATGCAATGAAAATAATGACAAGACTGCTTAGACCTGCCTTTTGATTATGCCCTTTGCCTTACCTGTGACACAGGTTCCAGTATAGCTTGTGGGGCATCTGCTACATTGCTGAGTACATGTAAATTTGCAGCATTCATGTTCTGGCCACCTGGCAATAACACTGTGACCTGTGTCAGAAAAGATACAATAATTACTTATTTACTGACAATTACTGATAATTACAGACCTATAAACCAGGAGTTGTTTTTATGGGGATGCTATTAACTGTAAAATTAATTGATCAAACTTACATAAAACATTTTATGAACATAATCTAGGTGTGCCTACTATTTAAAATGTATGAATCAGTATTTTAGCTAAAAAGCACAAACAGATTCTTATCTTTGAATCTTCACTGAACACAGGGTTCAAGGATACACAGGGTACGATTTCCACCTTTGCATTTATTAAAAAATAAATAAAATTACCACAGACCCTGTGGCTATGCTTCATGTCTCTCTGGGGTCCCATAACCCAGTTAAAGAAACATTGTTATAAACAAAAGAATCTCGATGAATTCAAACAAAGCTTGTATACCTGTTGAGTTGTGCCATCCTGCTGAATGTATGCCACTTGGGGCTGGTCTGTAAACACGGCCTAAACAAAGAGACAGGACTCCCTTAAGTAATCTCAAGTAATCACTAAACACATGCATGCTCATTTATCAGTATGTAGTTTTGTTTTGAGATATAAAACATGAATTTGATCAAGTGAATTTATTATAAACATGCATTTGAAGTGATATATAAGAAACCCAGCTTTAACTTTCTGATAATTAGAGCTAGATGAATTAAACAACACCCATTTTACTAGTGATCATAAATACTAGAACACGCAGCCAACAGCTCTGTCTAGATGACAATATGTGCCCTGTTATACTTATTATTTTAAAAATAACCACCTCGATTTTAGGTTTTTATGAACCACTTGAAAGTCTTAGAGTAGAAATGCAGAGGCCATGCTAGAAAATGAATCACGAAAGTTCTGAAACTTATCACTTAAGCACAGTGGAGGTCATGGCTGGGGTTAGAAAGGCTGCTTCTGGAACAGGCTCAGCAATCTTTGTAGATGATGCAACCCATGATGATAGCATGATCATCAAAAAAATGAATTCAGAAGTGTGCAGAAACATTCTGACTGGATATTTACAGAGAAATGCAGCCAATCTAATGAAGAGGAACTTTAACAAACAAAAAAAGGAACTAAAATTGAGTGGTCTGCAATGAGAGGTGGCATGCTTTATGTTGTTTCACACATCTGAAGAAAAATATTAGTTAATGAACATATTTTTTGTTTAATATGCTACTATAGTATATTGCATATATATGTGTCTACATATACAAATCTAATTGTGTGTATGCATGTGTGAGTGAGGAAAAAAAGAAAGAGAGAGAGAAAGAGAGATCTAAGAAAGTTGGGCTATATCACCTGTGCTCCATCAGCAGGGTGTATGTAGACCAGTGTGTGTTCGGCAGTTTCCACTGAGGTGTAGGAACTTCCATCAGCAGTGTATACAACCTGCTGTTGCCCTCTGTCTGGTTGTTCTCCACTGTATACAATTTGAGCCACAGTTCCACCCTCAAAATGAACCTATGAATGACCAGGAGAGCATACAGTTACAAACCTAAAAACACAGCAAGAGTACCTACATTAAGTTTTATAAGGATTAGAAGGGTTAAAGGAAAAGAAAAAAAGAAAGGATAGAAAAAAAACACATTGAAACTATATGAACATTATAAAAAATGTAAACAAAACTGACAATGATCTATACAGAAAAAATATTTTTTTAACAAGTTCTAAAACAACAACAATAAGTGTCTGTGCTAGTATAAGACAGTATAGTCAACACATTTTGCACTAGATTTTCCAAACAAAGTAGTTTAGTGTCCTACTACTGTGATTTATAGATTTCTTTTTACTATTTTCCATAATGCTCCACGAGCTTCATGACTTGTTTTTTAAAGCCAAAACAAAAAGACCAGGGAATAAGACCAGAAATGTTTTTACCAATTTATTCAATCAAAAACACCAGACTTCAGGTTCTGTTGTCTGATCTTTCATGTAATTTAAATATAGATGATAATATGAGATATATGGATGTGTATATACTTGCGTACCAGTATTTTCCTCAATAGACATTATAGAAAGGAAAACTATGACAGAATAAATAATCCAACAAGATTTTCCTCAACTTCAGCATCAGAACATGAAGGCTGATGAAACATACAGTTGTGTTCAAAATTATTCAACCCCCACTGAAATTGATTGTTTTGGTCGGTTTGACATTGATTATGATCATTCAGTCATCCTGCTTACAATTAAATCAAAGAGGCACGTGTAGATCAGACAAATATAACAACATTTATAATGAAATAACCACAAATGTCTTTTCTGAGCTCACATCATTATCAGTTTTATTCAACCCCCAAGTGACATGCAATCTTAGTACTTAGTACAACATCCTTTTACAGTTATAACAGCTTTTAAACGTGAAGCATAGCTTGACACAAGTGTCTTGCAGCGATCTACGGGTATCTTCGCCCATTCATCATGGGCAAAAGCCTCCAGTTCAGTCACATTCTTAGGCTTGCGCACTGCAACTGCTTTCTTTAAGTCCCACCAGAGGTTCTCAATCGGATTTAAGTCTGGTGACTGCGATGGCCACTTCAAAATGTTCCAGCCTTTAATCTGCAACCATGCTCTAGTGGACTTGGAGGTATGCTTGGGATCATTGTCCTGTTGAAAGGTCCAACGTCTTCCAAGCCTCAGGTTTGTGACGGACTGCATCACATTGTCATCCAATATCTCCTGGTACTGAAGAGAATTCATGGTACCTTGCACACGCTGAAGCTTCCCAGTACCTGCAGAAGCAAAACAGCCCCAAAGCATGATTGACCCCCCGCCATGCTTCACAGTAGGCAAGGTGTTCTTTTCTTCATAGGCCTTGTTCTTCCTCCTCCAAACATAGCGTTGATCCATGGGCCCAAACAGTTCTAATTTTGTTTCATCAGTCCACAGAACACTATCCCAAAACTTCTGTGGTTTGTCCACATGACTTTTGGCATACTGCAGTCGACTCTTCTTATTCTTTGGGGACAGCAAGGGGGTGCGCCTGGGAGTTCTGGCATGGAGGCCTTCATTACGCAGGGTGCGCCGTATTGTCTGAGCAGAAACTTCAGTACCCACATCTGACAAATCTTTTCTCAGTTCCTCAGCAGTCACACGGGGACTTTTCTCCACTCTACGCTTCAGGTAGCGCACAGCAGTCGAAGTCAGCATCTTCTTTCTGCCACGACCAGGTAGCGTTTCAACAGTGCCCTTTGCCTTGAATTTGCGAATGATGCTTCCTATGGTGTCTCTTGGTATGTTTAACATCTTTGCAATCTTCTTATAGCCATTGCCCTTCCTGTGAAGAGTAATCACCTGTTCTCTTGTCTTCCTGGACCATTCTCTTGACCTCACCATGTTTGTAACCACACCAGTAAATGTCTAGAAGGAGCTGAGTACCACAGTCATTATAAAGCTGCCTAATTGGTGCTTATTAGGCTTTATTGCTGCTCCCTGATATCCACAGGTGTTTTCAATACCTGATTGAAAACACTTCATTGAACCTCTGTTCTTCAGAGTGGTAGTCTTTAAGGGGTTGAATAATTATGTCAATGAAGAATTCACAAAAGAAACATTTACTACTGTATTACAAAACTAATTGATGTCATTTTAGTTGCATATGGTTCTTTAAGAAGTCCTTGTAGGATTTCATTCTGAATACAATTACAAATGTACACTAAATTCCCTAAAACCATTTACAGCATTTTGAATAATTTTGAACACAACTGTAGATGACTAATGCAAATTGGCTGTGTGAAAACAGGGTGTTTTAGTGTTAGACTCAGTCACCTCTCATATATTTTATGACATCTGATATTACCGTTGTACTCATTTTACAAAATGACAAATATACTTCTTCAATAGATCTGTTCTATGTTCAATTTATCTGATCTGAATGCACCAAGATTGTACATCTGCTACCCCACTATATGATATGAGACACCCTTGAATTTGTAGACTAGCTGTAAGCCAAGAGACACAAGCTCACAATAAATTAGAGTTCTACAAAAAGTCGGCAAGATTTAAAAAAATTGGTTTTGTCTCTTCTTTAGGGTCAAAACCAACGCATCTCCATGGTCCTAGTGATAAAATGAATCATTTTGAAAGAATGTGTCTTGCTGGGAGCGAATTTCCTTCCATTTGCTTCTGATATACCCCATCTATTCCCATGGTTATACCTGTGGGAGGAATTTCTAAAAAAATTCTCATGCACAACAGCAGATGAAGCAATTTTGTATATTTGTATAGATGGGAGGACAGAATGAACATGCCTGTCAGGGTATCAGTCTAAGGTAAAGAAAAGTATTTTGAAACCTTTGTTTTTGGTATTTAATATAGTTCCCAGTGAATATATCCGCTTTAAATTTGCACGTAATGCATTGTGACTTTTTTCAGTAAAATTTCAGTACAAATGTTTACACGCCCCTTTTTTTTAATTAAAAATAAAACGAAATCAAAGTAAATGATGTAAGATTTTTCCACCTCTAATTTGATAGTACGACCATGCAAAAATTAAAATGACCCCCTCTCTGTTGTCTTTTATATAGGATTGAACTAAACACTGATAACTACTCATGGAAAAAAAAATGTTCATTTGGTCATGTTAGTTAGCCATTTTATAAGAGGTTGTTTAAAATAATAAACATGCGTTTACCTGTATCGAACAAATACAGCTGGAATTTATAAAGTACCTGTGCTGGATTGTTGGTTTCATTACTGGGGTTTTGATTCCACACCGAGGATGATTCCTGGTCCTCCATTGCCATCTTTTAAGGATAGCCTCAAATCCAGCACTGCATCCACTCAGCCAATAACAAGCAGCTGTGCCATGAACTAAAAAGAGAACCAAAATTTACAACAATAACAAAATCATTTGGATCACATTATGTCACACTGTGCCACACAACAAAATAATAGCATATTAAGATATAAACAGCTGGGTCCATAAGTGTTTGGACAGTGCCATCATTTTCATAATGTAATCACATCAAATAATGCAATCAAAATGTGATTAAAGTTTAGACATTCAGCTTTTTATTATGGACCATTAAGCCTTTAGAAATGACACGCTTTTTTTTTTTTCTTTTTTTAGTCAACTGCAAAAGTGACAGGGCAGACATTTATATTACAGATAGATGGTGGCCTAAAACAGTGTGAAAGAAACCCAAAGGCTTCTCAAGGCAGAAATGAAAATGTTCTGGGATGCTGAGACAGCACAACATCACCTGACACAAAGTTTTTCAATTACTGAAGAAAAAAATGAAATTGGAAAGTCTAAAACTCCAAGCAGCAACTGAAGGCTGCTGCAGTAACCGGGTGAGAGGAGAATCAGCATTTGGTAATGACCATGATTTCCAATTACTGACTGCAACTTAGTTGCATGCAAGTTTATAAATAAAACATAGTTATAGGAATATGCTGAGTAAGTAAAAGTAATGGCTGCAATTGAAACAGTAAAGGCTTTTTAATCAGAAAATTATTTTAATTTTAATTTCACACACACACACACACACACACACACACACATTTCATAATGTTCCTTCAAATTCTACAAACAATACCCCATAATGACAACGTGAAAGAATTATGTTTAAAATCTTTGCAAGTGTATTACAAAAATAAATCACATGTGCATACACAGCCTTTGCTCAATACTTTGTTGAAGCATCTTTGGCACAAATTAAAGTCTTGTCTTTTGAGTATGATGCTACGGGTTTGGCACCTATTTTTGGGCAGTTTCTCCCATTCTTCTTTGCAGAACCTCTTAAGCCAATCAGGTTGGACGGGGATTGTCGGCGCACAGCCATTCTCAGATCTCTCCAGAGATGCTCATTTGGGTTCAAGTCTGGGCTCCAGCTGGGCCACTCAATGATATGCACAAGAGTCGTCCCGTAGCCACTCCTTTGATACCTTGGCTGTTTGCTTAGGGTCGTTGTCCTACTGAAGATGAACCATTACCCCAGTCTGAGCTCCAGAGCGCTCTGGAGCAGGTTGTCATCAAGGATCTCTCTGTACATTGCTGCATTTATCTTTCCCTTGATCCTGACTACTCTCACAGTCCCTGCTGCTGAAAAACATCCCCACAGCATGATGCTGCCACCACCATGCTTTACTGTAGGGATGCTATTGGCCAGGTAATGAGCGGTGCCTGGTTTCCTCCAGACATGACGCTCGGCATTCCGGCCAAAGAGTTAAAATCGTGGTCTGAGAGTCCTTCAGATGCCTTTTGGCAAACTCCAGACGGGCCGTCACGCCTTTTACTGAGAAATGGCTTCTATCTGGCCACTCTACCATACAGGCCTGATTAGTGGAGTGCTGCAGAGATGATTCTGGAAGGTTCTTCTCTCTCCACAAAGAAATGCTGTAGCTCTTTCATGTTCTTGTCAGCTCCCTGACTAGGGTGCTTTTACCATGATCGCTCAGTTTGGCCAGGCGGCCTGCTCTAGTCAGAGTCCTGGTGATGGGTACTTCTTCCATTTATGTATGATGGAGGACACTGTGCTCATTGGGACCTTAAATGCAGCAGAAGTTTTTCTATTTCCTTCCCCAGGTCTGTGCCTCAATACAATGCTGTCTCAGAGGTTTTTTATTGTTTACTGGTATTATGGGGTATTGTTTATAGAATTTTGAGATAAATAATAAATTTAATCCATTTTGGAATAAGGCTGAAACATAACAAAATGTGAACAGAGTGAAAGCACTTTGAATATTTCCGGTTGCACTGTGTGTATATTATTTATATATATATATATATATATATATATATATATATATATATATATATATATATATTTATTATATATATATATACACACACACACACACACACACACACACATACATACATACACACACACACACACACACACACACATACATACATACATACATACATATTATTGA
Organism: Silurus meridionalis; assembly: GCF_014805685.1. Taxonomy (NCBI): domain Eukaryota; kingdom Metazoa; phylum Chordata; class Actinopteri; order Siluriformes; family Siluridae; genus Silurus; species Silurus meridionalis. Next base: position 18,197,844 of record NC_060896.1, on the reverse strand, counting down.
AAATTAATTATTAGCTAGCTAGTTGTTATTTAAATGAATATTGGGATGATGGTTAGCTGGTTGGGCCTAGAAATATCCCAGAAGTAACCTGGTCAGCGAACAAGCTATATGCTTGAATATTATCCTTTACACTACACTCCTAGGTGTTCAGATATCTGAATAGAATCGTTTTATTGACTGTTAATGGAGAATATTAAAGTGTAGCTCTAGCTAGCTGAACCATTTACAAGCTGGCAAACTGTAAATGCTTTATAGTGGTCCAAGTTTGAACTTTATACTATCCTACCATTTTCCCTGCAGCTAAAATACACTGACCAGAACCTAGTAGTTACACTGCAAATGTGAGGAACGGTCAAATCTATTATGTCTCTGGGGTAGAAGGGGAAAGCGCGTTCAGTTCTGCGGGGAAATGGACGCAAATGTGCAGAAGCCTGCTTAAATCGGTGAACCTTGTGCTTAAATAAGACCAGAATGATTATCAAATATCTCATTCCGATACGCTGATTTTATTAATATTTGCACTCTTTCCCCCCTGTTTCGACCCGTCAGATTCAGTGATCCAGCCGGACCATACCACAAAAATCATAACGGCAGAAACACGGGTTTTTACCGCCCCGCGCTAGCATCATAATTGAAGATAACTACAGAGAGGCAGCCATTAACGTTACAGAGACACGGAGGCGGTCGTGTCTCTTCTCCTACATACCTTCGCCATCATTTTCACCAAACCGAGTGGAATTTTAAACGAGTTTAAATATAGGTAATAGACCTTTCGCTCCCTGCTTATAGTTGAGCCCATCCCAGTTTCTTCAGTAGAACAAGGAAGGAGAGTCTCCATTTTGGGTGGGACTAAACAACAATCCCGTCAAACAGACTTTTAAGATTTGTAGTGGACAATTAAAAGACGGTATGGGGTGAATCTTAAAAAAAAAATAGAAACAGGTAGAAAAAAAGGTTTTAGATTCTAAATTGACCGCACAATTAGGATTATTTAAACAAAACAATTCATGTTGGTCTTACCTCGGAATGGTAGCTGCAGAGATGGCCGCGCATTACCATAATCTGCCTAGCAACAAGGGGACAAGTGAAATAATGATTTTATTTATATGTGAAAAATAAATGCCAAAAATAGATATTTTTGCGCTTTGTTTTTTTAAACACAAATTTGTATATATTATTCTACTTGGATAGAGTTTATTTTCTTATCAACGCATTTAGCATGGCGTTGGAGTCGCATTGCAAACTCGGTACAGGGCCAATAGGAATGTGCCGCCATTTCTCTTAACCAATGAATAAAAAGTCTGTTTTAACCAATGAAGAGTCTCAGAAGCCCTGCGCGTCCTTAAAATATTTAAACCGTACAATAAATACAGTTTATGCCTTTTGGATAAAAAAAATAAATAAATAAAAAAAACACTAGAATTTAAGTTCAGAAAGTTAACTCATTCAGTCTCAAAAATATGTCTCATTTTGGACATATAAAGTATACAAAAAACATTAATATTTTCACATTTTGTAATGTTACATCCTCCTGAAAAAAAGAAGCTTTTATTGTTTTGGATTCTAATCCAATTCTCCATGTCCCAATGACAAAGCAAATACAGATTTGTGATAACTTTACAAATGTCTTTTGGCACAGGTGGATTCCTCTATAGAAACATCTCAAAGATCATCCAAAGAAATTCGATGCACCTGAGCGAGTGTTGTAATCTGAATACTTGTTTATGTGATTAAAAAAACAAATGTACCTATGATTGATTTATTTATTTCTGTTTTGGGTTTGGGGTGTAGATTCATTAAAAACATGTGAAATTATGAAGGATTTGTCGAAAAAAAACAGTAGAATTTGACTGCAATAACTTTGAAGCAACATAAGTAAATAAAGAGTGGTTAAAATGCTGAAAACAATAATGTGATAGCTTTTATATCTACAATTATGATATATTGTTTGCTTCAAAAGCGACAAAATATTGAATTTGGTGAACCTAGTCAACCTCATTACCTGTAGATATCGAACAGAGAAGTACAAATCTATTGGTAATTGGTTTCCGATAGATTTGTGTATTTTGTCATTTAATTTTCAGTAAGATTTTGTGGAAAATGGAAATTTATTTATAAATCAGAGCTATTTTTATGCACGTCATTTTTGAGTTGGCAAAGACAAGGGATGTCACAATTAAAATAATGTTTAAAAATAAATTTCAATATTAAATTACTGTCATACTTATTAATACAATTGGGATACAAATCGCACAGCATTTATGAACCCATTAAAGTATTATAAAGTGTTCTTACTAAGAAAAAAAGTCCATCCCTATTTTAATGAACTTTAAAACTATTTAATAAATTAAGTCAGTTGTGTATAAGCATCCAGGCATTGGAGTATAATATCTTGTTAAATATGAAAATAGACACTTCTGTTAGTGTTCACAATTACCTCAGAAATATAAACAAATATTTTTACAATTTGCATAATTTAAACTTTATAATTTATCCACACAATGCAACCACAATTACCATATATTGAAGTATAAAAATATTTGCACACACCAAGCAAAAATATCCTCCCTGAATTAGAATAATTTTGGAAATTGCCCCTTTTTTCCTTTGTATTTGCGTGTGATGAATATATTAGGTGAAATAGAAGAGGACACGCATACATGCATGATATTAGTGTGAAAAAGAGAAAAAAGACTTTACAGAGATTAAAAGTGAAAGCAATTTTGACTTATAGTCAATGCAAGAAAAGGCATGTCAATTAGCAGCAACTGAAAAGGTTCAGATCTTCAAATTGCCCTGGCCAGATTCAACAGATTTTGTAAACATTTTCTGAAGACTCCATGTATACTGAATACAAATATCACATATATACGGTGCACAAACCTGATCTGCTTGGAAGAGTCATCAGAAGGTAATCTTAGTATTTACTTCTTCTTCTTCATTCGGCTTTTCCCATTAGGGGGCGCCAGCGGATCATCTGTCTCCATAACCCCTGTCCTCTACATCTGCCTCTTACAACCCAACTACCTGCATGTCATCTCTCACCACATCCATAATCCTCCTCCTTGGTCTTCCTCTTTTCCTCCTTCCTGGTGGCTCCATCCTCAGCATTCTCCTACAGATATAACCCATGTCCCTCCTCTGCACATGTCCAAACCATCTCAATCTCGCCTCCCTCACCTTGTCTCCAAAATGTCCTACATGCGCTGTCCCTCTAATAAACTAATTTCTAATCCTGTCCATTTTCGTCACTCCCAACGAAAACCTTAACATCTTCAGCTCTGCTACCTTCAGCTCCACCTCCTGTCTTTTACTCAATGCCACTATCTCTATTCCATACAACATCACAGGTCTCACCACAGTCCTCTAAACTTTCCCTTTCACTCTTGCAGATACTCTTCTATCACAAATCACTCCTGTTATCACTCTACTACACCCACCCCACCCTGCCTGCACTCTTTTCTTCACTTCCCTAAAACACTCTCCATTACTTTACAATGAGTTTGTTAACTACAGTAGTACTTAGTAGTACTACTGTACTTAACAAACTCATTAACTGTAAATATGTAACAGCTTTTAAAGTACAAGGGACCCAGTTCATTAGTTTCCAATAGATTGGAATTTGTCTATCTTGTTATGTAATTTTCAGTTAAGTTTTGGGGAAATTGGTAGGCCGTGGAAGCTCATTAATTATTGTTGGACATACTACAAGGTGGTTGACTCAGACAAGCAAACTAAATACAATAACACATCATTACTGAAAAGATAAAGATCACTTTAAAAAACCCTCAAATGTCATTTTATATTCAACTTGGCATATCATGTATTTTTTTATCATAAATATTTGGTGTTAACTACCTTCTAAAACAAATCATACAGATTGGGTGTCCAGTAACTCATTCATCTTAATATTTATTTAAGAATAATTTGTGTTTATGTTTCTTACACTTGAATTTAGACAGAACATTTTGTGGTGTTTTTTCTTCCTCACCATTGAATGTAAGATAATTAGCAGAACCTTCTGTTACATATGATTAATTATTGTGCTGACAAATACACGTGTTTAACTAGATTCAAATATAATATTATCTGTATTTGAATTATGTAATGTCTGAAATATGACGTGTTTCCTGTTTCCCAGTTGTTGAATGTGTACTCTTGGCTTAATCTCTGAGTTTTTTCTAAAAAATGTAAAAAAAAGTGAGTCATTTTGTAAATAGGAAAAGATAATTTTTGCTTCCTACCTGGAAGGTCGCTCATACCAGGTAACATGGAGGGGATCCACATCTGCCCCATGCAGACTCACCACTGGTGTCCCACAAGGCTCGGTACTTGGTCCCCTCCTTTTCTCCCTCTATACCCACTCCATTGGTGAAGTCATATCCTCACATGGGTTTTCTTATCACTGCTATGCTGATGACACTCAACTCATCTTTTCTTTCCCTCCATCAGATACCACAGCTTCCGCTCGGATCTCAGCATGCTTGTCAGACATATCTTTATGGATGAGGGCTCACCAACTTAAACTCAACCCCAGCAAAACAGAACTGCTGGTCATCCCAGGTGATTCATCTCCAGGTCAAGATCTACAAATAACACTTCATGACTCTCTGCTCTCCCTTCAGCCACTGCTCGTAACCTTGGGGTAACTATGGACAATGAACTGTCTTTTTTCCCACATGTCGCTAATGTTGCTCGTTCTTGTCGATTTCTTCTCTATAACATCCGAAGGATTCGACCATTTCTGTCCATACAGGCTGCCCAGTTGCTTGTTCAGTCTCTTGTCATTTCAAGACTGGACTACTGCAACTCTCTGCTGGCAGGTCTTCCCCTGAACGCTATTCGTCCACTGCAAATGATCCAAAACGCAGCTGCACGACTTGTGTTCAATCAGCCCAAGTTTTCCCACACCACCCCACTGCTGCGCTCCCTTCACTGGCTTCCAGTAGCTGCACGTATCAGATTCAAAACACTGATGTTTGCCTACAAGGCCAAAAATGGACCAGCACCATCTTACCTCAGTGACCTCATCACATCTCGCACTGCACCACGCTGTCTGAGATCCTCCAGCACTGCTCGACTGGTACCACCTTCTCTCAGAATGAGAGGTAAGTACAATTCAAGGCTCTTCTCTGTTCTGGCACCGAGGTGGTGGAATGAACTTCCCCTAGATGTCCGTACAGCAGAGTCCCTGATTTTCTTTAAGCGACGACTGAAGACCTACCTCTTCCTAAAATACCTAAATTAGCACTTTCCAAGTTTGTAGAATTCGAGTTATATTTATATTGAGTTTGTATTCTTGCGTACCAGTGTAGATTTATTCACTGCTAGAGATTTAAAGCACGTTTGTACGTCGTTCTGGATAAGGGCGTCTGCTAAATGCCGCAAATGTAAATGTAAATGTAAATAATAAACTCATCAAAACCATTGCTGATGTGGGTGGTTTGTTGGCTTGCTGCAAGAGATAAATATATATTCATTGATTCTAGATTACTAAGTTTTTTCTGTTCCAAAATTTTGGGTTGTCTGCCACTAAAGGTGCCAATGTATAAAGTTGTCAAACTTTATTGTAAATGTAAATCCCTGGAAATAAATGATAAATTTCTGATCTATCGTCAGAATTTTGTTTTCAAACACAAATATCTTCGGTGTATTAAAGGCAACAGAATTTCAGAGGGTACTGTATACATGAGGAACAGCACCATAACAAGATACTTATGTGTTCAAAACATTCCAAACATGTCTGCCAAATGAAAAAAGGACATTTTTGTAATATTAAAATCATTCAGATGTTATGATAATATAAAGAATTTAACGTAATGGTCTGTTGGAGATTAAAGAAACATTAATGCTCACATAATGACTATTTTGACTTTCAGTTCCAACAAAAAAAACAGCCGGACTGGCTTATCTTTAGATTTGTAAAATTCTTATTGGCTTATCCATGGCTAAGTGGGCAGCAGCACAGCAATAGAGAATATCTGGAACTTGAATAGACCACTTAATTCATGAAAATGTATAGTTTTAGGAAGAATTAACATCAATAGAAAAATGTGACAATCAGGAAAGTTATTAAAAAATTTTATTAACCGTATGAGCAATTAATGATGACAGATTAGGGTACAGCAAGTACACTATAACAGTATCTCAGCATTTACATGGGTCACAATTGTATTCTATTATAACAGTATCACAATAATAACAGAATAACAGTAAATCAAGTATAACTGAAAATGATTTAGAAAATATTAACAAAGTGAGTATTTAATTTATAGCGTAATATCATCAACCAAAACATGTTTGTGCGTGTTATAATACAAAATCTATTAACTTTTTGTACTATAAATGACATTTATTATATGAAATATAAGACATGATGGGACTTTAAATGGCTATGTTTCATGACTAAGTATATCGAAATAATCAAAACATCCAAAGCTTAGCCATCAAAACTCACATTTTAATATTGATGAGATTATTAATGTGTGATGACGAAAAAGCTATAATTATCAAAGCTATTTGTGTAGCAGTTATAATTATAGTTATCATCATTGACGCATGTGGATGAGTTGGCAGTCACTGTTGGCTCCACTCTGGCAAAATTGGAAAAGTCCACACGATATCTTCCCTCCTTGCTGTGGGAGATAATGGGGAGAAACTTGTAACCCCACATAATTTCCTGAGGTAAGTAAGAAGTTCTGACCTGGCAAGAAGAGCTGGTGGACTCAGCTATTCCATCCAGAAATACCACCAGCTCAAACTCCTGTTGATTTAAAGTCTCCACTGATATCCCAAAGAATGGACTTGACTTGTCAATTACATGATATAAAGTCAAGGGACATACAAAAAACAAGTTATCCTTTCCAACATCTACCTTGAAGTCAACATTGACCTGGTCCAGGATGATTGTTTCTCCATTAGGTGTTGCTGTTGTTCTCAGCAGCTTTCCATAGATCTGGCTGCTAATCATCAAAGATTTACGCAAGTTAGCCACTCTTATCTGCAAACAGAGGTCTCCTCCTTTCGGACAGACAACTGCCATCTCACTAAACGCTATGGTTTTGACCCTTTTCTTGGGAAGAGAAATTTTGGTCATAACTACTCCACACCAGAAGCAGTTAATGATCATCCCCAAAAGAATCTGGATAATAATGAGAACAATAGCACTAGGGCAGTATGGGGTGATATCGCGTCCACCAAACCCCACGGTTGTCTGCGTTTCCATAGAGAAGAGGAATGCAGTGGTCAGTCCATCAACATTACGTAAACATACTTTGTGTTTAGCTGGTGGATTTTGCCATGCCAAGTCTCCATTATTGTGAGCAATCCAATACCACAGAAGTCCAAATATGAACCAGCTGAGAGCAAAGGAGGCCACAAAGAAGACAAGAATTAAGCACCAACGAATCTCCACAATGGTGGTCCAGAAGTCCAGCACATAGGCAAAGCAATTGCTGTACCTCACATTGCCATATTCAATGTTACAGTGTCCATCCTTGTTCATCAAGCGTTTTTGACAAAGTCTGTGTTTGGTCAGGTAGTTTCTGAACATCTCTTTCAGGTAACACATCATTTTCAAATGACATGAGACTCAACCTAGAAAAAAGATGATATAAGTTTTGTCATATATAGTATATCACTGAAAAAGATAATTTCATAGTTTTGTATACATTTTTACAAAACATCTGAATGAAATACTTCATTACTGTACTTAAGTATTTAAGATTTGTCTGGTGTCAGTACTTTACTTAACTATTTATTTTTCTGACAACTTTTTAATTTCACTCATTACATTTTTACACAAATATCTGTTCTTTCTACTTCTTACATTTTTAAACCAGCCTTGTTACTTTAGTTTTAATCTATTTGGTGACATGATCAATATTTTTTCTTTTTACCGCACGCCGTTTTCAGCCAATCAAACATTTTTCTTGTCATTGCGCAGCTTTTTCAACCTACAACTGATGTATCATTTCCTGGCTCTCACACACCACAGATGTAGACTAGTTTACAAAGCTAACAACAAGCAAGGCAGATGGCAACAAGAAGTACAGTATGGGGTTAACGTGGATGAGGCAGAGGGAGTCAGTGATGTAAACATGACTGAGAACAGAGACATTCCTGATTACCTTATCATCATCATCTTTTCTCTGCTTGTGTTCTATAAGGTGGATGTTCAGCCTGAATACATCCATTTGGTAACAAAATTTTAAATTATTTTGTAATAATATATTAATATGACACGAGGTCCAGTTAACAGTGTGACACTAAATGTAGTAGTAATAGCTACTTTTTACTTAAATACATCTCAGAACCTAAACTTGTTTTCTTTAACTTAAGTAAAAAAGTGTAGTCAGTACTTCAACTTGTACCAGAGGCTTTTAAACATGAGTATCTGTACTTCTACTTAAATAAAGGATGTGTGTACTGTTACTTTGATAAAATAGAATTCTACCTTCAACTAAAAATTCTGGAAGATATCATTAGTACATCATAAACTGTAGCTTAAACTAACAAATAAAACGGACACAGCAAACTTAATAATATGCATCAGTACATTAGTTATTTCAGCAATAAGTTTTATTGTGTTTGACTCTGAGAAAAAAGTGTTTATAGACATGTGCTTTCAAATTAAGTATTCTGATTCTGATCTAGACAGAGTAATGTAATGTATTAGTATCGATATTAAAATCTATTCTATTTCAGTATGAACAGAATAGATTTTTATTTTAACAGAATAAAAAAGAATGTTATGGGAACAAAGCGGTAAACTGGGTAAACTGGAATATGGAGTGGTGCATATGCCAATTCTGAACTTTGGTCATGAGTTGTGGTCAAGTTGTTACAGTTCTTCACCACAAGGTGGCACATTCAAGAAACTTCGTCGGTACATCCATTTCCTGGTCCTGAAGACTCAAGTTTCATGAATTGACAAAGGTGCATTGCTAAGGTACACGCTCACATCCTGTTTTTGTGCCAGTGTGTTACAGGAGAACAGTCTTAAATATCAAATTTGACAGGTTTTAAGATGATGTGAGCCTGGTAAGGATTGGGCAAAATTTGTTGGAGTAGCAAAACCAGTAGTTGGTGCTGGCAAGAAATTTGTTGTCATAGCCTTAGGCCATGATCCTGAAAATGATTTTTGCCAAATTTGGTGTATTGAACTTGATTGATGCAGAGAACAAAACACTTTACCCTCACACAAAAAAAAAATGAGAAAGAGAAGAAGAAAAGGAAGAATAACAATAGGGTGCCTATGCACCTTCAGTGTTTGGACACCTAATAATACTAATAATAGTTTTTGTAGTAGTAATAATAAATAAATAAATAAATAAATAAATAAATATTGGAGGTAAACAAGCAGCGGGAACCATTCCAGTGATGTGAATACTACACTATAGTGTTTAAATAAAGTAACAAGCATGTTAAAACCAGTGGCAGCGTATTTGCCTTTCAGAGTAGCAACCTGGTTTAACCTAAATGCTTTTCTTCGGGAATTCTAGCAAGCAGTCTTCTGAGTCTTATGCAGCATTTAATGATAATCACATGGAAAGATATCAACTATGACAATCTGCTGTCTAAAAGATATAAGCTAATGATTCTGCTCAAATATTTCGTAATGCTCTATTAATAATAACAATATTAACAAAGCAACAAAGAGCTTTTTTTTTTAGACTTAATATATAAAAAAACGTACCGACTAGTTTATCAGCTGTGAAGAACATCTTTAAACTATGTATATTTGCTGAGCACTTGCAGATATATGTGAGTCCTAAGCAAAGTAGTCACTATGGCACTTACCTGTTAAAGTTCTTTAGTAGATATGAAAGTAAAAATTGGTGATTTCTCCTCTCTCTCTCTCTCTCTCTCTCTCTCTCTCTCTCTCTCTTTTAGGTAATTAATTTTGACCTTTTATGACTAATCTGTAAAATTTTGAACTCAATGAGAGATCTCAATATACTGTATCAGCCATTGAGAGCAATATACTCACAACAGTCACTCCTTTGTCTTTTCACACACTTCTGCTCTCACCTTGTTTGTGTGGTATGTGACTGCCCTGCCCTGTTCATCCACCCTCCTCCTTATAAGATACTAAGAGGCTACTTTTCATTGTAAACACAATTCATTAGGGGTGTCTTTCAAAGATTTATCTTAAAACATGCATTTACATAAGAAAATTGTTTCATAATGTTAAATAATTATTAGGGCTGTCAAAATGAAAGTGTTAATTTACGTGCACATTTACTCACAATGTCCTTTCTTTGCTCAGATATTTGAAAAATAATAATAATTTTTAATCAATAAATATTTGTTTTACTGATGCACCAAGTCTCAAATCAAGCACCAAAAACCGCCATGGTGCACACATCCGGCTATTAAAACCGTCCGTGTGGAAACATAGCAAAAGTTCTGTTTGGTGTCCTGGTGATTTACACCTCTTAAAACATCATAAATACTTAAAAACATTTACAAGAATATTTTGTCTTCATGCTCTAGTTAATTATGGTTACACTAATCATAAACATACATTTGCATAAAGCATCCATATTTGTCCATGTCCAAAAAACTTACATTTTAATTGATTGACAGCAATTATAAATTGTGCATTGATTTTTAACACCAAGTACATTTTATAATAAAAAAGATATTTGTTTATAAAATGTAGGTATGATTAAGAAAAACCATAGAATCATATTATATCATAAATTATAACATTAAAATATCCTCACTCACACTGGAGTTACTTTATAATATACAGGTGTGTTTTAAACATTAATTTAACTAATCATTATTATATTATATTAATGTATGTACATTTATAATATAATAAATAATTATTAGACACATTACTTCATGTCAAACTCTTTTTGACACTGACCTATTTAAAACATATTTTTAAAGGAACTGAGCGTGACAATCAAAAAAAAAAAAAAAAAAAAGTAATTGCATTACCAGTTACATGTGGGTGTTTACAAGAAGTTGCATTTATCATTCACAAGTGCTCTTCTAACAACAGGAAATTATTAGTATTAATTAATCAAGGCAAACAATAGGATCTTTTCCCATCTCTTAAGTTCCTCATCCGATAAACCTGTACAGTAGCTCTGAGCATAAAATATTTAAAATGCTTTTGCGATTATGTATTAACACTGAAATATTTTTTATATCTCCTGAGGCCATGTTCAATATATTATATACATACTGATCACCAGCCCCTCAACATGTTTTATAGGCACCATCTATATTCCTAATATTCCAGATATACATAAAATATCTATATGCATTATATAAAAAATTCTATTTATGCTACATAAACAAGCTAAAAGAATGTGAATGTCAAATGTGTTTATGTTTATGTTGGATTTCTCACTTCATCAATGTTACATTGGAAGAAAATGCTGTAACTTTTTTTTATTTCTGTAAAAAAAAATTATATATATATTATATATATATATATATATATATATTTATATGAGACTTTAAAAACCACAAACACATAAACCAGTAAATTTGCTGCTAATTTAGCTAAAAATATTAATAGCAATGGTTAAGCAACTTACCTCCTTCCTTTACACTCTTGCGCTTTCTCTCTGTCTCTCGCAGATTACAAGGTCACATGTTCAAATCCCATTGCTGTCTTGACTGGGTTCTTGAGCTACACTGATGTATTGTGCATGAAGCACTCGTTTATGTAGTACAAAACTTTGTTTCATATTCATTTTACAACACTTCATAGGCAACCAAGTTTGCGAATAAATTACTGTGGAATTTCCAGTCTAGGTATCTTACAGTTATGAGCCCCATATAAAAGTTCACTAACTCGAAACAAAAAACTGAGGAGATATTTAATCCATAAAGTTGTCCTGTTATTAAACTAAAAATGTGGTTTCAATTTTTATTTACTATCAAACATATGTATATACAAAAAAAAAAGCTTCATATGAAATCAGAAAGCTGTCAGCATGTTTTGTGCCCATACAAACAATGCCAGTAAGAAGCCACAGCTCTGCAGGTGCAGTAGTATTGCATCTCACCTCCACTAAGGTAACTTGAGACACAAGGGCTGTGTACATGATGTGTAAAGAAATGGATTAAACATACCGTTTACATTAAAGTTACACAACACAAATAATCTAGCAATTACTCACCCACAGATTCATTCACTTAATAACATAAAAAAAAAATCAATTTTATTAATACAACACGAGAGGCATGCTTGCTGCATGTAAAAAAAAAAAAAAGTGATTTATGACTTTGTGTGCCTATTTAGATATATTATATAGACAAAAGATTGTGTACACCTTACCATAAGATTCATTTGTGCTTTTTAAACATATCATTCCACATTTATTTCCCATATCATTCCACGTTTATTTCCCAGAACACTTCTGGGAAGTCAGGTACTGATGTAGGGTGAGGAGGCCTGTGGTGCAGACAGTGTTCAAATTGATTCACTATAAAAGTGTATAATAGAGTTGTAGTCTGAGCTCTATAGGCAACCACTGGCTTGTACTCCAAACCATGTAAACCATATCTTCATGAAGCTTGCATTGTGAACAGGGGCATTGTGATGCTGGAACAGGTTCGGTTTCCCTGTTCAGGTGAAGGGAAAATGTGATGTAAAATGTACTACATTTATACAATTATGTGCTTCCAACTTTGTAGTAATAGTCTGAGGAAGAACCGCATGTGGCTAGAAAAGTCAGGTGTCCCAATAACATATTGTGTATATGATAGGAGTAGTAACAAACGTAATTCACAATGTGAACTACAATTAAGTAGATTTAAGATATGCCATTATCATCTCCAAAAATATATTATCTCAGATTACATATTAGAATATATTACAATGACATATTACAATTTTAGACTAGCATTAGTTCATCTTCTCCAAATTTCTCTGTCCTCTACATCTGCTTCTTTCAAACCAACAACCTGCATGTCTTCCCTCACCACATCCATAAACCTCCTCCTTGGCCTTCCTCTTTTCCTCCTTCCTGGTGGCTCCATCCTCACCGTTCTCCTACCGATATACCCCATGTTCCTCCTATGCACATTTCCAAACCATCTCAATCGGGCCTCTCTCACTTTGTCCCCAAAATGTCCTACATGCACTGTCCCTCTAATAACCTCGTTTCTAATCCTGTCCATCATCGTCACTCCCAATTAAGATCTTAACTCTTAGCTCTTCTACCTCCAGCTCCACCTCCTGTCTTTTTCTCAATGCCACTGTCTCTAAACCAGGTCTCACCAGGTCGCAGGTCTCACCACAGTCCTAGAAACTTTCCCATTCATTTTCAAAGATACCCTTCTACCCTTCTTCACTCCTGCTATCACTCTTCTCCACCCACTCCACCCTGCCTGTACTCTTTTCTTTACTTCTCTAACACACTCTCCATTACTTTGCACTGTTGACCCCAGGTACCTGAACTCCTCCACCTTCTCCACCTCTTCTCCCTGCAACCGCACCACTCCACTGCCCTCCCATTTATTCACACACAAGGTACTCTGTCTTACTCCTACTGACTTTCATTTCCCTTCTCTCCAGCGTGTACCTCGAAATCTCCAGGCTCTTCTCAACCTGCTCCCTACTCTCACCACAAATCACAGTATCATCCACAAACATCATAGTCCATGGCGACTCCTGTCTGACCTCGTCCGTCTATCTCCACTGCAAACAGGAAAGGGCTCAGGGCCAATCCTAGATGTAATCAAACCTCCACCTTAAACCAGTCTGTCGTTCCTACTGCATACTTCATTGCTGTTACACTGTCCTCATACATGTCCTGCACCACCCTCACATACTTCTCTGACACACCTGACTTCCTCATACAATACCACAACTCCTCTTTCGGCACTCTGTCGTATGCTTTCTCTAAATCCACAAACACACAATGCAACTCCTTCTGAGCGACTCTATACTTCTCCATCAACATTCTCAAAGCAAATAAGGCATCTGTGGTGCTCTTCCTCAGCATGAAACCATACTGTTTCTCACAGATGGTAACCTCTTCTCAGCCTGGCTTCCACTACTCTTTCCCACAACTTCATGGGTTGACTGATCAATTTTATTCCCCTGTAGTTACTGCAGGTCTAAACATCTTCCTTATTCTTAAAGATCAGTACCAGCACACTCCTTCCCATTCCTCAGGCATCCTCTCACCTTCCAAAATTTTGTTGAATAATCTTTAGCCTAGCATTAGTTAAAGACCCACAATTTCTTAGTGTACAAAGAATGCATGCTTCAGGACTTTCTGTTCTGACACAGAGATGGTAACACATTTTCACTTGATGTCAGAACAGCTAAGTCACTAGTAGTCTTCAAATGGTGTCTTAAGGCATACCATTTCCAGCAGTGGATACATTAACAATATTCCTATTTAAAATAATCATAGTCTATACATGCTTCAGAGTTTTAGACTAATTGTATTCTTAGTCTTTCTTCTAATGAACTGGTATTAGAATGTATTTATTGATAGAGACTTCAAATGAACATGAATTAACAAAATTTCCGAAGCAGTCGTGGGACTCATCTCTTGCAGAAAACTTTATGGGTTTATTTATAAACGGATCAATTATGGAACCTTGAATCTTAATGCTATATTATTTTAGTCATTGTACAAAATATTTATATCTATGCATAGCTCGGTACACTAAAGACCTACATACATTTTATATTATTATTCCTTTGATGATCCTTTGTTATCATCACTCTCTTTAGGTGATAATAATATCAACTACATAATTGTTATTTTATAAAGTATTTTTGCCATTTAAATTCCTTATGAGCAAGGCAAAAGTGAGAGTGGGATGTAAATCTCATTTATGAGCGACTTGAACGTAAGAAAATTGAAGGTGATGAAGAAATCTTGAGAAGTACCAGACTAAAAAGTAATCCTATTCTCATCTGGGTGACATTAGGAGTAGGTTTATAGCAAAGCATTAAAATACAGAGCTGCGTAGTTGAAGTGATCCTGATGGTATAATGGAGTCCACATTGGTTTACTCAGAGTTTATTGGAGTTCTCGGCTTTCCTCACACTTTCCAGTAACAGAGTGTATTACTGCATCATGGCACTGTATCCATTAAAACTCTGACAAGGATTAAAGTGAATTAAAATGAGTGATATATGAGTTTGCTTTGGATGGTTCTACTTAGGAACAATCAAGATGTCTTTGTAATTGATATGAACATTTTCCTAAAGTGGCTTAGTACTACAAACAGTTTTGCATTAATTCTCAATCAGCAAACACTGATACTTTTAACAATGATGAATCTACAAAGAATATCTCATCCTACTCATTTAGGGTGGGTTCCATTTTGAGTCAGATTCCTCCCATGGTTTCTTCCTCATATTGTCTAAGGAGGCCACCGTCACCTCTGGCTTGGTGATTAGGGCTAAACTTATAGGAACTAATTTATTATTACTGTTTCCGAAGCTGCTTTGAGACAGTGTTCGTTGTTGAAAGCACAATACAAATAGGATTTAATTAAATTGAAATGAGTGAGTGGATGTAACAATATACAGTACTTTAAGGAAACTGGAAGGTAAGTATGAGCACAGTGATAGAATTTTTTATTATGGTAGCAGTTCCTAATGCTACCACAAGTCTGCAGTATTCAAGTGAGAATATCTACTGACTGGTTTAATGGTTTTTTTGTTGCAAATATCTACTAAATCCATGTAGAAATCTGTTTTCTGTCATTAGAAACAGACATTGAATGCAGAAAGCCCCATTCGACAGAGAAAGCAGATTATTATGTGTTTGAATCATATAGTTTTTTTTATAGCTATTCAACAAAATGACCAACCAAATTTGTTGGTTAAACAGTAAGTACAGTATCTTGAACAGTAAGGCTTTTTTTTCTTATTTCTAAAGTTTTTTTTTTCCTTTGCCATTTAACAAGGGTGAAAAGGGTCAAGACTGATGGAAGATAAGCAGTTCAGCATTATATTACAGAAGTAAATGAACAATCCAAATGAACAGTGAATAATAGATGCATGTTCAAACTGTGCATAGAGTTATTTCCTTCTGCCTGGTATGCGTTCTTGTAAATGTTAGCAGTATTACTCAGGCTAGTTTTTACAAAAGGTTTCATTGTTAAGAATATTATACCTGGAAGGAAAATGTCTGCTCCAAAAATATTTTATTTGTTTTTCACATCAACCATGTAACTGGAACTGGGCACACTCCAGGATGTTGCAAGATATCCGAAATGTATTCATAGAACTATATTTCTCTCTCTGTTTATATGCTTGTTTAGCAGAAAGAAGAGGAAGAGATGGTTTTACAGGCCATTCAGGGCTAAAGTTGAATTTCTGAAATGTGTTTTGTGACATCTAAAGGGTTAAATGGATATCAACCCCACCGAACACCTTTGAGATGAACTGAAATGTCATTTGTGAAACAGGCCTCCTTTCCAACATCAGTGCCCAACCTCACTAATGTGCATGCGATGGAATGGGCAAATCCCCACAGCCACACTTCACAGAGTAGTGGAGGTTATATAAACAGCAAAGGAGGAATCAAATCTGAAATTGGATGTACAACGAGCACTTACAACTCTTTCACCATATACTTTTAGGAAACCATAAATATATTTCAATATATTCCAGTAGAAATATACGGTTTAACCCTCTACTTATAAAATACTTTTAAACCTTCAATTAACTGGTTGTAACAAAACTACTTTTGTGTAAGGAACCAAAGAGAAAATCTACAAGATGTTGCTATAAGTAAAACTTTCTTTCGGCTTCTCCCGTTAGAAGTTGCCACAGCGGATCATCCGCATGTTTGATTTTGCACATGTTTTTACGCTGGATGCCCTTCCTAACACAACCCTCCCCATTTATCCAGGCTTGGGACCGGCACTAAGGCTTGTGCAACCCTAATGGCTGGGGTTGGTTCCCTGACCGGGGATCGAACGCGGGCCGCAGTGGTGAGAGCGATGCATTCTAACCACTAGACCGCCAGGGAACCTTCACAAGCTGTAGCTATAAGTAATTTTGTAAAATGTCAGGCTTGAACAAGTTGAATGATCACTCGAATGAAGAGATGACGATTAGGCTTATGTTTAAATGCTTTTATTGACTCTTACCTCAGGGGATAAGACAGAGACATGACTGATGATGATCAAAGGAAATACACATTTTCTAATCTATAACTATAAATTATTGCATTTCTTTTGTATGTAGATTAAGTTACAAAATGTAGAGGTAGGCATGGCTCACCAAAACTGGACATTTGTTGATTGGAAATGTGTTGCCTGTTTTTTCCATCTTGAATTCCCCTTAAGAGACCAAATTAATTACAGTAATGAATTATATGTATCAAAATAATTAACAAAATATTCCATTACCAGTTGCTATTTACCTAAATATTTAAAAATAAAAGTTATTAAAACTCCAAACACTTAACCCAGCAGTTATGCTTATACATTCATTTAAATAACAACCATGAAGTCCTGTTATTTTAAACCTCATCATAGCACTGAGACATCACTGATTATAGTATTTGACCTTGTATTGACCTCTGATCAGAGTTATGTCTCCTTGTTTATGTTGATTGGCCTTAGTGCTTTTTTTTCACATACTAAGTTTTTTTTTTGTTTTTGGATCTGCAATGTTCTGTCAGCTTTTATCATTATATAGGCCATTCTACTATATTTACTGTTACCGCAAAGAGCCACATCATACACATGGGCACACATGAACATCACCCATCCCTTCCTCTCTCTCACACACACACACCTCTTCTCAGCCAGATTTATGTGTAAATGTCACACACCAACATAATGACAGAAATGGACTCCTACAGTTCTAAGACCACAGGCCAGTCATTTTCAACAATGAACATGGTGCACTGTCTCACACACACAAACTCTTAGTTTAACCAAGTCCACAAACAAAAATATAATAATTTACAATAGCGTTTTTCTTTTACTGTGCATGTTACTTAGTGGGACTTTTGGCATTCCTTGCCTTGAACAATCCCCTTCAAATCTGCCTCGTATTCCGTTGTTGCCACTCGAAGCAATTCTTTCACATGGGTGTCAGTCAGAACAGATCAATGCTTTGATTTCACGTGTTTCAGGGTAGAAAACACAGACTTTGTGTGTGTGTTGTTTTTTTTTGTTTGAGCGTGTTCACTTCGCTTGAGTTTAATACGGTATTTTCGTCAAATGCGCATGCGCGTGAGATGAATATACCGCAGGGATGGGCAATTAATTTTTACAAGGGGCCACATGAGAAACCTGAATTGTGTCAGAGGGCCACACCAACGATAATATTTTAGGGATGCACCGAAATTAAAATCCAATTCAAAAGTCAATGAAATCCATATTTTTTTGTGTTATGCTTTTTGCCTTTTCAAAAACGTCCTCCACAGACGGAGTGCGCATGCTCGGATTGACTTTACTTTTCTGCGCCGCGTTCTTCTCATATTTAGAATGGCAATCGGGATGTTTGGATTTCAGGTGATAAATTAAACCCGACTTGGGGAAACTCTTTGCAGATACACCCCCTCTTGAAATTTCAGCATTGCATGTTTTGCAAATCGCTCTCCACACACCGCAGACATGTTGCTCTTATCCAGATAACCGTGTGCTGCTGCGCTTTTTTATTGCGTCATTACAATTGTGTTTCGTCTGATATACCGCAAAGTTTCCCAGTAGGGGCAAGCTCATTTAAGTCTTAAAATACCGTATTGAACTCACACGCACATTAAAAAAACAAAAACAAAAACAAACTACGATATGAACGTAAAAGCCGCATGAAACCAGCCAAAGAGCCGCATGCGGGTTGGCCACCCCTGTATTATATTGTTTCAAATTGTTGTTCCTATAATCTTAGTGTTCATTCTTTTTCAAAGTCAGTTTTGTTTGCTAATTAACAAATAGTATTATTGTGTCCTATGAAGTTAATGTTTTAGAACTGTATTGTAAAGAGAAATATCTCAGTACTAGTAAACTAATAATCTTACTTCATGATATACTGTATATAACTCACTAATTATCACTTAGTTTATAATAAACAACCTAAATACTGTTTTATTATTTACTATTTATCCAGTATTCATTAAATTACAATTTCCAACTGTAGTTATGTCATGCCCAAGTTATTAAATAATTAACAGCTTAGTGATTTTGACATTTTTATCATTAGATTCTCAATGTGTTTCTCTCTAGCATTTGTGCAGTCTGATAATGATTTCTTGGTGATTTTAACTACTCTTTAAATCTGATGAATTATTGTTTGTATTATAATTCATTATAAAATGGCACTGTCTATTTTATATTTGGGATGTTATGTATTGACTGACAGTATGTAATGGTTTTTTTGAGACCTAGTAAAACACACACAGGTCACAATGACAAGCCTCAAAAACCCTGGTCTTTTTCCGCCACATCTGCACAGTGAATAATCTGTAAATTGCTATGAGTATGCAGACATCAATTAACTTTCACATATTTTTCAATCAAGCATCAAAAGATTGTACAATTATTGTCAGTGTTATTTATTCTGTTTACTTTAATTAAATCAGACTGAGGATACTGTATATTAGTTAGTTAGTTACACTATAATTTACTGCCATGTCAGCTACTGAGGCTATCTTCATGGCAAGAACAGTTTATAAGATCAAAGATATCCTAAAATCCCAAAGAAATAAATATAGACAAATTAAATGTAATTTTTTACACTAACACATGACAGAAATTCTAAAACCTTTTCTGACGAAACCTTGTAAAATAGCTCTTTAAACGAATTGGCCTCATAAAACAACCGTCTGTGGTCATTATAAGCAGTATAGTCCAACAAAATATGCTTATGATACTGTATATAACTAGTTAGATCATAACTAATTTGAGATTTTATACTATTTCATTTATACCTACTGTTCAGCTTATTTGATTGTCAAACTCCGTTCACTGAGAAAAATGTGCCACCATACATAAACTACAACCTGATACTCTACTTCAAACAGTGTTTGCATGTACATTATCAGTACAGAAACTACTGATTTTATAATTTATTTCTAATGCTATCATATAAACCCTGCCATATATTGCTTCTAATATACACTTTGGGCCTTATTTTGTGCTATACTGTGCACACTGTGCACCAGACCTGCAAATAAATGAATTAAAACCTACAGCTTTCTTTTTATGAACTACGTTTTACCCTGGAGGGCTGTGATGAAGCTGCACACTTATTATTTCCCTGTGATACACAACTGAACAGGACTAGGAGAATGAGAAAAAGAAAGCAGACCATTTGACTATGGAAGAAGTGAATTTATTGATGTTTCCTGCTTGCAACCACAGAGAAAGGAATCATCTATTTGAACTAACAATATATCCATCTTATATATCCAGTATATTAGTGTCCCCTTAACCCTTCCCACAATCAAGCAGGCAATTACAGGGTTCAATATCAAGCCATTTGAGTGCATAGTGACAGCCACAGTTAGAAGAAAAGAATAGAAACCATTATGCACTTAAAAATTAGGATAATAAATTAAAAAAAGGCAAAAATGTTAAAACATGTTTTGAGTCTTGCAGAATTTCATTATACAATTTTTTTGTTTGTTTTTTACAAAAAATAAAATAAAAAGGAAGTCTCCAGCTCCCAGGTCTCACTTTTTTTTGCCATTAGTGTCCAGTATTATCAATGATTGCAATCAGTAAACAGTTCTTTAGGTGGTCAGTTGAACATAGTAGTCAGTTAGAATGACTAAAGTATCACATGCATGTGCATGCGGAGTACAGGACATTACATTGCTGTTCACTAGACATGGGAGAGACTGGAGGCATCTGCCAATAATCCTGCCTCCATTTAACCAATTCTCACAATCATAAAAGTAGAGAAATTAATTTGACCAAACATATGGTGCTGTGACTAAAATATGCCTTCTGAAACAATTCGATTTCCCTTGAAACAAAACAAGGGTGCCTGAGGGTACTATTCATCTAAGCACTCAATCCACACACCGATTCAACAAACATGTGACTAGGAGTACAGGCAACAGCAACAGACATAATGACAAACCAAACCTGTCCCTACACGACACAGCTCAGGAAATAACCGAGAAAATGGAACACCTGCTTTATACTCATATAGACTTTTAGTTATATAATAATAAAGTACATAAAGTAAATGAAGTAATTTCACTCATCATACTTTCTCTTTCTGATTTACTATACATATAAGTAGGTACAAATAACCTGCATGTACAAGCAAGCTACTGAAAGGAAAAACCAAAAGGTTTTCATAATCAGATTTTATCGGATGATTGATCAGATTTTAAAAATTCAATGTTACCATTCAAAATATTGAGTTTAAGATTATAAACGGAGCTCCATGATACAGCAGTTGCAATAATAGAACTAGTAGCAGTGTTAAATAACTTGGTTTTGTTTCTTAATGAACTCGATATGCATTTCTGATTCTAAGAGAGAGCAGTTATATTATTGGTCAGTAGTATGTTCACCATTCTGTGGCCCCATATCGCCCCCTGATGGTCTAGATTAGATATGCATCTGCTCCAGGTATTTGTAGGTGGGGTTTTCATAGCCATGGTTCTGCATCTTGTTCAGGTGACGGTCCTCAGGACTCAACATTGGATCAACCTTACACAAAAAAAAAAGAGAGAAAAAATAACAAAAAAATTATCATCTTTGTATGGTCTAAAAAAAATTCCTTTTGATAATTTTACCCCTGTACCTATTATTTTTATAACTATTATTATAAATGTCTGTGTGTTAGACTGACCTCCACAATGCCATGGCTGATGGTGCCATACTGCCTTTTTCTGAGCAGGACCAGACTGATCACAATCACAGTTGCTATAGCAACTGCAATCACCAGCAAGCCAATCAGAGTACCATTCGCAAAGCTGAACACCTCACCCAGTGGGTGATGCATCTCCTGGTTTTCTCTGTGACTGAACTGTTAAAAGAAGTACAAATTAAACATATTGAGATTTACAGCTTGGTCATAAAAGTTTATTTTATATATATATATATATATATATATATATATATATATATATATATATATATATATATATATATAAATAAAAAACATTAAATCTGTTTATTAAAAATCTGACTAATAGCACCATTTGGTAATGCAATTTAATGAAATAAAATAAAAATAAACTCTTTCAGAAAAAAGCACACCATTTTACCCTTTTAGAACAATCCTACTGAACTTTCTACTCAATCAACACTTTTAATGATATGTTCGTAAACATTTAAACTTTTTTCCCGTGATTAATTATACCATCAAAATCCGCATTAAAGGCCGCATTATATTACTCATTGCAGTAATGCTGGCATAGCATTTAATGTTCATCAGACACTGAGTAGTAATGATCAGATAAAATATAAACAGGGAGGGGGAACGATTCCTTGCTGTTTGTTAGAAAAAATAAAGAAAAAAGACAAACTGCAAAACCATCTGAATGAACTTCTCCATACATACATCGTCTATAAACTGCTCAGTTTAGGATACATAAATAGATCATTTAAAATCTGCAATTAATTAATTTGGTGAAACCCTCAATATAGACACAGTCAAGAGTAAAATTTATCATGGCTTATATACTACTGAAGCAATAACGCAGATCAGTTTCCAAATTTCTCGGAGTCAGTGTTTATGATTAGAAATCGAGTTTAAACCCCAGTTGAATCTTAGCCACTTAGAAAAGCCATTTACTGTTCATCACTGTTCAGGTGTGATACACTGATTGCGTTTATGTGATGGATGGAAGATGGTCAAGTAAAAGCTACATTCCATGCACTTACATATACATACGTGCATGCAATACACTCAAATCATGCTTTTAGGTAACAAAAATAGAGAACATAAGTGAAGAAAATGATTGTGTCAAAGGTCATAAGGGAAGCTTCAAGGTTTCTTTTGCGCACATCTTTATTATAGTAAAGACTGATCTGGCTGTGTGCGTGTATATAGAGTCATATTAGAAAGTATTTCAATCGAAGCACAATTCTACTGTTTTTGCTCTACATGAAAGACATTGTGGTTTGAGATCAAAAGATTAAATTTAAGTAAAAGATCAGAATTTCTAATTTTATTTCCTGATTCTAATTAAAATGATCAAGTAATTAGACACACTGGAACATGTGTTTGGTCTTGCACTGTTGAACATTTAATAGCCCTAATTGTCTACGCCTGGTTTAAACTCTGGGCTTCTTCTGTGAAGTCTGCATTTGTTAAAACGAATAAACCAATATGAGGTTGAGAGAGTTGTCTATGGGGTAAAAAAAAAAAAGTTTTTACATAAATTTGAGTCTCTGTTCTAAAACCTTTGATCATCTACAGTATTTGGGGTCTGCCGTAAAAGGTGCACATTCTTCAGAATGAATCAGATCAGATTCATCTTATAATCTTAAACCCAAATGTCTTCAATGTATTGCACAAACAAGAGAACTGACCCCTCCATTCCAAAACTCAAATGTACCAAATATAATTTATTAAACATTCTCCTGCTGTACCAAAGAGTGGAGGGGGAAAGATACTTACCATAGGATCAACATTCAAAATGCTGACTTTTTCAGCACTGTAAATCACTTCCTTAACATCCATTGTCTCATCAATCACCTGTCAACACAGACAGGCAGCTGTAATTACTTACTCTAAGGAGTCTAAGAGTGTAAGTGAGAACAACCCAGAGATAATCTGGGGGCCATATTCAGAACCGTGTTATGCACGGAAGAGAAGATGCAATAGTTAAAAAAAATAAAAAAAATAAAAAATTTAAAAAAAGGCACACAACGGCATTTAAACACTATATGGCTTAAGAATGTGGACATCAGACCACTGCTTGTTGAACAAGCCATCCCAAAACCATGGGCATAGGAAGTTGGCTCCTCTCACAACAGCATTGACTGTTTTCCACTAGAGATTGGACCACATTTGTGACAGGCTGGAAAGTCCTGGAATGCATTTCAGTTAATTCCTACGGTATTTAGTGGGGTTGAGATCATGGCTCTGTGCAGGACACTGCAGTTTTGGCAAACCATGTCTTCATGGACATTATTGGACTCTCCTGCCGGGACACATCGTTCCAAGAAATCCTAAAGATATTGCAATTCCGGACAATTTAGCTTCCAACTTGTCGGAAGCAGGTTGAAGTTGGGAACAGCCCACATATGAATGTAATGATGAGGTCCCCACATACTTTTTGCCATATAGTATAACTGAGAATTGCACTACGGGAATTGTTGCATGACAATTAGACACGTGGATTTGGTCAAAAACGAAGGTAGTTGTGCATGACTCTGACCTTCAGCATAAGCCGAGTTCTACATACAGACTCAAGAAAGATCTCAGCCACAAATTGTGTGTGCCAGCAAAAGGACATTTCTGTTCCGCTCCAAATTTTTTAACCTTATCTAACTTGTGTTACTCTGGTAGTTTGAATTGATTGTGCAAAAAATAGGATAAAATGGATAAAATGATAATTAATTGACTGCCCTATAAATCTAATAGATACCATTTTACTGGAAAGGGAAACCCCATCTCAAGTACTTCTACCAAGGAAGAGAAATCTTACAAACTGTAGGTAAACTACATGTAAAATATGGTGTGTTTTAAAATACAGCTCTTAAATAACAATATAGACTGCAAAATGTGTTTCCGGTTTTCCACTGAAAAATAGACATTTATCAAAATTCATTCTCATAGAAACTTTCTTAAAAAAAAAAATAGATATTAAATAGATATTAAAAGTAAGCAGTTTTAAGTATTATTAAGCACAATCAATGCCACAAAAAACAAACTATTTGTCTCTATTCTTAATTGTCTATTCTACTAAAACAAAAGTTAGATATGGTTATTTTTGACATATTAGGGCAACTGGTTCTTTTTCGACAAATAGTAAATTTTTACTATGCATTTTGTGTAGTTTGAAAAATGACATCATATGCTAATTTCTTGTTTTGTATTAATAATCATTATCGATGACACTACAGTCAAACTCACAGAATGCACAGGACAAACTGCTTTGAAATACGTTTAAATCCCTTAATAACTATGTTTAGATTTAATCCGTTTTCCCATGCATCTCTGTGTGCACTAAATGTAGAATGACAATGCCATCATCTCCTGCAGAGTATTTTAACCCACATACCCTTCAGGCCAACGCCCAATCACTGAATGTGTTAGCAGATGTTCAGGTTTTCCTGCACAAACCTCTAGGTGTAACAGAAAGAGGCATGCTGGCATGCATACACACAAGACCACACTTAGTCAAGTGCATCCCAGTGACTCATTATTAAACAGTGCAGTCAAAATCAGTACTAGGATGTGGATATGGGAACAAAAATAGGGGAAATATGACATGGAATGACTAATGAATGGAAGAGAGACTTAAACATTCTTTAATTTTAGAATCCAAAAGCGCATGTAACGTGAAAGTTAAATATAATCTACATCAATGTACATTAAGATGTTCTTTTTTTCTTACCTTTTATGGTAAGGAGCAAAATTCATTCATTTTAAAACAGATAATCCAAAGGATAAGAATGTGCTGCAGGATTTGCAGCTAAATGTTTATGGACACCTGCCTATTACACCCATACATGTATGTGCTTGTTGATTATCTTCCTCCAGAGCATCTGGAACAGCTCTTTTAATCCAATCAAGGCAAAACATGTCTTCATGTACATCACTCCATGCACAGAAAAACTGACATGCTGAAAACATTTGGTCCCCTTATCCAAAGGAAGGAAATTTGGAACAGCACTCCAAGAGTATATACAATTGCAAGCTTCAGACTTCTGAAGAAGGTCCACATGTAGGTGTGATGGTCAGGTGTCCAAAAAAACGTCAGCCATATAAAGTGCACCAAGTTAATCCTACAAGACACAGCTTTATTTCATGTGCACTATGACAGAGAAGCCACGCATGTCTCACCTCATTGTCGCTGATCTTGTTCTTGCTGTTGATAACTCTCTCCTCTGCTCCAATCAGACCATCCAGACCATTCATCATCCCAGAGCCTAAATACAATAGAATACAAGAGCACTGCCATTCACACAAAAATCTTCAAGACATTTGGACACAGATTCAAATACAAAATCATTGGGAACTGCCATTCTAAGTAATGTTTAAAAAAAATCATCAACATGTATGCACATAGTAGGGGAAATAATTATCTGATCCTGTGCTGATTTTGTGAGTTTACCCCTTACAAAGAAATGAACAGTCTCGGTTTTATATAGTAGTTTTTTTTTCTAAAAAGAGAAAGACAGAAAATATATATAAAAAAACCTTTAAAAAAAAAAGAATATCAATGAATTTGTATTTAATCAAGTGAAATAAGTATTCAAGCCCATACCAACCAGCAAGAATTCTGAATCCCACACACCCACCACCACCATAGAAAAGAAAAAGAGCTCTCAAAGGACATCAGGGACAGGACTGTATACCTGCACAAGGCTGGAATGGGCTACAAGATCATCAGCAAGAAGCTTGGTGAGAAAGAGAGCACTGTTGGCATGATTATTCAAGATTGGAAGAAATACAAGATGTCAATCGTCCTCGCTCTGGAGCTCCATGCAAAATCTCACCTCATGGGGTAAGGATGATTATTTCATAATCTTTCTTTAATGGTATTTTTTATGGTTTTTTTATAGTCTGTCTCTCTGTGTTAAAATAAACCTGCCATAAAAACCTGGACTGATCATTTCTTTGTAAGCGGGTAAACTCACAAAATCATCAGGGGATCAAATAATTATTTCCCCCACTGTATGTGCTGCATGACTGAAACAACTAGAAATGGCCCCCTGTCCTGAATGGCAGGATGGTGGTGGTGGTGCACAAGTATATAAATATATATAAAGGACACACAATTCATTATAAAGCATCATACATCCGTAACTCAGAGTCTTAACTACTGAACCACCACTTTTTAAATGTTGTTGGCCAAAAAAGTAAATAAATATAACACCCCATCTTTAACAGCACATTCTTCCTGATCACAATCATAAATTTGGCATAAATAAATAAAAAAACCCTATGGAAAACTTTGCTGAACTGCTTGTTCCAGCTAGCCTTCAACAATGATTCAGCATTTAATACACAGGGATCGGGTTGCATGATTAATGAAACTTGGGTGCAAAGGTCAATCTGAATCATACAATCGTACAAGTACATTTACTCTGACCGAGCACACAGAAAGAGCTATTTCTATAACTTTTAAAATGCAAAAAGACGCCATGCTAATCAGGCAACCTTACCTACATACTAATGGTGTACAGAGAATTTAACACAGCAGTGTGGAATGCAACCCAAGTATTGGGGACTGAGGACTCAATTATATGTTGCCATTACAATATTACTGGAGGATTATAAGCATACAAAAAACTTGTGTGTGACTATGACACTACATTCAACATTTATAACAAATAACATCATGCTGGTGATTACCAAATGTTTTTTTTGCTTCTTCTCCAACACATGTTGCCCATTTGGTCACAGAATCATAAGACCACAATCAAACAAAAAATTGCATTGTGCACTTGAAGCAATAAACAAGCTCTTTCTCAGTTAGTTAGGAAATGGACCAGAATGTATACTATATTGCCAAAAGTATTGGGTCACCTAGTCATAAGTATGGTATGTGATTTTTGAGCATCACATTCCACATTTAGTCCCAAATTGCTCTTATACTTCCCTCCACTCTTCTGGGAAGATGTTCCACTAGATTTTAGAGTGTTCTTATCGATATTCGTGTTCATCAGCCACAATGGTGTTACAAAAGGCAGGTACTGATGTAGGTGAGAAGACCTGGGGATGCAGTCAGGGTTCCAATTCATCCCAAAGATGTTCAGTAGGGATGAGATCAGAGCTCTATAGCAGGCCACTCAAAATCTTTCTCTCCAAAGCATGTAAACCAGATCTTCAGGGAGCTCACTTTGTGCACAGGGGCATTGCCATGCTGGGACAGGGTTTGGTTGGGTTTCTAAGTTAAAGTGAATGCGAAATTTTATTAGAGCGTATCTAAAGACGCCCTACAATTGAGTGCCTGCAGCTTTGTGGTAACAGTTTGGAAAAGAACCATATATAGCAGGAAAGGTCAGGTGACCCAATACTTTTGGCGATATAGTGCACTTGCCCCCTTTAATCACAACTTACAGCTATCGATCTATTTTGTTCTCCAGCCTGTCAAACACATTAGACTCAAGCCTGAAAACGTTAGCACGCAAGCCAAACACAGCAGATATCCCAGACGACCCAATCCTTTTTGATATGACATGCAGAAAAACAGTGTCACAAAGATATACAGTTAATAACAAGCCAGTTATTCTTAAAGCTAAACATTACCACAACTGGATAATGATAGAAATGCCTAAATGAGGATGAAATGGTTGGCTATCGTTCCTTTACACCCAGTCAAAAGGAACAAAAAGAAAGAGCCTCACCTGCTAGCTAGGAAGAAAAAAGCTAACTATTTCCCCCTGAATCAATTATTTTCTCTTCTAAAGCTGAAATGTGTCAGAGCACCACCTGGAAGCTCAAAATCAACATATTACACAGACTTTTTATTTTTACCTCAGACTCAGTATTCTCACATTTTCTCTCTCTCTCTCTCTCTCTCTCTCTCTCTCTCTCTCTCTCTCTCTCTCGCTCTCTCTCTCTCTCTCTCGTTTTAAACAAAAAACCTACATACTTTAATTTTTACATAATTGCCAGGCACCAAAATTACTGAAAGGCACAGACTATTAGCAACTATTAAAGGGGCACATTTCAGAAACTACAAAGCTGGCACTGGCATAATCTAGTACAATTATTCTATATGAAGAACAGGAGATTGGGAATCTTCTACAGCCATTCAAGTTGGACCAACGTGGTCATTTTTCCTCTTTGTTCCAGGTATGTTACCCGAGTGGCTCAAGCTGCCAGGAAGGACAGAGTAACCAACACCTTGTGTAACAGAAGCACGTTGATTTAGCAATCACCAAAAAAAAAAAATGTCCAACCTTTCAATGTTCCTCCACACAACCTCATTGCTGCACTGTCTCTTAGATTTACGACAATGATGTTCACCTAAGAAAATTCAATGAATCAGACCCCCTTTATCACAGCACTGATCTCACCATGCTCTATCCATCTTCTACAACTGCTCAAGTGGTCCCAACATCTCTCTGGGTCCAAAGAAGGGATGCTTCAAATTCTTCTCTGTTCAGCCAAATGGTTGATCCAATGAACTAGCAGTATTTAAACAAAATCTAAAGACCTATTTTTTTTCCCCCACAAGTACATAATTTAACACGACAACTATGCTTTTCTAACTCTATGCCCTCTCATGAAAATGTTTTTAGTTTTAGACTGATGGTATTCTTAGTATGTGTCAATCACCAAAGCCATAAACGTAAATGTAAAGACAACACAGTGGACGAAGCAGCTGAACTAGCAATGACCAGTTACACGGTCATAACTGAAAAAAGGCAAGATTTAAAATGGACAAAACAATACTGAAAGCAGCAAAAGTGGGGGAAATGAAGAGGGGGGGACACAACCACCATACAAAAAAGTGTTAAGAAGTCTGAGAGTGAAAAGACAACCGGCTACAAAGACCCACCTTTCTTGAAGGCACGTGGGGGTTCAGAGAGATCGCCTAGGTATTGTGGGTAAGCAGAGGAAGAAAAAAAGAAAAACAAAGATTGGAATTGAAAGGGAAGAAAAGAAAGAGAAAGCCAAGTGAGAAGGATTATCTAGCAGAGCCTAACAACAGAAATAAAAAAAAAATTAAAAAAAGACCGCCAAAAAAGGTCTCCGCTAAAAAACTTTGGATTTAAAGAAGAATTGGAGAAAGCAGCAAGATAATGTCAAAGGCAAGCTCTTAGAAAAGTTCTCATGATTCAGTAGAGCTCACTGCACTTAGCCTCATTAAGACCTGGATTAGCTGTGCACCTGGTTCTAGGGTCAATATTTGTTGTTTAACCTCTTGATCAGAATGTGACTTATTAGGGCCTGTATGTACCAGTAAATGGGATCTGTAGCTAATTGCTTATTCAAGAAACAATAAAAGGAAGACCACTATGTCGAATTGAAGTGTGGGAGTGCTGTGAATGTATTGGTACACTCAGAAATAAACAAGTCCTAGGTACCAGCAGGAACTTACCCTCAGGTTCTGACTGTGAGCCCAGGGAGTGGACTTGGAAGGGGCGGAAAGGTTTCCCCTCGAAAGATGGAACCTCCACACTTTCTTCAGAAGAGACGGTGACATCAGACTTTGACTCTGAAGACAAGAATTGGTCAATGTCTGCCTTTTGCTCCTGAAGATCATCTGAGAGAGAGAGAGAAAGAGAGAGGGAGTGAGTGTTTGTGTGTGAAAGAGAGCACAGTGAAAGCAGGAGCAAAAAATAACAGTAGCACAGAAATTCAACGTCAAAAATAAATGTAAGAAAGGGAGTCACAAGGCGTTGGAGCAGAAATCAGGAATATTGACAAATATAAGAAGGTGACGCAACAGTGTCATGTTTTTTATAACCTTAAAATATCTACACACACACACATTTGAAGTTCACTAGCTGAAATGCCCATGCATGCCCATCACACACAGCCACACAGCCACACACACACACTCCTACACACTTACCAATCTCATCCTGGATCTCATCTGCCACATAGGGCACCTTATAGAGCAAAGACAGGCTTTGATTCATCCTTTCCTCAATCACACGCAGGTGGGTCACCACCTAGGACACACACATCCATTCAGATAAAAAAAAAACATTTGTATTTCATTTAAGATAGTGAAAAGGTTTGAAAAGTGACCTGCATTTTTTGCACACATCTCACTTGTGCATCAGACAGGCTTCATCCTAGTGCTAAATATTACATTTAGATATTATATTACATATATTCAAGCTACAGTAGGAGCAGATTTTGAAAGAAAAAAAAAACAGTAAAGTCAGAGCTGTGCAAGTGTCCGAATCGGTGTTGTATTTCATGTACAATTCATCACATCATTATCACACCCTTTAATGTAAAGTAGTGACGGAGGCAAACGCAGGTCAAATACAGAGTTTTGAATATTGTCCAAAGGGAAAGGTACAAAAGCCAGCGGGCAAAACCACAAACAGGAAACGGGTAAAGGCTGGGCGACAACATGTACTGGGTAAATATAGAGCAATAAGGAACAAAACCGAGATCAAAACCAGGGCATTAATAAAGGAAAGAAATGGATTGCATAAATGCACTTCAGAGACAAAAGCAACTAAATGTAATACTAAGCAATAATAACAAAAGGACACACAGGGGTATAAATACAAACTAATCAAAGGGCAAACTCAAATTGGTATAGTTGCAGCCAATAAGGCTTAATTATGCCAGTTTAACTGAAACAAATAGGATCATCCAATAATTCGCTATAAAAAGTAAAAGGATTCTGTTACCTCTGTAATTTAGGTGCACTAGAATTGGTTGAAGGGTTTCAGTTGCTTTCCAGTTGTGAAATTAGAGAACTTATAGCCAGCTGGTGAATAGTCAAATGTGAGTGACTTTCTATTTATTTCTTCTTATTGTTTAAACTTGAGATTGAGTGACCTGTTCTTTTTTTACGTGCTGGACATTTTAAACCGGTGAACAGACTAAGATACCTGCATAATGTACAGTGGATTTTACTGGGTTAGCTGCCACTATCAACTTCAGAATTATGTAGAGCCTCAGAAAAACCCAATAACATTCAGTCTGTGGTCTGGCCTGAGCAGCATGCTGTGAGATTACAGCAGGGCAACCCACTTTCCTTCAACCATGGCTTATATTTTTAGATTGCTGGCTAGTGTAAAGTGCCAATTTATTCTGCAGTATATGTGCTGCTTACAATGCTGCATACTGAGCACACTATGCAAAGCACTGCTGCTTGATCAGACAGTGGCATTAACAGCAATATTATTGTACTATATGTAATTACACAACTGACAGCATTATGTATTTTTTGTTACACAGCTAAGAATTCTAAATTATATATCATCTAAATGTGTGCACTCAAAGGTGAGATTAATTCACGCAGCATTCATCACAGCTAGCTAGTTGCTAACAAACTATGAACATGGCGCTATCCTGATTTGTTTTAATTTTTTTTTTCCGGATGAAAATTACATCATTATGAGCTCTGGCTTCCCACTTCTGAGATAAATCAAAATGCAGCATAAGTTACATTTAAATGCAATACTTAAAATCTAACAGCAGATGGCACTGACAGTGATGTTTATCCTAAAAGATCAAAAGTCTCCATATTTCCTTTGTTGAGTCCAAAATTCTGTTCTCCCTCCCTCCCTTTCTCCCTGCCTAAACTGACTCTTTCTCTCTCACACACTCAAACACATATACACAAATACATGCACAGAATGAGACAATTAGCTATAAATTGAATAATGGCCTAATAGACTAAAGCTATTTTCAGCTTTAACTGGGCTGCAATGTGTATGTCGTCGCAAACTAGTGTATAAGCTGTAATGTGCAGCTTAAGCACCCAGCACGTGGCAACATGCAAACTGAACTACTTCCTGTCATTTGCATTTATTTGAATGAAAATCAAAATTTTTCCCCTCATATATGTGCAATAATAAAGAAGACCTGAGTGTAACATTTCCTCTGTGGGCTGATTTTTTCACCCAGATGAACATGCACCATCAAAAAGTGACAATTTCCTCACAGCTTACAGCACACTTTAACACTAAACTACACTTTTTTTCCCCAGTTTTAAAACAGACAGTTTTCCAAATATTAATAAAAGCCACAGCTGACTGCATAAAAAGCAATAGGGGAACTAAGACCTTATCTGACATTAATCTATTAAAATATGTGCTTCCAAACATCACAGAAGCACAGGGTTATATAAATCCCAAATCCTCTAATAGCACAATAGTACGAGCCAGCTTCAATTCAAAAGCCTAGTCAAATGTTACGTTTATACAGAAAATATTACATTTGGCGGATAAATACTAATTTCAAACTGATCTGAGGCCAAATGAACAATCTAAAGAAAAGAAAAAAAAGAAGACAAATTACACAATCCTCATCACAGGACTAGGGCTACACACTCTTTATGTCTCTTGATTTCCCAGAAAACAGGTTTGGGCTCAGGATAGACTGGAATGCAAAGTATGATTCTGGCTTTGACTCAAAGGTTCCACCCAATCCAGTCCAATCCAATCTCTAAAAACAGCCAAGCTAAACGAAAGCTGCACAAAAACTAATCCGTCCTCACACACACACACACACACACACACATACTTACACAAATATTTACACAGAAATATACGGTGAAGTAAATTACACACAATAATGCTGTGTCTGTGTATGTACCTGGGACTTCATCTGGGTCGCTTTCTCAGGGTCAACAGACAGCACATGCTGATAGTGACGAATTGTGTGCTGCCGGTCCTTATTCTCTGCATGAACATACCTCCTCAGAGCCTGCAGTATACGGTGTGGCTAGTAAAAAAAAACAACGAGGGATTAATATAACATAAATGCTGGATTATTAGTTTTAGAAAACAGGAAGAAGAAAAAATTCAAATACACCCCATAATAAACGCATGAATCAACGCAATTATACAAATTCACAAGCTAGCTATCATTTTAAATAATACAGGTCGACCGATATTGGGTTTTCTCTGGTCGATATTTGATGCAGTTTTTTTTTTTTTTTTGCCTGATGTTTTCTGATTTATTTATTTTTACCTTCATCTAATCATTAAACTTACTTATAAAGAACATGTTTATTTTTTTTATCACCAGATTATTTGTGTAAAGCTGCTTTGAGAATGTTAATTGTGAAAAGCGCTATACAAATAAAAATAAATTTAATTGAATTAATTAAATCTAACAGTTAATTAATGACATGATACAGAAAATTGCTGAAACTAAACATTTATTTTACATTTACAAAGTTATTCCCATTCTCTCTCCAAATTTTTATTTTTTTTTATTCTCCAAAAGTAGCATCATATTTAACCAATGAAAGATATAAGGCTAGATTAAGCAATGTCGGATGGGTTTTGAGCTTCAGTGGGCTTTAGTATTTTCGCAGTGTTCCGCACCGCTGGCTCTTATCTACAGGTTCTGCATGCGGCAGAGCTCGTCATTCTTGCCACATGTCCTTGCAACTTAGCAGACATGATTTAAAAAACTACACACAACTGTTAGTAATGATGGCGGGGATTTTTGGTGAACACGCTGTTTGCTTTAAATATTCACACTTCTAACGGTTTCCCTGTTTCGATGCGGAATACAGACTACTGCCGCGTGCTGGTATAAATTATGCCTTTTCACGCAAGCGCAGAACGAACAGACACGGTTTGTTCAGTCAGAGGCACTTGCCTAGTCGTCGTCGTCTTCTTTCTCTAGCTTCTCCCATTAGGGGTCGCCACAGCGGATCATGTCTCCATACCCCCTTGTCCTCTACATCTGCCTCTTTCAAACCAACTACCTGCATGTTTTCCCTCACCACATTCATTAACATCCTCTTTGGTCTTCCTCTTTCCCTCCTTCCTGGTGGCTCCATCCTCAGCATTCTTCTACCGATATACCCCATGTCCCTCCTCTGTACATGTCCAAACCATCTCAATCTCGCCTCTTTTACTTTGTCTCCAAAACGTCCTACATGCACTGTCCCTCTAATAAACTCATTTCTAATCCTGTCTATCCTCGCCTCTCCCTAATGAAAACCTTAACATCTTCAGCTCTGCTACCTCCAGCTCCACCTCCTGTCTTTTACTCAATGGCACTGTTTCTAAACCATACAACATCGTATGGTAATCGGCCTAAATTGCTGCACAATCGGCCAATACTGATTAATTGAAAGAAATTAATAGATTATGTAATCAATCGGTCGACCCCTAATAAATAATAGTCATATTATTCCTGAAAATATATAAAAGCACCCTCAGCATCCATATCATCACATTGTTCAGCAAAGCACCAATCACCTAATGTCAGTTTTGCCATGTCTACAAAAATTATATTGATATGGTATTTGAAATGACAGTGTAATACACCATGTGCTTAATCCATTCCACCACAATCACACCTGATTTCAGCGCAATACAGTTATATTTGTGTTACATGTGGTAGTCACATTTGATTTTGGGTGTGTTGATTTATTTAGTAAAAAGATTTAATAAACCATCTATGACAAAAATGTGTAGCCTTAATACATGATGTAAAGTTGCATTCATTTTATAGATTTGTTTTTATGAGTAACTACTGCCCAGATAATATATTTTTTTTTAAACTAGTCCCAGGTTAGCAAAAATAAACACTAAATCAGAGCAGTGTCTGATAGACATAGAATAGTAACCAAATAAAGTTGAATATTTCATACTACTGAACACTGTGGAAAAACACGTACCGAAGGTATTTGCTAAGCTTCAATGGTCCTTATAGGTCAGTGAGGCTTGAGCACATAGAAAGCTTCTGGCTACAGGTTACTATTTAAAAACATACAGCAGATGTTTATTTGAGTGAGCTGGGGTGTGGGGGTGTGTGTGTGTGTGTGTGTGTGTGTGTGTGTGTGTGTGTGTGTGTGTGTGTGTGTGTGCGTGCGTGTAAGCTCACCCTGGGTGGGTCAGCCTGCAGGGCAGCAAGGTAGTTCTCCAGGGCAAAACGACGACGATCATTAAGCATGGCCTCCACCCGAGCCAAGTGAGTCTCCACCAGCTGCTGCTTCTCACTGGCTGCCTCTTCCTCCAGAGATGCCACCATAGCCTGGAAATGCTGCAAGGGGAGTTCATGTTTAGCCAAACTCTGCATAAGCTCCTAAATCTTTGTATTATTTACATCCAGTATAACAGAGGCATTTTGAAATCTCTATTAAAACAGACAGGGTGTGATAATGCTTTGACAATGAATTGTGTCAGGACCGAATAACAATTTGTACAATTTCAGCATTTAATCCACACCAAACATTTATAACTGTAAAAAGTTATGTTTATTAAGCACCAGTCAACTGTCTGTGGTCTGCTGAAGTCACGGTCTTGACCTTAACTGCCTAAAATGGTTCTAAAATTAGTATGTGTCTCACGATGGCTTTTTCTTCTTCTCCACTCTGCCTACTACCTGCATGTCTTCCCTCGCCACACCCATAAACCTCATCCATGGTCTTCCTCTTCCTTTGAGGCTCCATCCTCAGCATTTTTTTACTGATATACCCCATGTCCCTCCTCTGCACATGTCCAAACTATCTCAATCGAGTCTCTCACTTTGTCCCCAAAACATCCTACATTCGCGGTCCCTCTAATAAACGCTTTTCTAATCCTGTCCATCCTCATCACTCCCAATGAAAACCTCTGTCTCAAGATGGCTATGTAAAGGATAATCCATGACCATGTACTTTACATGATTTTTCTCCCTTATATTATGATCAGTTTCCTATACATAATATTTACCATATCAGTCACATGACACTCAAAGTCATCCATTTCGCTCATTATGAAAATGTTTACAGCAATTGCCATACTCAGTATACAACTATGACTATGTTACTATATTTACAGTTGTTTCAAAGTCAGTAAAAATGAACGGTGATTACTGAGTGGAACTCCCTGTGCACTGGATTGAATGCACACTTTCCATTTAATCAGAATTGAGTATTCAAATGGTATATTAAATTTTAAATGCTTACGCACTTGAAGTGTTTGAAACAGACAGAAATAAAAATGAAAGCACACACACACAAAAGACTGTAAAAGAAACAACAACCAACAAAGTACAATGGATTGCAATAATCTTTTCTGACTTTTGCTGATGTATCACCCACATTTACAAGTTTTCTGATTGGTTATAACATAAGACTAGTGATGACAACCTTTTGGGTTTGCATTGCAGAATGGGGTTCACACTGCTGAAACAGCAAAAAGGAACAGAATAGAGAGACTGTCTTGGCAGTGAATGTGTTCAGCATCTCTCCATTTCTGACATGCTGCTAAGATCTAATAGACCTGCATAAATCTAATACTGAAAGTGTCTGTTAATGTAGCACAAACACAGCTCATAAATATGATATAAAGTGTGCAGTAGCAATTGAGGGCAGAGTGGAGTAGGACATTAGGTACACTGAGTCAACATTCAATTCAATTCAGCTGCAATACATTTAATTTATAGAACACTTGCTTTATTTATTTTTCATTCCCCAAGGAACTTGTATAGTATAAGAAAATTACTTACTTTTCAGAAACCCAAATGCTTTTTGAGCCATATCTAAACTTTCTATCACTTAATTACTTCAAAAACAAGCCAACAAGATATGAGCAGGAGAAACCATTTTTTAGCATTTCACACAGCTTGCATCAAGCTATCCTCATAAGTTCTAAGTATTTCTGCAAGAACTGGCTACTGGGGAAGATATTAGCGAGGAGTGTAGAACCCCGCAGATCGCCACCTGCAGCTATATTTATAGCTGTTACTTCACACAAGTTTAAAATGTGTAAAACATATTGTTTGGTGGTCATTGTCAAAGTCTTCAAACTTTTTTTAATCAGCATCAAAATGAGATGAATATGCAATTCATGCTTTCTAATAACGTTGTATTTTGGTGCATAGATAACTAGAAGATGCAGTAAGTTCTGCAGGGTGCAAATTCTGCTCTTCGGTGGCTAGATGTCTACTAACATGAAGCTGCATTTACCTGGATCAATGTCTGTCTGTCTACTTTGGGGAGATTCTTGGCCTGAAGCTCTGCTTCCTCCCATTCCTTCCTTACCTGAGAAACAAAGCAGCAGAACAGAAGTGAGCAGCTTGGGGAGGAGGGGTCTCAAATGCATAGAAACCGAAAACCTAAAAAAAATAAAATCCCCACTGTACATATATATTTTATTTTTTCTCCCTCTCTCTTAAATTGAACTTCCCCATCCGTTTTCTCTTTTTCCCCCCTTTCCCTACTACCCCTTTCTCCTCACCCTCTCCATGCGGTTGCGGTGTCTAATCTCTAGCTGCTCTTTAGCCTTCTGGAAGCGACTATGTTCCTGATCATCAGCTGGAGTCTCAAAGTACACATCCACATCATCCATGGGCTGTGGAGTGGAGGGCAGTGCTTTGGGAGACAGAGAATAGAAGTACACTGTTTAGCAGAAAGACCAAAAAGACAAATGGCACAAAGATAAGTGCACTTACAGAGATACAGGTCAGTAGGGAGTTAGGAAGAGAAATAATGCTGTAACACAGAAAAAGCTAAAGAATAACGTATCCCTAAAAAGCTGGTAGAGGTGTTCATGCAAAAAAGACAACAGACAAATAAAACTAACACACTGTGGAACCATTCTGGAGAAGACCTCTCTGTGATTTTCTCTCTCTCTTTTTTTTTTGCCCTACCTAAACCCCACTAAACTTTGAACAAGAAAATCTTCAAAAGCAAGAAAAAGCTGAACTTTCATAAAAATCACTAGGGTATTGAGTAGGTTGAAATCATGTGCCCAACATATCATACAATTTATATAAAAGAAAAAAAACATACAGATTGACACTATATTATGATATTTAACTGCAGAAATGTTTTGATTTATAGGCAACCAGCTTTCAGCATCCCTGTTCATGTCAGAATTCAGATTTGTATAATAATAATATTAAGCAGTCTACAAGCAGGTAGATATGATAGTTGCTGATTATTTATCTTTTTGTATTTGGATAGTATCCATACACCTAGAACAGTAAGTATGCCCAAATTATTAAATAAACCTTCCAATTAGTGTTTAAGTTTTGTTAATAGATCTCAAAGTTTCATGGGCATAGAGTATTTTGGTGAACTGTGATGCATGGATGCTGTCACCCCTCATCACAAACCATTCACACAGGTTTGTTGACAGTGGGGTGGCTGGCCGCTTGGGCGAAATCACTCTGTGCTTCCTTCTGGCTCTTCCTTTTAGTTATGCAGTCATTGCTAGACATGCCTAAGTCTTTGCACACACAGTGAACAACTTTATAAACATTTACAGTACAAGAGTATACTTACTTATCTGTGTAACCCACCCCCCAACATTCATCTCATCTCTCTTTGACCTGCTAGCTTCACCATAATGCCCCGCTTATGTCCCTGCATGAAGTGCCTACAAATTACCCAAGTTTGTGCATGCTGTGTATATTCTTTCTTGGATAGCCTAAAATCAACATTTGCTGAAGAACTGTGGACACAAATTTCCATCATGAAGCATTTTTCCAAACACATTTCTTAGCAATGGTCACGATTTTCCTCAGGATTTGCACAAAGCAATAATAAACAAAAACAGCCTCCTCAAACCTTTCAAAAGCATCACATTCCTGGCATTTTGTTTTCTATTGGCTCATAAGGTGAGACTCCTTAATTTAGCACAAATTAGACAGTAAATAATACCTCGAAGATGCATCTTGCTCTAGCTCCATCCTTCAGTAGATTGCCTTTTCTGCCTGGCTAAATTTTGTTCAATACGACTAGTGCAGCAAAATCCCACTTGTTAATGTGATTGGATAAGAAATGGTAAAAATTATCTTTTTGTACAGAAACCCAATTCTCTCTCTCCAAAAAAAAAAAAAAATTCCTCCTTACTCAGAGTAAATCAACTATTAATGAGCATTAAGGTGCAAAACACATGGCTATTTATGACCACCTTGTTTAACTCCAGAAAGCTGAAAACTGAAAATTTGGTTTCCATATAAACTTTAAACATTATTAACACAGAGAGGCACAAGAATAGCAAACCATATACGTTAAAAACATTCCATTTAGATAAACATTGAAGTTATGGGGATTTGATCAGATATTTATTGTGCACTCATTTGTAAAGTCTGTTTATGTGCATGAACTAATACTGACTGAAAAGGTTGAGGTCGAGTCCTTGCTGAAACTTACTCAGGCTTTTGCACACGGCCATGCAGTACTCCTCAGACTCAAAGTTGTTGCGGTTGCCAGCACAACCTCCATAGATGAAGCGCACACACTTTTTATGGTGAATGTCAAAGTGCCAGCGGGGCATAGAGGCACGGCACGGGCCTGTCTCCGCATCCATGGAGCAGACAGCTAACACGGGGAAAACAGTTAGTGTACTACATTGCACCAATACATATTTATACCAACTTAACCAACATCTCTCAGTCATTACAGTGTATTTACTACTAAATAATAACCAAACACCCAGATGGTTGTAACTAACCTTTAATCTCCTGGTAAGACATGTCATTGTCCTGGTTCTCAACAACCATGTCCTTGTCTTTCTTTCCGTCTTTCTCTTCACTCTCTCTGTCCTCATCTTCATCTTCATACACGTAGTGGTACTGGTCAACGTCGTCATCTCCCTGGTAATCCACATTCTTATCGTCATCTTCCTTCTGAGTTGGCTGTTCATCAATTACTGGCTCACTGTGAGGAGGATAAAATGTTTCAGTTTGTTTGACTCAGCAATTCTTTTGGCATGAATAATACAAATAAAGACTACAGAGGGCAAGGGGAGGGTGAGACGGCATGAAAAGGTGAAGACAAAGAGCAGAAAATTAAATACAAAAACAGGGGAAAAGGAGAAAAGTAGGTGAAAATGTAGGTGAGTTGCAAGAAAGCGCCACCCTGCCAACTATTAATTTTAATGTTTAACATGATGTTCAATATCATCCAATACCATAACTTTTTTTTTTTTTATTAAATTCTGAGCTTTAAAGTCCTTTTATCATCCTATTTCCTTTTTATTTATGTTTCCTGAAATGCCCATTAACATTTAGTGCTTCAGGCTGTTAAGCCTTCACCTCATCTGGGACGTACCGCTGAAGTCATGGTCACTGCACTCATCATTTCATAGATCGATAACTATTCAAGCAAGTCTACTTTTAACTGCATCATATAGCTACACTGCATTCTGGGGCTCGGAGTCCCAATGTACCAAAGTCTTCACTACTACTACTACATTGGATTTCTTATCAGTATTACGTTGAATGTTGCTGGATAATTATAAATATGAGACGTAAATGAGAAGTAAGTGACTATATTCTCATGTATGCTTGTGATTTTTGCATTAAGATCTATTAAAAATCACTGTAATGTTCTGGCAATAAAAAAGTGTTTTCATGTCAAATCAAAACAACATTGGGAAAATAATGAAAGTGCAACAAAATCTGATCGTATCACAAATGACTAGAAAAAAATTTCTTGTAGGTTCGGGTTTGACTCACAAATGCCAAAGACTCTCTAGCATAATTGTGATATGCAGTATCTCATACTGAACAACAAACTTTCACCTTTGCTTATTATGTCCTGTCAATGCTAAATTCAAGGATATTTAGAAAATCTACACACACTAGGAGAGAATTAGAAAATGATCACCTTTCCTCTACTACTACATCGTCCTCCTCATCATTGTCATCCTCATCATCATCATCCTGCACCTTGTCGCCATCATAATCCTCAGCAAAACCATCATCATCCTCATCATCATCTGTGTCTTCCTCCTGAGGAGCAATGGCAGTTGGAGTAGGCTCCTGAGCAGGAGAGGACAGGCAACAAACATATTCCGTGCCATAGAACTTGTCCACACCACAGGGTAGCAGCATGCCGTAGCTGTGCAGCACCATGTTCGCCTTCAAGCAAGCCTGAGAGAAGAATATACAAACGGAAAGAGCTTTAAAGAGTGATTAAGAACATCACACTCATTCACTGGTACACTCACACTTAACACTTTACTGAAGGTGGGTATGACAAAGGGAAAAAGCTAATATGAGAAACAAAACCATAACCCTAACCCTAACCCTAAGCATCATAGCAAACAACACTGCATGAGTTAGGAATAAATTCTGCATTTATAATCTTGTAGTCAACATAAAGAAAAATAAAAAAAGGAGAGTAGGCAAAAAATTAAGAGACATCTACACATTGGTCACTATATCTCTACTGAGTTCAAGAACCATTAAGTCAATGCTGATACTGGACACCTGCTCTCTAATCTGCTGCTACTGGCCTGCACAATGTATTAAATAAAAATAGTCTGAAATGAATCAAGGCAAAAAAACTTTGGATTATTTATTAAATTCTTGTTTCTACAATGGTGCAAAAATAAGGTATACATTATTTCCTTATCAAGTCTCTCTCTATGTCGTTATCTTTCCTGCATTACCAGTGGGTGTACACCAGATACTGAACAAAGTTGCTATATGGATTAAATCTGTGGCATCACATTAATCATCAGGCAGAAAAAATCGATATGGATTGTAACGTGATTTTGTACACATATGCATTCGCATACGTGTGCATTGTATGGAAAAAGTTTATGCGCTTTGAACATCCCATTCCCCATTTCAACTCTTCTAGGAAGATTCAGAAGTGTACTGGGGATTTGTGATCATACAGCCACAAAAGCATAAGAAAAGTCAGGTGTTAGAGAGGGTCATCAGTCCAATTCATTCCCAAACTGTTCAATAAGGTTGAGGTCAAAGCTCTATATCAGACCACACAAGATTTTCCACTGTATTCCATGTAAACCAAAGATTGAATACTAACAAGGCATCCAATTGGGAAGTGGTAGCTCACTGGATAAACTGTTGAACTTCAAATTGGAAGGTCATGGGTTCAAATCCCAATTCCACTAAGCTGCCACTGCTGGATCCTTGTGCGAAACCCTTAACCCTCAATTGCTCAGCTGCATAACTAGGTAACTGTCAATCGCTGTGGATAAAGTCGTCTGCCAAATTACATAAATCTAAGTATAAATTGTGTGTCTCCAACATTTTGGTAATAATTTGGAGAAAAACATGGCTTCCAATACTTTTGTCCATATAGTATATGTATGTAAATATCTACATTCCTACTCACCAGTGACAGTGAGGTGTATCTAAATGTAAAACAATAAAATAAAATAATGAAGCTAGGACTAACCCTGTAGCAGTAAAAGTGGAATTAGTAACCTGCACTGGTTTTGTAAGTTGCATTTATAAGATTGTATTGCTTGTGTTTCAGAAGCCTGTAACATGAGAGGACTAGGAATTAGCAGCTAAACAGATCTTCAAGCGCAAATGTGAGGATTTTAGTGTATCTGTTGTCCGTAGAGAGAAAAGAGGATACAGAGTGGTAAAAGCAATATAACCATTCAAAAATGTTCCTCAGCTTACCTCCTTTGCTTCCCCTTGCCACTGCTGATGATTGAGACACTTGTCCAAGCGCTCCTTATGGAAGAAGTGACACTTTGCTGGCACGAGGAGCACATCGCTCACAAAATCTCCAACTGCAAACATACACCATAAGAAATTGTGTATATATATATATATATATATATATATATATATATATATATATATATATATATATATA
The DNA here is from genome assembly GCF_014805685.1 of Silurus meridionalis. Taxonomy (NCBI): domain Eukaryota; kingdom Metazoa; phylum Chordata; class Actinopteri; order Siluriformes; family Siluridae; genus Silurus; species Silurus meridionalis. The sequence goes on along the minus strand of NC_060896.1, from coordinate 18,154,549 downwards.
TATATAAACTAACTTAACATGTCATTATGGAGGTGGAAGGTTCCCAACAACAACCTGTGCAGCTCTGGTGAATTCCATTCCCAGGATGATTAAGGCAGTGTTAGATAACAATGCTCACACAAAATATTTACACTTTGAACCTATTTTTGAGTTCACTAAAGATGTACTCACTTTTGTTGCCAGCTATTTGGCAATAATGACTGTATGTTGAGTTATTTTCAGAGGACAGTAAATCTGTACTGTTATACAAGCTGCACATTGACTATTCTAAAATATATCCGAGTTTCATGTCTATAGTATTGTTCCTTTAAAAGATGTAAAATGTACATACATTTAAACTTACCATTAAACAGTTCAGAAGGATGTCATGATCACATCACAATGGCATAAGTGTAATAAAACACTATAAAAAATAGCACATCATTTTGGTAGCACAACAAACCATTAAAGTGTGACTCATTTGTATAACTGCAGGGTTTTGTTGTGTGCTTTTCTTTGCATAATGGACCATTAATTTTGTTGGTGAACATTTCTGGCTATCACTAGCTATCAATCATGTGAAAAATAATCTTCCAAATTTTAAAACATTACACGTTTTGTAGTGAAAACTATTAGAGTCAGGCACAAACCAGTGTAATTACCCTTCAGGTGCTGAGAAACCTTCAGACATTTCTAGAGAAGAGACAGTGTGTCACCTCTCAAGGTAAAAGATGATGAGAGATGAGATATGGAGATATAGAGATGTACACAGGAAACACAAAGGAATAGATGCTCTCTGCTCGCCAAACAAAGAGAGAGGGAGGAGAGTGAGGGGGAGAGATGGTGTTTTGGAAAATGAGACGGTTGAGGGAAAGAAAATTCTACCACTGTCCCTCCAAATACACACACACACACACACACACACACACACACACACACACACACACACACACACACACACACACACACAAAATGCTCACACCTAAAAAAGCAGGGGTGGAAGAAAAAAAGCAGGGATGGCAGAATTATGTAAATTTGATTTGAAGTAAAAGTAGACTGTATCATGCCAAAATCCAACTCTTCAAAGTGGAAGTTTCCAGGCAAAAGTGAAATTTAGGTAAGGTTATAGCTTAAATGTATCTTTTCTCACATCTCTAATACTGTCAAAAGAAGATTTTCAGTCTATAGCAACTTGTTTCAAAGAGAGCCCGTTTAGATCCGATATATTGCCGTTTCAAGTAATCTAAGAGCACAAGGAATGTAATTTCAGCTGAAATTTGAGAATACCTGCATCCAATCGAGAGAATAGTGTAGAAATTTCAGCATTTATTATAAGTGGTCCCTCCATTTAAATGACTGAATGCAATGAAGCCAAAAAAATTTTTTTTTTTTTTTTACAAAAGGTTCTTCTATTTATAGCAGTTTGTAGATCTTGTAAACTAAGGATCATTCACTGAATCAATCTGCAGGTGTAGTACAAGGAAAAAATTGGTTATTAAGAGAGAAGCTGCAGGGGCTGTTAATGTCTATAGAAAACATTTAGCCCTGGGCTGAGACTTTGGACACCACAGTTTTATAGGTCTTTTTCCCTAAACTCTTTGTTGGTTGTAACTATGCAACTTTACCATTAGATTGAACTAGACTTGCTGCCCTTCCATTTACAGGAGGGTTAATAAGTATTTAGACAGTTATACAAGCTTTGTAATTTTTGTCGATGTATACCATTACAATGGGTTTGAAATGATCAAACAAGATTCCAACAACAGCTATTTAACCCCAGGCTATAGCACTGCCTTCACCGTGTTTTACAGGTTATGTATGTATTGGTTCATAACCTCTTCCTTTCCTTATTCATAATCTTCTCTATTCATCGGTCCTGCACAGGTCAATCTTGGATTCATGGGTCAAAATTCTTATTCCAGAACTAGGAAGGCTTTTTAGATGTTCTTCAGCAAGTCTAATCTGGCCTTCCTGCCCATGAGTGTTACCAGTGGTGTGCATCTTGAAGTTAACTCTCTTTAAATTCATGTCATGAAGGCATTTTTTGAATGTTGACTTTGACAGTGATTCACCTGCCTCCTCCAGAGTGTTCTAGACTCTGCTGGTTGTTGCGCCAAAAAAATTAAGAATTAAACAAATTCTTAAATTTCTTCTATCTCTGACAGGTCTGTTTTTACTTTTAATGCTTTTCCGTGACCTTTGGATACATCAGTAGTCCCAAGAACAACTGTCAAATGCAATTTAAACACTTCGAATCTCTTCTTAAGAATCTTACCAATCAGCTTGTTTTGCCAGGGGAAAATTAACTGCCCTTTTAAAAAATGCATTTAATTCCTAAATGTTTAATTCGATAGGTTTGTGGAACCCCTTCTGAAAGCTACATTTCTGTAAAAGTCTACATTTTATATTTTGAGTACGTTTGTTTGGTGAATCTCTCTCACAACACTATAAGCAGGTCCTTCAGGAGAGGTTTTCTCCTCACTGTGCTTTTATTGTTTTTTTTTGTCATTATGACCTCCATGATAAGCAACAGTGCCAACGGAGATACGGTTCTTCTGTAGTACCGTAAACAGAAAGAAAGTGTCAGCTGGTGTGTGCATTTTTTTTTTTTTTTTTTAGAAAGGCTCACTTCTTCTCAGCAGAAATTCTAGGCTAGACACTGCTAAATATTTTGGGGGCATTTCTTTACTACCAGGTGCTTAAGGATGGGATGGCCAAAAACAACTGGATAGCTGCATAGTAGAGCTATAGTCAAAAGGAAAAGAAAAGACAACCTCATGATAACATTTTGTCCTCATCAACTTCTAGAAACAAACAAATAAACTTAGGTGATGACTAATGGCCACAAGAGATTTTAAAATGCAAAACATCAAGAAAGAAGGTCTGACTACCTCTATAAAAGCAGAGCTTTCAGCAGTGTGGTATTTTTTAGCACTCTGGTATGTGTCTACATGGTAAAGACAAGAAATTCTTTATACAACATAAGGACCACAAAGGCCAAGATGAAGATGTTCCATCATTATGCACAGCACCATAAAAAAAAAAGAATGCCTCAAACCAACTATCAGGCATGATTGCGAAGGAAGAATTCAATTTCTTTGTGTGCACTTGTGTCCAAGACTAGCCTCTATTCTACCAGTTCGCATTCATCCTTCCCCTCATCCTTATCTTTATTTTCACTAGCAAGTTTAATCCAACCATCTCCTTAATGGTTAAAAGAACACATAAAGCAACCATGACCTTCTGTGCACTTTAAATCAAGATCTCAACTTTTGTTTACAGAGGATAAATGAATTCACAAAAATCCTGTTGAGACACGTCATTCCTCATCTTACAAATCATGCTCCTGTGTCAAAAGATGTCGATATCTGCACCTCTCCAGCACAGTATGCCTCGGACCACGTGACCCAGCCAAAGATACTCCCTGGGATGTGCACAAGCAAAATCACATCCACTTTTATCTCCAACCAAGCATGAGCATGCCCTTTACTGCGCATGCAACACACAGAATCACATTCCACAAAAATAATGCATGTATGCCCACGTAGTCAAATTTAAATTTCAACCCATTCAAAATATTCACTATTTTATTTAGCTTCTAACGTGTTTGCTGATTTGTGTTCAATAAGTATTCTGTAGAACCCATTGCATCTTTGCCGAGCTACTAATAAAGAGCTTCAAGCATTTAGATAAATTCTGATTTGTCCATGTCCAGGTTATCGAATGACATAGGGAAAAGTGTCAAAAATGCTAACTGGAGTATAGGAATTATTAGAGCTTCAAATCAAAGGATCCTGTATGAAATTGAAGGTGTATATACTGTTCATTGAGGGAAATTGTCCACAGCAGTTGCAGGTTGAAGGCTAGACAAGAGACCATGTGGTAGAATACCCAGTAAGCACTCCAAGACTCATCATTTAAATTGTGAATGGATGTGTACGTGTGGCTAAAAGTTGAGCAGCACTAGTCAATCACACTCTGAAACCCAACTAATGCACTGTCAATTCTTTACACACACACACACACACAAAACCAAATGGGCATTTTATGTAGCCTCTAAGTGTCAGACCATTTCACAGTCCATAGTTAGCACTATCGGTTTTTTCCGCTCTCCAGCACCACAACTCAAATCGGTCAAAGAAAATCGATCAAGAAAAGAGTACAGATGAAGGACAAGGTATTTCTATCATGTGGATACTTTTGAAGTTTATAATTATTTTACTATAACTAATTGAAGTGTAGTCATGCATTGCTGAGACACACCTGCACATTTTGTTTATATGTATTATGTCCTCTGAGAATGATTTACATTTTCTCTTCTTTTTTCCCCCCAGACTTTGTTTACAATAATGTGATGCATTGTTTGTGAAGGCTGGTTAAAAATGGAGAAGAAATGGCAGTTTGATGCAAACAAATTTTGGTGCATAGTCTCAGGTCACTGACATCCTGAAGATGTCAGTGAGCATAGTCATCGTTAAAACACAGCCTTTTGGGGGTTTCAAAAAGTGTTTGATAACTTCAGGGACACTTACTCTGAAGATGTGTGCCAAAGTTGGTTTTAAAAAAAAAAAAAAAAAAAAAAAAAAAAAAAAAAAAAGACTACAATATTTTAAAAAGTTTTCAGATAGAGAACAGTCTAATTATGAAGCATATGATATACTGAACTTGGCTCAAACAAGAAAATCCAGGGATGTTTGTCTTTTAAATGATGGGCAAAAGTGATCGTCATAAATATACTTCAAGTCAAGTTTATTTCTATAGCGCTTTTCACAACAGACATTGTCTCAAAGCAGCTTTACAGAATTGAACAGTCAAGGTGAATGGTGTGCATTTATCCCTTATGAGCAGCTGTGGCGACTGTGGCAAGGAAAAACGCCCTTAGATGTTATGAGGAAGAAACCTTGAGAGGAACCACACTCAAAAGGGGAACCCATCCTCATTTGGGTGATATCAAGAGTGTGATCATAAATCTTTCAACAATACAGAACACTGGAGAGTGAGAACTAACATGAGTACTGGAGTATAAGATTATAAGTAATGTTCTTTCTACAGTCTTATATAGTCATTATGGTTATAAAACTAGGAGCTACTGAGCAACTCATAAAATTGCTCAACATTCTCCATGCCAGAGCCTTTAAACACTCCAGGAGGTCCAATGTCAAAACCACACATGTAGTGAGATCCAATTGGCACTGGTACGTCTCTAGATGGTACGGGATGTTTGCGAGTTCGGCATCTACTTCTTTAAAGGCCCACAATCTTCATGAGGTGGGACGTGACTGGAGCTGGCCAAACCTCAAGATGCCTCGGGATGGGAAGTATCAAATTTGACCCAATGTAATAAGAGTTGGCAGCACTTGACCCGTATCTGGTAAGAATGTTCCTTAGACCCTCCCTAAGTTGTGTGCCAAATTTCACAACTTTTTTGCCAAATAGTTCTATGGGGTGAACCTTCTATATACTGGCACCATCACCCTAGCCAACAAACGAAGAGAAAAGGGTTGAACAAAAATAGGGTGATCACCTAATAATAAATATAGTCAAAAATGACTTGAATTGAAGCTAGTTCTCACCAAGCTGTTTTGTAAAGTCCTGATAAAACCCAAAGTTCTTGAAGAACAATGTGATTGGCCAGCTAAAAATAAATGGATAGATGGATGGGTGGATGAAAAGATGGATGATTGTAGGACTGTTTGTTTTTTTTATGTTTTGTTGTTTGTTTGTTTTTTATTAAAAACACCTTTGTTAATTGAAGCCATAATAAGAATTCAACTTAAACCATGAGGCTCAATATTTTGTCAAACTGTGAAAAATAAGGCCTATTGTATAAGGATGTCCAAGCACAACCGAACTGACACTGCTTGCCCTGCATTATTGCTTAATCTAACTTTTTGGTTTAGAAGTTGGTGAAGAAGTATATAATAGTATGCAGTTATAAACTGTAGCAATACATTTATATATTTATGACTCACCCAAGCATTTGTATGGGACCACAGTGTGAGCTTGAGACTTGCACTGTTTCTTTCCTTTCTTGCACCAGTTCTCAATCTTGACTGGTTGGTTGGCTTCCAGAACATTTGTGATTTCCAGTTTGGGGTACATCTATCAGAAAAGCGAGAGAAACATTTTAACATCATCAGCGGTCAATGAGGCATGCCTGACTATTTTTATATCCTTTTGTGAAACACCACAAAAAGGTTCGCAATAAAAAGCCATATAAATGTACACCAAGCAAGGTTTACCATGACAGAATGTGCTGTCGAACTAAAATAAAGCACATCGTGATTGTGCAATAGGTGCAGCAGAGTGACTGTTACCACCCTTATGTGTAATGTGTTTTGTAAAGCAGTGCAGCTTGAAGTGTGTCCTTTTAATTATACCAAAACATTAAGACAACGAATACAATTTATTATTATTTTTATTATTACCTATATTATAGCCAAGATAAACAGCTGATCCCCCACCATCATCTCATCATCTAATATTACTGAAAAAACACAAATTGCAATCGAAAACCAGATAGCATAAAAACCTTTGTCCTGATGACTATCCTATGCCAGAAAACTTTACCAATCAGTGTGACTGTTTATTATGTATAGAAAGAGAGAGAGAGAGAGAGAGAGAGAGAGAGAGAGAGAGAGAGAGAGAGAGAGAGAGAGAGAGAGAGAGAGAGAGAGAGAGAGAGAACAAAGAAAGTAAATGCCCCTGTGTTGCCTTGCATTTGTGACAGATAAAATAAATAAATAAAAAAAAGTGTGCCAACCTGTTGTGGCAACTCAAGAGAATATGTGTGCTTAACAAAAAAGAATTATCTAACCACATATTTAGACTGAACTCCATCCATGAAAAGAAGCAGCTACGCTTTTCCTCAAACCCAATCTATACTGCATAAAAGAACGGGCAGAGACTTTCTTCCAGCACTCCCTGTTATAGTAGTATTTCTACAGAGCATTAATCCTAAACAACTAACTCACCTCCTGACAGTATTCCAGCACACCCTCCTTGTTTTTAATGCAGCTCTTGGTCCCAGAAGGGTCCGGCTCCCATTGACCTGTCTGCGTGTTGACGTGCATGTTGAGTTTCCCACAATACATAGCCACTTGAGGCTCCGCCACCGCAAAGCCGGCTCCTGGGTTAGCTGCTAATGCCTGTGCAGGACAAGAGAAAAAACAGAAAAGACAAAGATGCGTTAATACATAAATGTCTCTCTAATCTTTACCCTTTGGACAAAAACAAAAAAAACACATCTGTTCAATCCTATGAGCCTTTAAAGAAGCAGAATCAGAAATACTAATAGAATTGCAAATATATATTGCTTTACCCTTCAGTAGCTAACACCACCTTGGGGTCAAATAACAACATTGATTTTTCTTCCTCCAACACTAGTCATCAACAGAAATTTCACATGATAAGACCACATGCTTTTTTTGGGCAAGTTCACCATCAAAGTCAAGGCCTGCCATAGTTCAGTGCAGATTTAAAAAAAAATAAATTCAGGATTTGAGAGCGGCAGTCTCCGACAAATCCCACGGCAAAGATTTTAGGTCAAGCAGTAGAAAAAGCTAGGAAAGCTCTTACTGATTATTATACTGACTAAAATCGTTTCAGCGCTTGTAAAGAGATTCTAAAATGATAGTTTATGGTACAGTTTGATTACTGTTCACTTTTTAAATACAGTTTAAATTAAGGCTGCAACAACTAATCAATAAAATCTACAATGAAATTCGTTGTCAAAGAATGCCGTTATGGATTATTTGGGCTGCTAAAGTTACGGGTTAGCGTGACTATAAGATAACACAGCCGCTTGCAAAATGCCAGAGAGTACAGGTCAGGCGGCAGCAGGAAAAATTGTGTGTCCCAAGTCACGGATGAAGGCGAAACTTCAGCACAATGAGCAAAAACTGTATAGTCCTCATAAAAAAATGGTGTAGTTTAATGAAGCACTATTGTGTAAACCGTTTTTGTTTGTAACTTCGGGACAGTCGCACTGGATCTGTTCTGTCGTGCCTTGCGAGCATCAGGTTACGGAATCAGTTTGCTTGGATTAAATTAAGACGGTGCGAACAAACACTAAATCTAAAAGCAGCAAACGATAAAAATGTTTTGTCACTGTTGTGGTTTTCAGCTAATCTTTATGCATTTGTACACCAATTAGCCACACCTGTTATCTTGCTGCATTTCTCTGTTCCATTCTCTTTTTATAGCATTTGTCTACTTCATCTATCCGTTTTCAAACGTCATGTACTGTGGCTTTAATATATGTTCAAATGCTTGTTTTCAATGTTTGCATATTTAATTCATGCATATAAATAAATAAATTATACAAAATTACATCTATTGTATATTCTAGACGCTTGAACAAAATGTTTGTATTTCTTAAACAAAAATTGTCAAAATAATATATTTTATATAGATTTTTACCCATGGTTGTCAAATTGCCATCTGTAATTATCATTAAAAACAATAAAAAAAATGTTGATTTACACAAATTGCATCACCTTGTATACACAAATGCTGTGTTTTGTTTATGTTTTTTTACAGAAAGAAACAACCCAGTATGAGTAAATTGGTTGAAGGAGAAACCCCCCATGCACTGCTCCACAAGCAGCCATTATAAAATTTATAAAGTGCAAAAATTAAAGATAGTTCAACTAAATTTGTGGCTTTTGCATTTTTAAATACATGTTTATATACAGTTATAATAAAATATATACAAAACATCTAATTAAGGAGAAAAATCCACTTAAGCGATTAAAAAAAATGTCAGATTAATCGATTTTTTAAATAATTGTTAGTTACAGCTCTGGTTTAAACAATGTACTGTCAGTATATATGATCCTATGCTTTATGACTGTACAAAAATACACCAATGACACAAAAATGTAAATATCAGGTTTTAAGGTTTGGTGTGTGTTGTAAGTTCTAGCAGGAAAGGCATTGTAATCCTATAGAACATGATTGAATATACCGTTGTACATGGGTTGAAGAGTAGATATTTTTTCATTGAGGGACACGTTTGAAACCAAGACGTTTATAATATTTATTTACATCAGCCAACCTTAAAATCTTACAGGGGCATCAGGGACAACAAGAAATATGATGCTAAACCAAATTTTCCCTCATCACCGAGCCCCTGGGGGTGAGGTCCTAATTAGAATTCTCAAGATTCACATGAATCTTCAAGCGATCATCAAAATAGGCCTTATTTCCTGTTTTGCAGCTTCCCCAGCAAATTTTTTTTGCATGTTACAGACTAACACTTTTGATTATCAAAAACCTTTTCATAACTTTCATCAGGAATAGTCTGAAGTTTATCTGAGGCAACTGGTTAAGACTGAACCAGAAATTGGCTGTGTGAAAACTCTAATATATATATATATATATATATATATATATATATATATATATATATATATATATCTGTCAAAAAAGACCCTAGGTTTGAACAAGGGATCTTTAATCAATCATCAAATGATGTAAAAGTTATAGGCAGAATTTTACCTTGAACATGTGATCCATAGTGACATAAGTCAATTGACTTATGGCATAATGGCAGTATGGTCAAGCAGCAAGCCAGATTTCACATCAATTTACAGCACAATTCAAGGGCTGCCATATTCATCAAGCTAATAATAATAATAATAATAATAATAATAATAATAATAGGAACACAAACAACAATATGGCTCCAGCACATTTTGTTTTTACTCCCTAATAACAAACATAAACAGCAGATAAGGTGCTTAAACCCTAATTATGAGTAACAGAATACCAACAGTCACTATAACAATTATAAAAATACAGAAAATCACTGAGTCAGCCTTTAGGCACTTGAATTCCACATTTCTCAGTTACTGAAAGTGTGCATGTCTACTGGCTTTCCTAGAACCTTCTAGCATGTGCTAAAGCAGACTCTATTCAAACAGCTTTCCCAAGAGACACACCATGTATTTAAATAAAGATATATATAAAATTACACAGTTCATTTACAATTTCTTGACTAATGTCCCCAGAAGAAATAGTCTGAATGAGTCTGTGCCAACTGGTTTAAGGTTAGCTCATGACATGTATGAAACTGCTTACTGCTTTAATGTTTATGCTCTGCCATGTGTGTTTTGTTTGTTACGGTTTATGTCCCGTCCCCCGCATCAAGTAATTGGTTGTGTATCCATCTCCTCTAAACAATGTATTCTTTAGTATTTTGCCCTCCTCAGTCCATACCACGTCTCATCTCCATTTTTTTATTCCTTGTTCTTGATCTTGTTTTGGTTTCACATTCGCGTTCTTGTTTTGCTTTAGTCTTGTGGAGAGCCGATCGCCCGACCTGTGTATGATTTTAGATCTCGATTTGTAGATTTTTGCCTGCCCGTTAAATAAAGCTGTTAACTCACGTCGGAGACTGCTTACATGACACTGACACGAAAATGGAAACAGTGATTAAAATACAGGCTTTTTTAATCACTCGTTTTTGATCATTATTGTAATCATCAATCACTATCACTAAATAACTGTAAAGTGTCACATATGACATTTTGTTGCAGACCTATTTAATCTTTAGTCAAATTATTCAGCCCTTTTTCTCTCCATGTTCCACTTAGCAAACATCAGACATGTACAGTGCCTCCAGAAAGTATTCACCTTCGCCAGGAATTCATTCTCTTTTGGCTGTATTGCATCAGCGGATTTGGGTATAAAAGAATTACAATTTTTTATTTTTTTTTGCTGATCCTTTTGAAGTAACTCTACAGAAAAAAAAATTATAAATCCCTTAAAAAAGTATGAAATTTCAAAATTGCACGCACATGCATCGAATCACCTAGATGTTATAATAAAAACAATTATTTATATACTCAAAAGTCACAAACTACAACCTCTACCATACTGCAAAAGCATCACTTTCTGTCAATAAAACCACTTACAGGTCCCTGTTCGGTTGAGCATAATGCAAAAACACAGACAATTATTTATCATTCTGATCTGGAATTTCTGAAACTACAAACCATGTGTACATGAAGATTAAAATGGCAAGTAATTTTCTAGTTTTACTATCAACAACAGTGGATATACCTATATAAAAAATAACAGTATTTTACAAACACCTGGTTGCATAAATGTTTACAGCCCTTAATAATAGGGGCATGTAGCTGTGCTCAGAACAAATCCCCCAATTCTAGTGCTTAAAATAATTATCAGGTGTGCGATTATTATGCCTGCCATCAATGACTAAAAATGAGAGTTTTGCATTTCCTTCCACATGAAAGCTTATAAAGCATATACAGTATCTTATTGTCAGATGATATTAATCAGGAGAGTGGCACAAAATAATTCAAATTGCATTAGATGTAATATAGAACAATATGAAGGCTATGTATTGTATCAAGCACCACAGTGACAATAACAAAAAACAGGATGTCCCTCAAATATTGATGAAAGTACAACACGACAACTTATCATTGAGGCTGCCATGAGCTGTCCAACATTAAAGTGCTGCAGAAATATCTGGAAATGACTTGCCACTGCCAGCATGTGACAACAATATTTTATGTTGTTTTAAGCTGGTTGCTATATATTAAATGTAAAAATTTAAATGTTAAAAAAAATTCACAAAATTCTACAATTTGCAAAAACACTCGATATCCAGTATATAAAAAGTCTTCCCTTCTGTAGAATCTACTTGTTTACTTTATCCTTATTTTCCTCTTTGGCTTAAACAGGAAGCAGCTCCACCTAGTCCTTCATTAAACTAAACCCCTACAGACGGAAAAAAAGATGTAAACACAGCCTCAGCGATGCTGTTTATGGCTGCAAACTCACAGGAATCTCACAAGGTGTGAAAAAACCCCAGCTCACTGATTTAAATAACACACTTTCTGCTTTTATTTTTTGTCTGTGTGCTGCCATATTGTCCTCAGATTCAGAACTTTGACTATAATAATGACTATAATTTTAACACAAATTCATGACACTTGCAATGTGAGCCAACGCAGCAAGTTTGAAAAAGGTCTACAGACGAGTCCTATCTGTATAAACCATATGGTCTAATATCATGTATGTGTATATGGTGAAGAGATTCTCAAAGCTATGACAGATGTACATGATGGCAGGAGACCATTTTGGAAACTGAGGAAAAAACTACTTGGGGAAGAATGTTTTAATGGTGCTGTGGTAAAAAATATACGGCATTAATTATAAATATTGCGTCACATTTGCTAGTCGTGATGTTAGATTTCTAAAGCAGTAGGGTGTAGGCGACATCTAGAGAGAAACACGCACGAGATTGCCAAACACGCAGAGACACACAAACATGCACAAAAATACATGGACACAGAGAGAGACAGAGAGAGAGAGAGAGAGAGAGAGAGAAAAAAACAGAGACAGACAGAGAGAAAGAGAAAAACAGACACACAAAGAGTAACTGCCACACACGGAGTCACAAAGAAAACCAGATAGAAAACCAGATGTAGAAATAGAATAAAGAAAGGGGGTGGGGGTCACAAACACACACACACATACATATATATATATATATATATATATATATATATATATATATATATATATATATATATATATATATATACACATACAATATATATATATATATATATATATATATATATATATATATATATATATATATATATATATATATATATATATATATATACACACATACACACATACATACATACACACACACACACACACACACACACACACATACACACACACACACACACATATATATATATATATACACATACACACATATATACATATCAGCCACACGCAACAAATAAAATAATATAGAGATAAATACACACACAGACACACACACACACACACAGACACAGACACACACACTTGTGGAATCTACGCATATACTGGTGTCATCCCCCAGGCTCTTTACTGAGTGCCAGAATCCACACCATCACCAGGACACCAAACAGAGAGAGTGAAAACAGAGAAAGGACACGGGGGAATAAAAGCTCAGAATAAAGGTATGTAAATCAGTCAAACCAAAGAGCAGTAAAATACTCTGTCCCTTTGTGTCTAGCGTGCCCTCTTTCACTCGCATCCCAGTTTCTTTCCCTTTCATGCCACCACATATTACTGTACATGTCACAGGCACTACAGAAGTTCATATGCACCATTTATTATCCATTACTGAATGTATAATCTTTACACTAGAAAACTGTTCAGATGTTAATTTTCTGTAGATTTCTTTTTTTATTTCCTTTTAAATGATCTGATAGCACTGCTTCCCTATCAGTGCTTTTGCTTTCTTCGTAATGCTATCAAAATCCTTTCATAAACATCTGAAGTAATGTAATGAGTGCTGCTGTGTCCCTCTGTGTTCCGCTTTTGAAGTTAAACAGCTTTCAAGTTTTCACAACTTCCCAGCTCGGAGCAATCTCCACAGAAGCTAGCTAAGAAGGACACTGGTGCCATGACCCTCCCAAGACATTTACCCATATGAAAGAATTCACACATTTAGTTTGATGAACCAAACCCACTGAGAACTGGGGATCTGAGAATTCTAGCATAAAGTTCAATGGTGTTTTTAAATAAAATTGCTATAGCCTTCAAACACCGCAGTTCAGTGTGTGTGGGACAACAGCACCCATATTTTATTTATAATAGAACATAAAAAAGAAAGAAAGGTTTTAAATTTGACGGCTGCAACAGGTCTCAAAAATAGCTGGGAAGGGGCAACTAAAAGTCTAGAGAAAGTAAGAGTTACATTTACATTACAATAAAACAGTTGGAAAAAATTTTGCTTTTTAATTAGGTTATTTGAAAACAGGTCATATTGGGTATAAATACTGTATCTTATAGAGACAAAGTCTCTCAGAATTAAAGATGGGCAGAGCTTCACCAATCTGTGAAAGTCTGTGTCTACAAATTTGGAACAATTTCAGAATAAATGTTCAATATAAAATTGCAAAACAGTTTAATATCTCATTAATTACAGAAAATAACATCATGAAATGTTTCAAAGAATCTGGAGAAATTTCTATTCACAAGAGACAAGGGCACAAACCAATACTGGATGATGAGTATACTGCATGAAACAAAAAACACAACAAAGAACACCCAGAACTGTTGAGCAGCTAGAATCCTGTATCAGACACAAATAGAATAACATTTCTCTCTCAACACTTCCTCTCATTTCTCATTCTCCTCAGTTCACAGATGTATACAGATTGCTATATTCTTATTTTATTATAACTACATGTCTACATGCTGTTTTTGCACATTCATCTAACTACTGCTATTGCTGTTTTGCACAACCTTTTGTGTTTACATTTTGTGTTTATGTACCAGTACACTCTTGTATACAGTTCTCTTTTGCACATTGTACTGTATAACATACAGGAGGTTTACAGGCGGTGCTATTATGTGTTGTGTGTTTGTCCTACACTGTCTTGTCTTGCACTGTTTGCGCCAAGTTGCACACGATGCACTTTATGTGGCGAGGACAACTTACTTTAGTCCTTAGCTCAGTTTTCTTGTAGCTCCATGTTGCTTTATGTTGTTTTATGTAGCACCAGGGTTCTGGAGAAACGTTGTCTAATTTCATTGTCTACTGTATCAGCTATAGGTTGAAATGATTCTTGGCTTGACAATGGTAAACATGGCACTGTTCCTAATCTTTTTAGACATGTTGCAGCCAATAAGTTTAAAATTACCTTATTTTTGGTATATATCCTCAATTTTAATTTGATGAAGGGTTTTTTGTAAATGGGATATGGATTTCTGAGAATTGCAAATCATTGCAAATCATCATTTTATTTATTTTACACAGTGTCCCAACTAGAGGTCGACCTATGTGGGTTTTTCTCTGGACGATGCTGATATTTAGAAACCATGGCAGCCGCTGGCTAATATATGATGCAGATTTATTTGGTTTGTCCGGTTTTCTTTTTTTTCCTCCTTTATCTTATAAAATCTAACAGTTGATTAATAAGATCTCTTTAATCGGGTTTTGGTCCCCATGCCTACCTGTAGCCTAAACTACGGCTGGTTGAACCAATGAATATATCATGTGAAGCTAGATTAAGAATGAATGATAAGAACTCAAAGCCCGGCAATTAATTAGAAAAATGCAAAATTAACTGATTAATCGTTCAACCGCTAGTCCCAATTTCTTTGGAATTGGGGTTGTAATAAACACAGAACCAAATTTTTGTTTCCCAGCAGATATGCCGAACCCACACATGAACTAAATTTCCTATTAGCCAGAGCACATTTTATTCGTGTCATGTTAATAACACCTGTGTCCTGTATTTAAGCTCACCTCACTCCTCTCAGTCTGGCACACATTTGTCATTCATGTTTCAGGTTGTGGATCTTCTTTCCTCACCTCGTTATTCTGTTATTTTCCCCCGTCTTCATATTACATGACAATTTTTTTTATTGTCATTATTACATGCTGATGATGGAGCTAATGTGCTTATTATATATCTGCGAAAGGATATCACAATTTAAAAAGTGAGGTGACAATTTTTCACATTAAAAAAAAGGCACATTTCCTGCATGGTCTAGAAATTAATATCACAGGCGAGCATGCAATTTTTGCTAGTCAGTAACAGCACAAGCTAGCTGTGGACTGATGTTAGCCTGGGTGTTCTTGATAGTCATGTATCTTTTAAAGTGTACTATTTAAAGCCTTTACTCCGGCTAGAAAGGGGCTTTGCTAGGATTCTTACATAAGGGGTACTCTTTTATTTTCACCTTCTTCCATTCATATGCATGCGAATGCTAGACTCTGGAAACGAAAGTTTGCCGTGTTATAATAAAAGTTTGAAACGTTTGAAAATACAAGATGGACGAAGCTCTCACTGTTTAGAAACAGTTTATTCTAACCGATTGGTATTTTAATTTCTTTAATGTTTTCTCCCTTCTTTCCTTTCTGTTACTTCTTTTTGGCAACACAAATGTACAATTATTTGTTATGCACCTGAAACTAAGAGAGAAAAAGAGACTGAAAGAGATTGTGTGTGTGGGTGTGTGTTTGTGTGAGAAAGCAAGAAGTAAAGTGGCCTCAATAATGCACACACAACAACTTCACATGAGGTCTTTGTATGTTGCAGTGAATGTCCAAGAGAACATCAGTTCCAGCAAACCAGAGTTTCTACAAGCAATTCCCACACATTCCAGCAACACTACAGCTCACTCAAACTCTCACAAACACTCGCATCAGATCAGATCCTTATATCCTAGCTTTATTTCTGGAAATAAATAAATAAATGTAAAACATGTAAAAATTAAAATACAAATTTGAAAGATGATCAACCGATTCGTATTTACGCCTTAAAAGGCTCAACTTACATTTAAATAAAATAAAATATAAGTCACATAATGAGTAATATCTCATTCGAGCATACAACTATGCAAAATGCATAAAAGCCTTAAAGAATCTGATAGTCAATTACATTTTCTCCTCCCACACAGAGACTGACTGTATTTGCACATTTTAATCACCTCTGATCTAAGGAATTTCATAATGCCTCCAGTGTGATTTCCTCGCTGCATTCCCCAGCAGCACTACTAACTTTCTCAAAGATGTGCCGAATACTAAAATGTGCTTCAACACTATGCTTCCACTTCTGTGACTGCATCACTCTGTAGCTCTGCTCCTCCTGTTAACGCATGCTTTCCATCTTCTAAACTGATAGACTTGAATAATTTTCGAATAAACAACCGATAACTGGAAATGGGAAAACATTTTTTTGTAGATTTTAATTTAAAAATCAATTTTCCGCCAAGGTTGCACAGTATATATCTAAACTGAGACACGAAGAGGGCGTTTTAGAGGTAACAACAGCACACAGGGGAAATCCAAACATCTCAGCTGCAGACTTTGTGAATCTGCTGTGCCATGTTAGCAATGCTGATTGGTTAAGAAGGGAAATACATCCTGATAGACTGGACCTGAATACAAACCTGTACCACCTCTAAGCATAAAGCAGTTAGAGGTATTGGCAGAACAGGATGCAAGATTTTAAGCATTTACTTGATCAATAACACAAACATTGACATGACATTAAATTCATGGAGAACCATGATAACAGAATAAAAGCAAAGAATCATTTGTGAAATATTGCCACATATTATCCATATCCATCCAATCAAACTGCCAATTCCCCTTAATAAAAACTAGAGCTGCAACAACTAATCAATAAAATCTATAATAATCGTTAATAAAATTCGTTATCAAAGAATGCCTTTATCGGTTAGTTGGGCTGCTAAAGTTTCGGTTTCTCGTGACGGTAAAAGAACACAGCCGTGTGCGAAAATGGCAAACATTACAGGGTCAACCAGCAGCAGGAACAAGTGTTCATCCCAAGTCATCCAAGGCATGTGAGCATTTTATATTAAAATCAATAAAGAAGACTGTAACCTGTAAGTTATGCAAAGTAGAGCACGTGAAAAGAAAACACACTGGTGTCAGGGATGAAGGTGAAACATCAGCACGGTAAGAAAAAACTGTAATAATCCTCATCATGTGAAAATGGTGGCGTTTAATAAAGTGCTATTGTGTATTGTGTACGACACAGTAATGGATTCAGTCAAACCGGTGCAAACAAACACTAAATCTAAAAGCAGCAAATGTACGATTAATCGATTATCAAAATAATTGTTAGTTGCAGCGCTAATAAAAACCACAGTCATTGGATTCTATTGTATCTTTTTATAAAGACTTTCATTTTCTCTAGTTTCTAGTATACTGTAATATTCAGTACTACCCCCTTCAGCAGATTTCACAGTCTTCCCATGTTATATTTGTAGCCAGCTTAAATTTTTCAAGATTTTCCTGCACTTTTATTCTAAATGCTTCTAGTTCTATTCTTGGGGTGCTTTGCAAGGTTCTAAAACCATTTCAAAAACCTCAGCTTGTGTTTCTTGGTTGACATGGTAGATGGTGGGCTTTCTGGGATGTTTCAGATCATTGTCCTGTTGTAGAAGTCTCATTTCATGAAAACATTATATGCTGTCAAAATGAGCTACTATTTACTGGAATCCATTTTGCTTGTCCATGCGATTCCTGTGCCACCTGTGCTACTACACAACCTTTAAGTAGAACATCTCCAACCAATACGATTTTAATTAAATGGCACTTCCTTTATTTATTTATTTTTTGTAACAATGATTGTAATTTTTTTCTTGATGACCTTTACATGCTTATTATCTTATATCATCACAAAGTCTATGGTCCTGTCTAAGAGACAACTTACTGTTGTTTGGTCTTTCTAATCGGTATGCAGGCAGTTCTATCAGGTCTTCCAGATTTTGCCTTGACATCTGCAGTTCCTCTTAATTGTCTTTGATAGCAACATTTTGCACAGTGGAAATTTTAAAGTGGAAGAGCTTTGATATTTTTTGTAGCTTTCCTCTGCTTTGTAAGCCTCAATTGGCTTCACAGCCAGATCCTGCACCAGCTGCTTAGAGGAGCCCATGGTTGTTAAAGGCGGCTTTTTTTAGACTTTTAGTTTTAAGACACAAATGTTTATTTCATAATTCCAATTTGTGACCTGCCTAGCAAGTTGTAATGAGCCAAAAAAAGGGTTAAGATCTGAGATGTCACGATTGAAAGGGCGTCAAAACCTTTGCACATGCCACAATAGCAATTTATTTTTTTATATTTTATGCTAATCAAATACAAAGTAAGGATTTTTTTTTACTCTTTTTTTAATCCAACAATCCAAATAAGTAATGTGATCAGGAGAATTGACTGTATCCAGAGGTTGTGCTACAGTTACTCATTATCAGAATCTTAACAAGCTGAAGGAACTAGACCCTGAACAATTTGAAAAAAACAGGTAAATGTCAATCATATAACCAAACAAATAAAGAAGTCAGTCCATCAGTTTAGTTCTTACTAGTTCAACAAGAGGAAAAAAGGGAAAGCCATGCTACGAAGAGAACACAATACTTTGAACACATTTTATATTTGTGCATGAAGCATAATCGCAATTTATACAAAAATATATAGTAATTGATGATAAACTTACACAATAAAAATGGCCTTGACTAAGAGTTGATTACTGCAAATGTAAGTTGTGTTTGTTTTGTGTTCCAAAGTCAGTACTTGAAAAATATAGAAAATATAACAGCTCAGCTGTTGTGAAGTGTTGGTGAAGTCTGAAGTAAAATTTGCTATTGAACTCCATTTTCAAGTCTCTGTACTGTTGTAAAACATGACTAACTAGATCTGCTGACAGTTGATTAAAGAATGTGGAACGTTCCAATCCACACCCTTTCAACATAAAGGAGGAACTGTGCATAAGTAAACAGTTGGAAAGGTGAGGAAGACAAAGCATAATACAAGAATATAATACAATGAACAATCTGAACAAATCATCTTGGTGAACAAAAGTCACTGGGGTGATTTGAAATGACCACTGTAAATTTACTTGCATTTGCATTTGACCTCAGCATATTCCACAGACGCTCATTTGGATGGAGAAAACAGAGGCAAAGCCAACACCATAAACCAAGTCATGTTCCTCAAACTATTCCTGTACAATTTTTTGCAGTGTAGCACAGCCATGATCTTTCTGAAAGAGGCCACTGCCAGTAGGGAATCCCAAAACCATGAACAACATTTTTTAGGTAGATGATAAGTGACAATTTACCACAACATCAATATCATATGGCCTCATACTGCATTTAAAGTCATTTTTTTGTTGTTGGTTTTTTTTTTTTTTGCTAATTCATGTTATGTGAAAAAAAGAAATTAAGATCTCTACTTTGAATGATTAGTAGTAACAGCACATTTATTAGTGCAAACAGGTAACAAATAAATGTCAAGCAGATTTTCAATAACAATCAACAGTACAATGAGAAAAAAAAAAACAACACTTTTACAAGCCTTTCTGTTCCACTGTAAATCTCTACCCCATCTCATATCAGCCACTTTGCCAGTGCTCGGATTCAATCTGCCCTTTGTCCAGCTGAAAGTGAAAATAAAGCTCATGATGCAGTACAGAGCTTGCTCTTTAAAGCAAAGGCCTGCTCTATGCAAATGCACACAGAGTAGCTCAAATGGCTGCCTGCGCTCTCACTTATCTAGCAAAGTGTGAAATTTCACATCTGATGCATAGTTCCGCTAGAAATCATGACAGGAATTCGACCACTCTATTACAACACAATGCATGTGACGCAGTGTGAATGACCTGTTGTGAGTAAAAACAAAGGAGTCATCATTTCCTCTGACTGGCCATATTGGGAAAATGACGTCCTAGCTGATTAACACTCCCACACAAACTCACAATAGCAATCCCAGAACACCAAGAGAGTCGTTGCTGGTCTCTTATTCAGATCTGAGGTCATATCAAAATGCTAACTATAGAAGGCATCTTTTTTCTCCACGATTAATGTTATTTGTATTTAACCAGTTTAAAGCTATATATGGCTACTACCATTGGCCAGCGGAACTAAACAAATTGTCAATGTGAAAAAATTAAAGAACTCCCTGGTTTGAGTTTATGTATCAGGACATAAAAATCATGTGGTCCTTATCACTTCTTAGAATGAGTTAAATACAACCTCAGATGAACAACATGACATATTAGATTGTCAATTTTTATTTTGCAGAAATCAAGCAGAACTGGAGAAAGCATGTCTGAAAAACTAAATACACATGATGATTCAGTAGCTTGTAGAACCACCTTCAGCAGCAATAACTTGAGGTAATCCTGTTCTTTATCACTCTCCCACATCAGTATGGCTCACTCTTCTTTACAATGTTACTTCAGTTTGTTGAAATTTGTGGGCGTTTGTTTATGCACAGCTCTTTTAAAGTCTGGACCTTGCTTGGGCCACTGTAACATCTTGATTCTGTTCTTTTCCAACCATTTTGTTGTATATTTGCTGCCATGCTTGCAAGGGTTAAACGTCAGACCTCACATTTACATAATCTAGATTACTTTGGAATACAGAGTTCGCAGACAATTCGATGACAGCAAGTTGCTGAGGTCCTGTGGCTGCAAAGTAGTGCAAATCATCACCCGTCCACAAACATGCTTAAGAATTGACTTTTATTATATACTGATAAGTAAAACCATAGAATTCAAAAAGGATGTACCTTCATTTTCACACAAACACACATGTGGCTTTAACTTTGTAATAACAGGTAAATGCCAGTCATGAACCAAACAAATAAAGAAGGCATTCCAAAAGCTGCATATAGCTGGAAAACTCAGGTTTTCCAATACCTTTGTCTATATGGTGTACATTTATGTATATATGATATATCTGCTATTGACATACACATTATATTATATATATATATATATATATATATATATATATATATATATATATATATATATATATATATATATATAAGATCATCCGATTTCCCAAAATTAGTAGTGCTTGTTAACTGCTAAATAGCTATCTCATGTTCAGTGACCGATAAAGAGCTATAAATAAACAAAAAAAATATGTAGCAGTTACTGATTGACTTCTGAAGCTCGGGATGCTGTGAGAGTCTGATTGGTTCCAAAATGTGTAAGTTTAAGATGTGAGTCAAGGTCATTACCATTTCAGTGATTAGCAGCTGGTTATGAGGTTCCGCCCCATAAAAGGTTTTCCAATAGTCACATTGAGAAGTTGTGCATTAAGTTAGTATAAGTAAGCCACAGTTCACCTGGACATGAGCCAAAAATTTACGCACTAAAAGCCTGCTGTCCAATGAGCATTAATCTTTCCACCCATTAAAACACAGTGCACTTAAATCTGTCATAGGATGCCACAGAAGCTGTGAATCAGCGTAGTTCTATCAGTGCCATGTCAGGGGCTTTAAAGGGGATTTTCACACCAGCAGAACTCTCCATTAAAATCAGTTTGGTATTTAAATGAACGGTCTGATGTTGCAGTGAGATATTTAATTTAATAAACACTGGTGTAGAAACATTTCGTTTCCACATATTATAATGATATTTAGGAGAGGCTAGGTCTCACATTTACTGATTGTCTGTGCGGACACGTGCCCTTGAGTCAATGCTGATATAATGGCAACTGGATGGTACTTACTATCTGGAGTTTTCATAGCAGGGTACAGAAAAAATTGTCAGTGCAATTAACACCTAGACTCTATACCAATGTGACCCAGTGTGGGAGCCTTATGTGGGACCTGAAGCAACAACCTTGAGAGGGTTAAGAGTCTCAGCTTAGCACAAAGAAAACAGAGATATGTTCCTACCCAACCAAATAATGAGCTTTGTGTGCAACCCGTTTTTCCACTTTAACCAATCTAGCCTCAATTAACTACTATTTTTTCTGTTCTTTCTATATGTTCAGGTCATGTGACTGAACAGGCAACCTTAGTTCTCTTTATCCACTATTAGTGTCTACATTGCAGTGAGAGGATTAAATTCCTGACATAATCAGGCCAGAAGTTAAGAACAAAAATAGACGGTGATCCTGTTCTCTGGCCCAAGAACCAGTCTGCACCTGAGCCCCAATAAAAAAAAAAGTCTTCCCTGTTCTCACTCATGTCACAGAATAACCAGAGTTTATACCTTTTCATCAATGCACAAAAACTCAAACAAAAACCAAAAAGAAATGCTTCTTAATAGCCAGTCACAGCGGTTGAAGCCTGAAAGGTTAGGCACAGTTCATCTTTAAAATTATGAGCTCGTAAGATCTAACATTCTCACGTTCAAGTTGCTCATCACAAGTATGTAATATTGTGGTGGTATGTTTTAATGTCCTAAATATGTCCTTCTGTTTAATGTTAAATTAGCACAGGATCTCAGTATAAAAATACACTTTTACCCAGAACCTACTACACAAACAACACTGTGAAGACCTTCAAATCATTTCTTCAAACAAGAACTACTTCAGACATTTGAACTTGTTGTGACCCTGTTTTTAAAATCTTATTGGTTCGTCTGCTGCTACACTGATAAATCCATGTAAATCCTACAAACATTCAAATACTTATTTTTAAGAATATTGTACCTAATAGAAGCAGAAATGTGAAAAGAATGTGTCATAACCATATCTCTGCATTAAGAAGACTGTCCACCAAAAGCCAGTGATGGGAAAAGAAAGGCAGAGGAGGACAGGTAACTCTTAACTCTTCACTCCACCACCACCACCGCTTCACTGTAAGGATATTGTTCTCAGGGTAATTATCATTGTTGAGTTTCGGCCAAACGCATTTTGCACCAAGGCCAAAAGCTACATTTTGGTCTCATCAAACCGGAGAACCTTTTTTAAATGTTTGCTGAATCTTCAACATCCCTTTCAGCAAAATTCTAATGAGTTCATTAGGAAGCTTAACCCCAACTTAGAAAGCAGTTCCTAACTGTCACTGTTTGTCAGAGTGGAGATAGTGCTTGTTGGGAGTCAATGTGGAGAGAAAAATGGGGTGTTAATGAACCATGCAGGCAAGATGTTGTGGAAAAATTTACAGATGGCTTGGGGGTGATATTCTGTCCTTGAGACTGGTTTTGTCCATGCTGTGGTGAATATCAAAACCACTCCCCTGCTTGAAAGTGACAAAGAACACAATGTGTGTGTGTGTGTGTGTGTGTGTGTGTGTGTGTGTGTGTGTGTGTGTGTGTGTGTGTGTGAATGCATTTATCACTTTGTTGGGACAAATAATAAGAATAATAAGAAAACATGATCGTTTTGACCTTTTCTGGACATTTACCTGATCCCTATTAAGACAAAATTGAGACAGAATATATACATTAACATGCCTACATATAGACAAACACAATATGAGCCGCTGACAGATAATGTGAATAGCATTTATTTTCTTATTATCTCATATAATAATGAATTAAGCCAGGGGGTAAAGAATGGCTACCACTTTCTAAGTATAACATCAGCTTTAACTTGCAATTTAAGGTTTATATCTTTCTGTGGGCTGTTTCATTGTACACCCAGTTCCTGTTAAAATGTGTTAGCTTTCTAGATTACGTGCTACAAAGCAGATTTGTTCAGTACAGCCCAAATGAAATGGACATTTTATTAGTTTTATTAGGGGTTCTATTTTAGACGTTTATATGACGGTTTGTTGGTTTTAGTGCACCCCCAGTGCCGGTACCAAGCTCAAATAAATTCACAAGGGTTGTGTCAAAAATGCCATCTGTAGTAAATCCTGTGCCAAATCTAAAGTGTGGATGGTCTGCTGTGGAGATCCACCCAAAATTGTGGAACAAGAAATGACATTTTTTTTGGTTTAAAACCTAACATTTTGTATAAAGCTGTAAGTAACTTTACATATCAATACTACTGCTGCTAGCTGAAGTTTAATAAGCTGGATGGATATAATTTACTTTGAAGGCAAGACTGCATGTATTACTGCATGGCTCAGCATGTTAGTACTGAGACAGACTTTGAAAATGTGTTTCCAAACAATGCTAAGTCTACACAAAATTCTAACATTTGTAGCATTGAATAAAATACTAAAACTCTGTAAAATCACTGTTATTGTGTGTGCAATCATATCAGACTTTCTTGTCGTAGTAATATAGTTAACAGTCTGCTAATTACCTGCTAAGAAAGCCTGATATGCTTTTTTATTTTATCAGTTACATAAGAAGGGATTTAATGTGTACTGTAGGTTTAACATGGTTTTCCATCATCCCATATTGTATTATAATAAAAGACCATATAAGGTGAGTCTCTTTAGTAACCAGGCCTTTGAAATCAGCTATTTTATTCTGTTTAGAATAGACCAAACACTAAGAATATGGTTATATGGATCATCTACAAAACAATAAAATAAAAATAACTACAATTTATAAATACTGATTGTAAAACTGTACTTTTTTGGATTGCAGCAATATTACTACAGCTACTAAGTACATAGATACTAATAGTACCAATAAAGTCAACTTTCCATGTAAGCCAGTCCTAATTAAGTTTTTGTGCACATATGTTTAATATTTTGGGTAATCTTTGTGGGTGTTTTTGTCCTACTATGAAAGAGGATAAAAGCACAATGTGCACCCATTTGCTTCTATTTACATATACATTACTGGTTAAAGTCTTGGATGTTAAATTGTGCCTATCTTCTCATTCATCAGTGAACCACTGCCGATGCACAATGCTCCAATTTTCTCAGCTCTAAACTCAGCAAATGAACATTTGTGTGCGTGTGTGTTTCTGACTGAAAATCCTATCTTCAAGTGAAACGGGATCTGAGCAGAGGCAAGGCTTCCAGGTATGTAAGAGCAGTTTTTAAATGTTAGAGAGGTTAAGAGAGGCTAAGAGAGGCTGTTTTTCTTGTTTTCACTGGAAGGTAAATTACACAGAATTGTTACTGTGGTGTTTAAGTAACAAAAGCCCAAAAAATGTCCTTTTGGCTTAATCTTTATCCAATTTTTCTCTTTTCATTTAGAGCAAATTACTGTTTAGCTAATTTATGATTATGAATAAAAGAATGACCGAATAGTATTAAAAATCAAATCTGCTAAATATACGATTTCATTCCGAATACAAGACACGCCACATTCCAACACAATTGCAAAAGTTTGTGGAATGGTCACAAATATACACAAACTTAGCAGTGTTATATCTTGTTTTGTTTTTTTAAGAATAAACCTTACCCTAGCTGGCCAATGATATTTGAGGTTACAGTCAAGCCAGTTGGGCCAGTCCACTGTTGTCAACAAGAGTAAGTTCGAGAAGAATCAATAGTTGAGAAAAGAAACAGCTCCTGACTGTGGGGAATGATTGTGCTTGAGCAAACAGATTTTTTTTCCTTGTGCGCCAGAGCTTGTATTGCATGCACTGTAGATATATTGCACACAAGAGGATTTAAAGCACTCCCACACCAGTACAGTTATTTTGCTCCAGTGGTTGTAATTCATCACAAACCATTTCAATACCATCATCAAGAACAATTCACCACTGCCTTCTTACGATTTCTAGCTAATCTGAATAAATGTACAAAGCTTAGTTTTAAAAAGTTGTTCGCACTATGGCCTCCACATGTCAACAAATTAGGCAATAAGAGGCAAAGTTTATAATAGTTATATCCTGTAGTATCCTTGTAGTAGCGTATTTTCCGGACTATAAGCCGCTACTTTTTGAAATGCGAATCATTCGTCACGCTGAAAACAACCGGGCATGAAAAAAAAAAAAAAAACGCACTTCACCTGTGTTCTGAGCTGCACGGCATCGGGAGAAAAGCTTCACCGATGGTGATTTTTAAACACACGACGATGCCAAAAGAAAAACTCTCAAGAGAAATTGTTGTGAAAGGAAGGAGGAAGACAGTGAACAATGACTTTCTTGGTAGGCTGCTGTTTAGATATAAGCCGTGTAACAGGCACTGTCTTTCATTAAAGCCTGTGTAAAGTTCATTAGTTTCAGTGTAGACACCTGCGGCTTATAAACAGGTGTGGCGTATTTATGTTCAAAATAAACATCTTAAAATTCAGTAAAATTCAGTGGGTGTGGCTTATATTTGGGTGCGCTTAATAATCCGGAAATTACGGTACATTATTTTTTTGTGTTCATCACTCGAGGTCCCTAATGTTACTCATGTCATCTTTCCTCTTACTGGTAATTATGTCACCTGTGTTTCATTTCACAATATTTATTTAAATTGCCCTGTTTCTTAACTTCTCTGAACTATGTTTAGTTTTCCTAAATGTCTCGAGAAAAAAAGTCCTGTTGATCTTTCCAGTTGTTTATTGTGCCTATGTGATTTTTCCTTTTCTGCCTTTATTGCTTAAATATCTTTTCAAGGAGATAATCTGTGGCCTTACCTATATAATTAGTTCTGTATTTACTGAATGATAACATTTGCTTTTTTCGATTTTGTGTTTCCCGTTGATGATTTGGAGTTTCATTAAACTATGTTAAAAATTTAACAGCATCTCCTGTAACTCGTGGCTAAAATGTCCGACTTTCATGCCATGACCCAGGTTCGGCTCTTGGCCCTAACAATAAATAATCTAAGACGATTCTACTGAAACATTCTTTATAATAAGCACTGCGTCCCTAGTGGGAGGATACATATGAATTTTCAAAGTTGAGATCTTCGCTTGCTGACTATGTGATTGACGCAGCGCGCATGCACCAGCTAAGAATAGCACAGATCTATATTAATCAAATAAAAATTCCAACAGCATAATATCAAGCCATTCACCCCATCCGCCACGCCATCCATATCATATTCTTGATTTCAATTGAACACGTGTTATTTAATGTTAATATTAATGGACGTATGAAAAACTGGTATTGTGGGTGCAGTTAAAGGCTGCTTTAATAAGTGGCACAAAACGTTTTCCTAGGGCTTTTGTGTTTCAACCAAAAACTGTGTACCAGTGTTGAATGTGCATGTGATATGCCATAGGGTCTCAAGCTGCCTCCTAAAAATGAAAAAAGCTCTTCAGTTAAAAGCTTTGAATCAAAAGAAACCATCAATCTGTATAAAAGAAGCGATTTGTTACTGCCCGTTACACTGTTTAAAAAAAAAAAAAAAACAGTACTATTATTATAATAACTTTATTTCTATTTACAAATTGACATTAATTGCATAAATTAATTAAAAAGATTCCAATGTTTAATACTTCTACTCTTTATATAGATGCTTAAGTGCATTCAAAATCAATTATTTTTGTTCCACGACTCAAGCTGAGATTGTAAAGGAGCAATTTGAACCAGCTTACATTTAAGCATAGTTGTACTTTTTATTCTTGGTGTAATTTGTCCATTACTCACTAATAGTTTATACACAAAAGGAAATAGAAATAACACAATTCAAATGGGTGTATGTGTTGTGTATCATGTTGTGCAAGTCATATTGTAATCTTACAATACAAGTACTGTATCAGAGAAAAAAAAAAAAAGTTCATCTTACAGAATGTAATATGGTGAAGGCTACCGTACAACAATCAGTTCTTTTGAGATTCATTTACTTAAACAACTGTAACTCATTATGGCTTATGTGGATTATCAGGAAACTTGAAAGTCACACATCGGACAGAATTGAACATTTATGGCGTTTGCCAAACAGACACCCCTTATCCAGAGTGGCACTAAAGTGCTTTGAAGTCTCTATCAATAAATACATGCTGATGCTGTTTCGATAGGTCACAGACAAAGAATAGCTTAAGAACTCCACTGGGAGGAAGTAAAGTTAGACAAAGACAAAAAAACTTTCCCAAGTGCTAATATATGCACGTCTGGAGGAGGTAGGCCTTTAGACATTGTTTGTAGGCTGCTAGTGACTCAGCTGTTTGGATTTTGAGGGGAAGTTCATTCCACCAACTAGGTGCTAGAACAGAGAAGGATTTTTAGGTAATATCCCCAGTTTGGGAGTCATAAAAAGAAAGAGGAACCAATGTTAGATAACTTTTTCCCAGCAAATGCAAGTTCTTAGTAACTGTAACAAATGTAGACTGCACCTTTGTACTAATGAATGATATTAATAATAGTAGTGACCAATAAATGATTGATGTAAACTGGTCAGCTGGGTCCTCTATTCACACAAAGTCGAGCACAGCTTCTCGAATATTTGTAGAGAGACGTCACTTTTTTGGTGCGATTCTATTGCTGAAACAAAAGAACCCACTCAAAAATTTATAAACAATTCATCCATTTAATGAACAGGGATCTCCATTTCCTTTGCTAATCTGGATGTGCATCTTCCAAATTCATTCTGTTAACAAGCATTGAAATGGTTTGTAGAAAAAAAATACACCATAATATATATATATATATATATATATATATATATATATATATATATATATATATATACACATACATACATTATATATATATATATATTATGGAGCATCTACTTTGCCACAAATGTGCAATCTAATCACTGTATAATAAGAGATATATTCAAAATGTTTCTTTCCAGTAATAGTCTGGCGCAATTTCTAGCTTGTTTTCACCCATTGTCCTTTACTAATGAACTTGTATCTGGAAACCCTAAAGCCCCTCCTGGTCAAGCATTTCTCTTTCCCGATTGGAGCCAGATTAGCGGGTAGGAATGTTTGCAATGATCTATGTCATCCATATATGTTTGCAATGAGAGCTGTGTCGTGATCAATTTGTAGCTGTTTTCCCCAAATCTTCAGTTCTTTCCTGCTAGTGAATTAATGTGTGTGTGTGTGTGTGTGTGTGTGTGTGTGTGTGTGTGTGTGTGTGTTTCAAATATAGCTGCAATTTTTTGTTTTCAAACTTCCTTCTTTACTCTTAATTTACTGGAAATAAGAAAATACTGACTCTTTTTTTGATGAGAAAAATGTGCTTGTTTTACAGATGTTTCTATCCCAAAACCAGAATTGTAACTGCTGTAACATGTAATATTTTCTTGACATACAAAAGCATGTTTAACTGCTATAGTTTCTTGTAATCAGTATTCTTTTGAAAACTGGTTATGATTTCATACACTCAGTATTCATTAATAAACACAGCCCAAAGGATGAGGCCTTGTCCCTTGTCCAACTCTGACGCAATGCAAGCCAGGAAACGAAAGAGAGGAAACATCAGTCCTTCAACACCAATAACTCAGATCACCTTACATAATACCACAGTGATGTGGGACAGGTCCAGCTCAGGGTTGCAGCAAAATAAACATTTAACAGCTTTAAAATCTTCATCCAATGGCGTATGATTTTCCAAATGTAACTACAGATATTCTATGAACAGATAAGACTATAGTTAAGGATGCATGATGGATAAAATACAGTATTGTGATTATTTTGCTAATTTATTATGCGGTGCAACAAATTCCCTATACACCAGTTGTATCAGTTTGCATTATTTAGGTAGCATTATACACCAAAACCCTATACTACTAATCATATTTAGACTATTGACATTAAAAACAATAAATGTGTATGCATTGGGGATAAGAGATCTATTTACATATTACATCCTTATGGAAAATCAGTACTGAAATATGGTAAAAGTGCTCTAGGTTAACAGCATTAATGCTCAAAATATTATATCTTGCTTCCCTGCACCATTAAATAGTTAAAAAAAATAATAATAATAATCAGAAGCAAAAATCAAAGCCCAGGCAAAGGGTTGACCTAAAATATACGTCCCTGTCGGCGGAATTCAGGAAATTCAAGAACGCATTTCATCATTCAGAGAATCCATTAAAATGGGAAATAAACGCTGGGAGAATTTGGAAAACCTGGACATTTCCAAAAACATTACGCAAGTATTTTTATATATAATATTGTGCTGATCGGAGTGGGTTAAATAGCTGCGAGTCATAGCCTACCTCCATGTATCCAGCCAAGCTAGGGACAACCATTCCCAAAATCAGGATAGTCAAAGCCGGGATTGATCCCATCTCCCAAACAGCTTTTCCGCTTCACCGCTGCTGAAAAGGATTTGTCACACGCGTACACCCGGAGCACTGTGTTCCCTTCGTGAATCGTCGATCGTTGGAAAATGTGTGTGTATTTTTCCCTCTTTTACACGACCAGCACAACAGAGCTATAAACCAGCCACTGCGTGTGTCTCGTCTAATCATGGAATGTACTGCGCCGTCTCCTGTCTGCCGTCCAATCAGCACTCCACCTACATGCCCATGCGCGCCCCCTACAGGCGGCTCGGCATTTAACCGGAAGTCGAAAGTTATTATCATAGCCTTAAATCATAGCATTAAATGATCCCTTTGTCACTCGAATCAGTATGTCCTTTTTTATGATTTTGTGCTTCATAATGTGAAATATATTAAGTCTGTCGTGGCCAATTATCATCAGTAGTAAAAACAAATCAATACCCAAGTTAAAAAGTGGTATTAAAGACTTTATTCAGCTGAAATAATGCCAGGCAGTTCTATAAAACCACTCAAAACACAGTCAACACACAATATTTATATACCTTCTTCATCTGTGTAACACCCAATTTGTTTTATTTTTCAATCGTTTTCTCATGCGCCACCATTCTATTCGAATGGCCAAGTTCTTTAAAATTAAATAAAATAATGGTGGCAGAGCCCGTTCATAACGTTCTTTTAAGTAACATGTGATTTATGTATGGCTGCTTTATGACCCTCTGTTCCAGAGCTGTTCACACCTAAAAAAAAAAAAAGAGAAATTTTGTGCTCATTGCTGCATCAAGTGTAAAAAAAGTTTAAAAGATGCATTCTACATAAGGTGAAGAGGTTCAATGTCTATCAAGACCTGCCAAGAGCAGATTGTAGTCCAGTGTAGAAATGACAAGGGACTGAACAAAGACACAGGCGGTATTTGTTCCGTCAACAGTCCGTTGTAAAAATGAGAAATGACCTAACCAACAGAAAGAGGATAGACTTAATGCATCCAGGTATCATAGATAAAAACAATCATGTGATCACATGCACTGGTTATTTATACAATTCAAACTAACAACAGTTTATTAATGTTTATAGGTTCATGTGCTAGCCCCCGTGGGAGAAGCTGAGAGAAGGTGATCAGAATCATCTTTTACCAGTGATATTGCTCCACATGTCAACTGTTAATGGCTGAATAGCACACAGGACACAAACGATTCATTCGGAAACATCACATCCACAGCCAAAATGCTTGGTTTCTCTGTGATATAAAGTAGGTTTTACCTGGTGGCCCGAACTTCTGAGGAATAGAAATGCTGTGACATGATTTGATTCCAGTGTGGCTATTTGTATTCTTGTGACATTGACATTATTCTGTAACATGTTCTTTTAATTTTATTCTTCACAATTTATTTAACATTCCAATGCTATTAGGCTGCTGTAGAAACATTGAATATTTGTTTTCGCTTTGGTGAATTTCTGTTGAGTTATTAGTAAATTAAATTTTACATTTGTTTTCTTTTTCAAGTGTTTTTGTCTCTGAGTCTTGCAGATTTTGTTGTGAACAGTTATGATTAAGATATTGTTCTTTTCTTTTCTTTTTTTTTAATTGCTGATTTTTCTGTTTGTTTTTTGTGTTCTGTTTGTTTTTATTTATTGCTTTATTTTTAGCTAAAAATATATGATCATAACTCTTCGTATGAACTGTCAGTGATTGACCAACTAGTAAGAAGGAAACCGGACAGATTATCGTGTGTGCTGACTGGCATTTTATGTAAAGTGTTATATTTAAATTTCTTTGTTTAGTTTAAGTGGAGTCACTGGTTGGAGTGATTAATCCCCTACTGCACATTTTTATCTCACTAGTTTACTGCTTTTTGTGTTGTGCTTGTAATGTGTGTTTGTGGTGCTGGTCACCCTGGGAGTCTGTCTATATCTGGTAAGGCTTTACTCTGTTTTTTTAGAGTTGTGGTCATTTTTATCAAATGTGGTCATCAATTAAAGTTAATATTTGTAATTAATATTTTGTATAAATATGTAATCATTTGCTTACCTCTTTAGGATGTGAAAAACATTAACAGTTTGATTAGGTTCTGGTGATTGACCTGGCCATTTTAAAACATTCCACCCATCCCCTGTTTGCTTTGTTTGTTTTGGCAAATAGTTGTGGCTCATTGTCCCGCTGATTAAGTTTTTCTTAATTAGTTTGGATGCGTTGCTTTGTAAATCGGCAGACAGAATGTTTCTGTAGACCTCACAATTAATTCTGCTGCTACCCTCATGAGTAACATAATCGGTCAAAGATTAGAGAGCCATTCCATACGCAGTCATTAAAGCCCAAGCCATAACGCAACCTCCACCATGCTTAATCAATCAGCTTCAATGTGTTGGATCATGAGCAAATCCTTCCTTCAAATTCCAATCAGGCTTTCTGATTCTTTCTGCTAATGAAGAAGAAGAAGAAGAAGAAGTCAAGAGGTTTTTTTGTCATTTCAACCATATATAGCTGATGCAGTACAAAGTGAAATGAAACAACGTTCCTTCAGAACCTGATGCTACATAAAACAACATAAAAAACAATCACAGAAACAGAAAACACAGGGCCAAGGACTAGTAAGAAAAATCCTTGCCCCATAAAGTGCATGTGTGCAACCTGGTGCAAAAAGACAACACAAGATAGTGCAGTACAACACAGGACAGTGCAAGACAAATACACAAAACACAAAATAGCTCTGCCAGTAAACCTGTCATAACGAGATAAAGTGAACAGTGGCAAAAGTGTGAACAGAATATTGTGCAAATGAGCAAATAGCAGCGATCGAGATAAAGTAACAGTAGCAAAAAAATGTAGACAGAATATTGTGCAAAAGAACAAATAGCAGCAATCCCGGACGATGTGCAAAAACGGCATGTAAACATTTTGTGATAATAATTGATGTGAGTGGTACTGAATCATGGGTGTGCAAAGTGTGTGATGTGTGTTGAGTACGGTTTGTACAGATCACACGAAGTGAGTATGAGTGTGTGTTGAGTCCGGTTTGTATAGATCAGTCACACAGTTTGTTTGTGTGTGTGTGTGTGTGTGTGTGTGTGTGTGTGTGTGTGTGTGTGTGTGAGAGTTCAGATCAGTTGTTTGTTGAGTAGCCTGATGGCTTGGGGAAAAAAACTGTTGCACAGTCTGGATGTGGCGGCCCGAATGTTTCGGAGCCGCTTCCCTGATGGTAGGAGAGTGAAAAGCGTGTGTGACGGTTGTGTGTGGGATCGTCCACAATGCTGTTTGCTTTGCGGATGCAGCGTGTGGTGTAAATGTCCATGATAGAGGGGAGAGAGACTCCGATGATCTTTTCAGCTGTTCTCACTATCCTCTGAAGGGTCTTGCGATCCGAGACGGTGCAGTTCCCAAACCAGGCAGTAATGCAGCTGCTCAAGATGCCTCAATGGTCCCTCTGTAGAACATGCTCAGAATGGGGGGAGGGAGATAAGCTTTCCTCAGCCTTCTCAGGAAGTAGAGATGCTGCTGGGCTTTGTTGGTGATGGAGCTGG
This sequence comes from Silurus meridionalis, assembly GCF_014805685.1. Classification (NCBI taxonomy): domain Eukaryota; kingdom Metazoa; phylum Chordata; class Actinopteri; order Siluriformes; family Siluridae; genus Silurus; species Silurus meridionalis. Next base: position 18,120,756 of record NC_060896.1, on the reverse strand, counting down.
TGTTAAATGACCAGGTGAGGTTGTCCGCCAAGTGAACACCAAGGAATTTGGTGCTCTTGACGATCTCCACTGATCTCCATCGATGATCAGTGGAGAATGGTCACTCTGTGTTCTCCTGAAGTCAACAACCATCTCTTTAGTTTTGTCCACGTTCAGAGACAGGTTGTTGGCTCCACACCAGGCTGTTAACCGGTGCACCTCCTCTCTGTATGCTGACTCTTCGTTCTTGCTGATGAGACCCACCACGGTCGTGTCATCGGCGAACTTGATGATATGATTCGAGCTGTGCATTGCTACACAGTTGTGAGTCAGCAGAGTGAACAGCAGTGGACTGAGCACACAGCCCTGAGGGGCTCCAGTGCTCAGTGTGGTGGTGCTGGAGATGCTGTTTCCGATCCGGACTGACTGAGGTCTCCCAGTCAGGAAGTCCAGGATCCAGGATCCAGTTACAGAGGGAGGTGTTCAGGCCCAGTAGGCTCAGCTTCTCGATCAGGTGCTGAGGGACGATCGTGTTGAATGCTGAGCTGAAGTCTATGAACAGCATCCGAACATACGAGTCCTTGTTATCTGGGTGGTTGAGGGCCAGATGGAGGGTTGTGGAGATGGCATCGTCCGTGGAGCGTTTTGGACGATACGCGAATGATGAGTGGGTTGCACTGGAATGAATATTTCTGTGATTAGACTTTAAATGGTGGATTGTAATAATTTCACTCCTGCCCTTTGAAGGATGTTTTTGAAGTCACTGACTATTGTATGTCCTCATTAGTTGCTGTTGCTAACCTGTTTCATGTCTGGTGGTTTGTATACCTGTGGTTTCTTTTTTTATTTTCAGGACATTCCAAATGATTGTATTGGCTATGTTTAGTAGTTTTACATTCCTGATAGTTCTCTGGTTATCATGTTGTTTAAAAATACACTTCACAGATGAAACCAAGTGCTTATATTTAATTTATGTTTCAATATTTTCGATCACTTGAACAATGGGTGGGTTCTAAATTGTTTAACGCATTTACATGTAAACTTAAGAGAATGTAATCTTTTGTAATATTTTCATGCCTTTCCAATAGTTTTAGGTGACTGTTTTGAAGAAATACAAAAATTTGAGTGAAAACTACTGATTTGTTAGACACAGTTTTTTGTACATATATTTACTAAAAGTATATGCACTGTAAATAAAGTGCATATAATTTTTGAATGATGTAAAGATTTTTTGTACACCTCCTTTTATAAAAATATATCAAATATAAAACCAAATTATAAATGTAGCTGTTTAAGTATTTACATACATTATATATTAGTATGACAACAACAACAGGTGACAACAACAAATAGTTGTTTAGGTCACCTCTTCAATTCCCAATAAAGGGACCAGCATTAGTCTCCAGTGACCACTGTTCTTGCCCCTCTCTCCTTGGATCTGCCCACTTCGTCCAGGCCTGCCTTTGGATAGTGTTCTCTTCGATTGGAGGTCGTTCTGTGCAGCTGGGGATGGTTTCTCATTAACGCCCCGAGGTTTCATTAAATTACAGAGTAAGAACGGGAGCTTTGAGGATAGATTTGAACTTTAGTTAATGTCAACAGTCTGCTACATTGATTTAGGACTACAGTTTGCTTCTGATCACCATCACTGTACATCGTTTATCTGTAATAAATGTACATTCGGTAAACCAGATGAGGATGGGTTCCCTCTTGAGTCTGGTTTCTCTCAAGGTTTCTTCTTTGTGCCATCTCGGGGAGTTTTTCCTTGCCACAGTCGCCACCAGCTTGCTCATCAGGGAGAAACTTACACTTATAAAGAACATCTTATTCATTTTTATCACCACATTATCTGTGTAAAGCTGCTTTGAGACAATGTTCATTGTCTGCTTTGAGTGTTCATGGACTCCACTTTGCTCACATTTCACATTTGCTCACACAGTCACTCAACACCCTGCTGCCTTCCATTGCCCACTTTTATTTTATGGAACTCATTTAGCTGCCGGTGTTGCTGCTAAGTTTATTACTGCTACATTATTCAATAGCGTACATCTTACAGCTTTGTGGTGTTCTTTATATTTTTTGTGCTGGACACTTTGTACTGCTAATTATTTTGCACTTCAAAAACCAGTGTATTTGCACTCTATGTAGTCTTGCATACTGTTGTGTTGCATGAAGGTCCTGGGAAAACGACATTTAATTTCACAGTATACACCAGGGTTCTTCAATGTTTTTTTTAGGTCAAGGACCCCATAGGCAATAGAGACATGGGGCACGGACCCTCAGTATAAAACTTGTCAAACATAACCACTGATATTAATAGAAACCAATCATATTATGCTAGATGAGGTAAAGAAAAGAGTGCAGGCAGGGTGGAGTGGGTGGAGAAGAGTGACAGGAGTGATTTGTGATAGTAGGGTATCTGTAAGAATGAAAGGGAAAGTTTATAGGACTGTGGTGAGACCTGCGATGTTGTATGGATTAGAGACAGTGGCATTGAGTAAAAGGCAGGAGGCAGAGCTGGAGGTAGCAGAGCTGAAGATGTTAAGGTTTTCGTTGGGAGTGACGAGGATGGACAAGATTAGAAATGAGTTTATTAGAGGGACAGCACATGTAGGATGTTTTGGCGACAAGGTGAGGGAGGCGAGATTGAGATGGTTTGGACATGTGCAGAGAAGGGACATGAATTATATTGGTAGAAGAATGTTGAAGATGGAGCCACCCGGTAGGAGGACAAGAGGAAGGCCAAGGAGGAGGTTCATGGATGTGGTGAGGGAAGACATGCAGGTAGTTGGTGTGAAAGAGGCAGATGTAGAGGACAGGGTGGTATGGAGACGGATGATCCGCTGTGGCGACCCCAAATGGGAGCAGCCAAAAGAAGAAGAAGAAGAATTATATTATGCTAGTTATATTATGTTTGGACAATTAGAACTATGTTGTTGTACATGCATCATTGTCTGTATATTTTTAAATCTTTCTACAAGTTTTATGCATCATAAATATTTTGCAATTAAAATGACAATTTATTAACTTGTTTACGGTTGTCTTTTTTTTTTTAACTAGATTTACAGTTTCATTAATTTTACATGAACATCAGCTTTAAGTTAAAAGAACTTTCATTTAATAATATTTTTAATTGTTGCATAATTATATAAATAATCATATTTGTAAAATATCTTGTGAAGTTTTTACCCATTTTATGATGTTTTTAACCATGTTCAAATTTTTTTTAACAAAATATTATTTGGGATTCAAACATTAATTAGCAGACCCCCTATGGTATACCCAATTAATAAAGGAATTCACTTGAAAAACAGCCAATTATGTAAAAATTTAATTAAATTATTTTTACAGTCCCAATCAGCATGTGTGTCCTGCACTGTTGGATGTACACCTACAGTAAAATACTCCTACAGGAGAAATGTGTGACCAGATGAGAGTTAATAAGCTATAATTCATTATTAGGGAGACTCAGCTGAAGGGGCAGGCTGAAGAGGCAGGCTTGGCCATAAACTGTGCATGGTATAATGAGGGAAAAATGACTCACCGTGCAAAATGCCTAGAGGGGAAGCAAAAGAAAATATGAGCAATAAGTGCCACTCAACATATGGTGAATAAAAAAATCCTAGTATTTTTTTATTTATTTAATACCATCTGCACATAAACAATGCTGAGGCCATGTGCTGTTGCAGCAAGCACCACAGATGAAACCCATAAACATTGAATGGTGAGTAATCCACTGGCAAGGAAGTTACCAAAAGAAAACTAACAAGGTTATTACAGCATTTTTAAAACACTGTCAGAATATAGAAAGATCATACTCAGTTTGTAACTCCAAGTGCTGCTACCATGCATATTATATTCCAGAATAAGAATGATTGCTGTTTAATAGCATTTATTGTATACACTACATGAAATGCCACCAAATTACATTATTAAAAGTGAGCCCAAGAGATCTACAAGTGTGCTTCCTTTTTGGCAACAACACCTGTTCACTCACATCGAAACCAAAGAAAAAAGGGACAATGATTCATTTATTAAGATACACAGTTGCAGAACACTCGTCTTGTGCACAGCAAGGACATTTACACATAAGAAAAATTGTCATTTTGGCATATAGAATTACAACCTGAAAAAAAAAAAAAAAAAAAAAAAAAGATAAATAATAAAAAAAAAGATAAATAAAAGAAAAACAAAACTAGCAAATGAGTGAACATACTTCTTAAAATCACAAAATCAATGAAAAAAAAATGGCACGTTAATAAAAGTTTACAAAAAAAAAGTTTATGCCAAAAAAAAAAGCAAACTAAAAAACAGACAGAAGGTATAAAAATCATTAGTCACATTTGAGTGTATTTTGTATTTATGAATCCCAGAGTGTTCGAAGATTAAGAACTATATAATCCTAATTCTGAACATTTAATATCTACAAAATATATATCTAATAATTTTGTTTTTCGAGCAGTTCGTCATTAAGAAATACATTTTAAAGTAGAAACAGTGAATCTATTTACAGTAAAAAACCCTGGAACTTCATTGAGTAAGCAAATGTAAAACAGTTTTCTATGCCATATAACATTTCCATCAACTAAATGACTGTTATATGTATTTTGGGGGCAGGTATTATATAAAAGACTGTTTCATGGACACAGGCTCATCATGCTGGGGGTCAAATACAACAATGACCTAATTTCACAGACAGCCTCATTATCAAACAGCTCTCTAAACAGCTTGTTTGTTCTTTTTGCACTCATTGTCTCAAGCACATTAAAAGAACAAAGAACATTTTTTGCTCATATGTGCTTCACTAAAGTCCTGGTAACTCAATTCTCCTATTACACTTGGCAATTATACTCCCGAATTCTCTTTAATCCAGGCACGGAATCTGGGGACAGTGCTGTAAATTCCAGGTTTGTTTCTACGGGCACATCCATCACCCCAGCTCACCACACCTGCCAGAAACATTCGCCCGGCTGAATTAGCGCTAGACAAAGGACCACCTGAGTCACCCTGCAAAAAAAAAAAAAAAAAAAAACAATACAAAAAGTATAATTACTCACCAGGCAAACGATATTATAACTATGTAATATGAGCTCTTTTCTTTAAAGGGTCACATGACTAGAACAAATAAACTCAATGGGGGGGAAAAGAAAGAAACAATACCTGACAGGCATCAACCCCTCCTGATAGAACACCAGCGCATGTCATGCGAGAAGTGATCTGTCCATTCATCAGTGAATCACATACTGTGCTGTTAATGATACGCACTTGAGCTTTCTGCAGGACTGTTGCTCCAGAGCCTGTGTACATGCAGGCACACACACACGTACAGATTTTAATATTTATTACACTCAAATATTTAGCAAGTCCTGCCAGGGAAAAACTTTGCTTAATCACACCCATTAGAAAACACCAAGCTTTTGTGATGAGCTTTTGATGACCAAATACACTCCTTAGATTGGGTAATGAACATTTCACATCCAACGCATTAAACACCAATTAAACTGTGAAACCCACCTCCTTCTTTGGTGGCCCCCCAGCCGGTGATCCATACCGGTTTGCCCACAGGGAAGACGTAAGAGGAGGATGGCAAACAGATGGGCCGGATGGTGTCTTTGAAAGTGACAGGATTATCCAGTTCCATGAGAGCTATGTCATAATCGAAGGTAAATTCATTGTAGTTGGGGTGAGGAATGATCCTCTGTAGGTAACGTTTTTCTGCTTTATCTGTCTGCTTTTGTGAGTGGAGGCCCAGATACACCTCCCAAGATCCAGCCTCAGCGAGCCTGTTCACACAAACACACAAAACACATTTTATTTTATTTATTTGGTCTATACAAAATCCCTTTTTTAGTACATATTCTTAAGGAACTTAGGGACAAGATAAAAGAAAAGAATTAATAGAAAGGTTTAATTCACGAACAAATCTGTGTTTCTGAACGAATCTTTCAAGCGAAAGAAACATTCAAATTCAGGTTGATGTACTGACACATACTGACTTGTCCCTACTGTGTCAAGCACGTGACTATTTGGCAGCTCTGAAGGAATGTGTCATTGGTTTGATCTATTGATAGAACAAGGTTTTTTTTTTTTTTTTGTGAAAGTGAATTAATGTTGAGTTTGAACTAGTGTGCTACAGATTGTGTTTGTGAACAATTTGAACAAATGATAATTATCTGCCTTGAATGGATCAAACAAAAAAGTAATTCCTTTAGTTCAAATGCGAGTCTACTAGTTCAATGAGAACAGGGGAATGTAGCACTTTGGAGAGATTAAACATGACTTAAATAATGTAAGTTCACTAATTTAGGTCCCAAAAATATAGAACAATATAACAGCTTAGTTGTTGTTATTTGAAATGGATGTAGTTATTTAGCACATTTTATCTCGTTACATTTGTAAAACATTACGAACTGCTAATTGTGGTTTTTAATCAATGAACTGCATGAACTAGTAATTTGTGAGCGAAATAGATGACCGAGCTGATTGCTGATATCTGCATGTTGTGCATTGCGTGCAAGATGAGAAATAATAAGGGACTGCATTTAAAAAGTGAGTAAGACAAAATGTAATAGACAATTATGACATAAATGTGTAAAAATTATTAAAGCATTAAAAAACTGCATCGTAATGTTTCTTCGTTAGTGACCATTTTCTCAAAACTATCCTGTGCTGATAACTTGTTAAAAGAGTCTATAAACTCTGAAGAGAATTAATTAAAATTTCTACTGCAATTACCATACAATTACAATCAATAATAATAATAATTAAACATTACACCATGTTTTGAAAGTTTTGCCTGGGCACTAATCACACTGGTAAATATGAAGCATTAAAACAGCAATATTTACTTGAGTTTTCCTTCGTTTTGTACGCAATGAGCTGCCGTGACTATCCAGCGATCACTGATGATTGATGCTCCACACACATGTATGGAGTTTTTGACATGTAGGCTGACCTGCCAAGGCCACTCCCCCTCCGCTGCATCCTGCCCGCCCACAATGCGCGAGGTTTTAAAAGGTTGGTTTCCACATACTATAATGAGAGATGTTATTAGAAGTGGCACCTCAGCCTTACACACAAAAGAAGATGATGAACAACATGGTACATGAGGATACTGAAATTGCTCCAATAGTACATATAGTAAAGGAGTCAATATTCCATGTTACCACTGTGTGGCAGTTAAAACCTGGTTGAGAGTCAGATATTGACAGGGAAAGGTCATTTAAAAAGATGCGCAACAAGTGATCGTGCTCACCCATGTGTTATTACTTGCAGTCTACTTATTATTTTCCTTTTAGTTTAGTTCAAATGCACTCAGTACAGAAAACCACTATATAAATCAAATTTAATGAAATATAATTATAAATGTTGTTCCATGGTGTTTTAATTTTTTACCATCACAGAAGTTCTCGTCAGACCCATCAGTACAATCCTGCACTCCATCACACTCTGGATTCTCCTTTGTGACACACTGGCCGTCCTTGCATTGAAAATTAGTTTCCTGACATACAGAGGCTGAAAGTGGAAAAGGGGCCAGAAAAATATATACTATAAACAAATCAACAGCACCATACAAGTAACACGTCAACTTTCGAAAAAAGAAATAACCTAAATAACTTAGAAATGAATTGCATCATAGATAACCTTAGTATGAACATCAGGTAATTTTAATTACACAAAAACAGCAAACTATCATATAATGTGCAACTTACATTTTCCACAATCTGCTTCATCGGACTTATCTTCACAGTCATTTCTCCCATCACACCTTTGTTTATCTAAGATACAGGCACCGTTTCCACATGCAAACTGTCCTTTGTTGCAGTTAGCTAAGGCAGAGAGAGAGAGAAACCTAATGTCAAATATGAATTCATACAAGGTGCAATTGCAGTAAAGAATTCCCGCGCTTCAAAACACTTACCGCAATTCATTTCATCAGTTTTGTCTCCACAGTCATCGATTCCATCACATTTCCAGAACATTGGTTTACACAAACCATTCAGGCAGCTGATCATGTCAGGACTGCACTCTATTCAAGGGAAAAATGAATATAATGAATATTTCTGAAAAACAAACCCTCACTCTCACACACACTTATGCTCTCCAAATTATATTACGTATGTTTGAATCCATTTTACTGGTTGAATAATTACAGCTTTCATCTAATAAAACAAGTACAAGAAGTTTAACAGATTGTGGTGTTCACCTGTAATGTCAAGAGGTTAGTATAAAATAAAAAAAAGATCACTTTTTCACTGTGGATTTAGACCAATTACTTAAACTGGACCAGGATTTGAGCAAGTTAATTAATAGCAAGCCTGATAACTATGTGGGTGCATTTCAGGTCAATACATACCACAGTTCCTCTCATCACTACTGTCTCCACAGTCATTCCAGCCATCACAGCGCAGGGCTTTACTAACACAGCGTTTATTGTTGCACAGAAACTTGTCAGGACACGCTGATGATGAGAAGTGGAATAAATTCGTTAATACTAATGCAGATTGTACTGTTGGTGCTAAACAATGTGGCTCAAATACAGTACACCATGGGTTCCTGATGGAGTCTATGGCGTGGTACTTACGGTTGCTGGGCTCGAAGGCTGTGTAGGTTGCATTAAAGCCTCGATCAACATATGATGCATCAGAGTAGAAAACTACAGTCATTTGGTTTGAGTTGCTGGTACGCATGGTGGAAGAAGGGAGTTCACCACAAAGCCTTTGGAGACAAAGTCAACAACCTGAACAGCTAATTTTTAACAGTCTTAAATTTCATAGTGAAGTTTTGACTAAAATATCCATACAAACAGTGCTGTATTAATATACCATGAACTTATTTGGATAAAAATACATGCAAATTAAAAAAGCCCGTTTTTTAGTGCTTATATTCAGAATTATTTTTAGTTGGTTTTAATAAAAAAATAATAATTTGTTGTTTTATTTAATGAATGTGTTTAATGTTTATTTTACACTATTAGCTTGTTTATTTTAATACATGTGCCTAATAGTAATGTGGCCAACCATTAAAATCACTCACAATTCATCATTGACCTTGACATAATCATGTACACAGGCACCGCCGACGGACATCATGAATTTAGAAAAGACCAACTTCACAAACATATTGTATGGTACCTTCAAGACACAAGTTCACACAACAATATTATAATATGCAGTTATGGCAGTAGTTAGACATTTCTGTGCATGCAGTTTCAGTGCAAGAGGCTGTTTTACCTGAATGGTCCATTCACATCTCTTCTCTGGTGGATAATATTTTGGATAGTTTGGTGATGTAAAGGTTCCAGAAGTTCCGGTCAGAATTCCACCACATGTAGATTCTACAGAAGGCCGAAACACGAGAGAGGAACATAGGCTTTAATCAAATTCACAATAAAGCATTCCTGAAGACATGTTGCAACTGACTGTTGCTAGAGTCATGGACTCTCCTCTCTAATGCTTATTGATAATTAGCCTACTGCATGGGTTTGCTGCTCAAACCTAGTTCAAACAATACTTAAATGTCTTCTTGCTTACAAAGTATTTTGGAGCAGGCGTGTTTGTATAAGCTGGTAGTTACTAACTGGTACTTTCAATGATAGATTATCTCACTAAATGTAAAATTGTTTTGACCAACCTGATAAACACACCTATTAATAATGGCATATGTAACATCCAATTAAAACAGCATGGTGAATAATACAATGCTATTCCACCCTTTACTTCAATAACAGCTTCCACTTTCCTGAGAATAATTTTCAACAGATTCTGAAAAGTGGCTGTGTGATTTAGAAGTCAATTCAGTCAAAAAAGCATTAGTGAGGTTGGGCATGTCAGATGACAAAGCCTTGGTGCAGGCCGTGTTCCAATTCATCAGTCCTGCTCTATAGTATAGAGTTGTGTATGAGTAATGACTCAAAACTGCACTATTCATTGTCACCCAGAACAAGATAGATTTCTTTTTCAGTGAGGCTCTTCTCAAAGTTTTGTTTTCATGTCGTCTCAGGGAGACCTTTCTTGCCTTTATCACCTCTGGCTTCCTTATTAAGAAACTGCTTAAAAACTGCTGCATAAGAAATGTATTAAATTGATTGAATTCAATTAAATTGAATGATTCAATTGAACAGAAATTCAACAATCTAAATTTCTAGTCACACCCTATATTAATCCTTTCCAATGCTCTGCTGGCCACCAAACTAATTTCAAAAGCATGAATGTAGACCGAATATATTCGCATATCTAAGATTCACAGCAAAGATTTTGTCATCCTCTAGCGATTCTTTAATAAAAAAAAAAAAAGAAAACAATAAAAATGCAATAATACATTTTCTATAAATGGGAAAACACTATATCAAACTAAGGCATTACAGCACAAGCAAAAATAATTTCCTCAGTTTCAACAATGATAAGATTATGAAGTATGCATGAAAAAACAATAAGTGAAATGTGCAGACCAAACAACCAATGGCGCATCAAAATAGTTCTCATTCATACCTCTAGCTCTGCCAGCCACCACTTGAGACACTTGTGCTCTGAAACCAGGATAGTCCCCCTGATCATCTGTTATCAGAGTCACTAGCATCACATTTCCAGATGAGATGAAGCCAAGAGGGTTATTAGGAGAGTAGGCTCCACATTTCCTATTATACAAAAAAGGCAATAAGATCCAACTATCACATCAGAACAGTTCAAATAAAAAAAGCACTATTTATTTGTCTTTTTTTTTTTTTTTGCAGTAGAAAGTGGTTTTTTTTTGTGTGTGCTACTGCAAATGCAGAACATTTGAAATGTAAGCTATGCTGTGTGCCCCTTAGAGACAAAGATTATTCAGCATGCTGCATATGGAAAGTTAATATACACTTAAGGAAATCCTTAACTTACTATAAAGGAGGATGTAATTGGATACAGTCATTATTATTGTTTCATTAAAAAAAGCTGCATTAAACTTTTACATTACACTAAGGAGCTATTAATGAATATTAAAATAAGCTAACCAAAAGTAGGCATCCACTTACATATGCCATATCTTGAAATATGTGCTCTCTTGGCTTTTTTCCCCCCAGACCCTATTTCTATGTAAGGCTGCAAACTAGCAGGTGTATTGTCAATGTAACTGGTTAACATAACTAGCTGGTAATTCCAAATGGCTAATTCAGTTCATTTTTGTATGCATACGAGAACTAGCTTTTGGAGTTCTCAAATTATCACATTATGTCCTGTGAAAACAATTTGTAAACTGTATATAGTTGTTAATTATCAATGCATATGACAGAAAAACTTTCACATCATAGAGTCTTATATTTAGCACCTATAAGCAAAACTGCAAGCTTAAACAAAGGTTCATGGACACAAGCTCTGGCCAACAAGCACCATATTTAGACAGTGACAGTGTTTCTACTTATGATTGTACACCACCACAATAGGTATGATATCATTCTAAGTGAAGACTTGCAGCTTTAATTCAAAAGTTTCACAAAAACATTGCATTTATTGATATAAAATTTGAGCCTTTTATTTTTACACACTCTATGTTCAAAGATTGGAACGTATTTGGAAAACAGACCAATTTTATTGCCCAAGTGTGGCCTATTTCCTTGTTTTGCCATGATGAATCAAGAACATAAAAAAGGTCTGCAGTTGATTCAAAGGTTCACATTTGTAGCCGTTCATGTCATGGGACCTCTCAATATGTGGTCCAAATAATTGTTGATGCAAGTGAAGGAGTTTATTTGAGCTCACTTTTTTCACCCAGGAGTTTAGCCAATTATGTAATACTCAAACCAGTCCCTATTTTACCAACATCTAGGCCAAGATCAAAGTTACAGAGATAACAGGTTTTTCATTCTGATGTTTGACCTGAATTGTATCTGCACAATTTGTACTTAGCACTGCTGCCACGTGATGTGCTGATTAGATAACTGCATAAATGTGTATGTGTACAGGTACTCCTAATGAAAAAGATGGTACCTGACTATTTTTTAAATCACTCAATTATAAGAACCCTAATGGTCTATATGCTTTAAAAAAAAAAAAAGGCAAATAATGACATGTTTACTAAATATAATTTCAGAAGGTCACGGTGAGCTGGGAAGTCAACGAAGCTTAACAAGCTGTTACATTTTGAGAATTCTATGATGATTTAACTTTAATTTGATACTGAATATGTTCCAATAAATACCATATGGTGGACCCTCATGATGTGGCATTCAAAAACCTGAAGGACAAGTTGCTGTCTTATTGTACTGACTAATGGAAAAACATTTCATGAATGCGAGTCACGAAAAAAATGGGTCATAGCACTTACAGAAACAAGTACATTAAAATATAAATGGATATTACAATAATTAAATCACATAAATGGCCCACCAGACAGAAAAATAGGTATTCATAAGCACACACAAAGATATGTTTAAAAAACACTGATTAATACACTGGTTCACCACTGAATTTCACCAAAGGATATTTCCAAAAAAGCCAATGGCCAAACATTACAATTTTTTGCTGAAAATAGTTAGAGGGTAACCTTCAATGATTTATATATAAATATTGTTAATGAGTGTATGTGTACATTGTATCAAGATATTAAGTTACATGTGTAAGCACGTGAGAGAGAGAGAGAGAGAGAGAGAGAGAGAGAGAGAGAGAGAGAAAACCAAGAGAAAGAGATACAGTGGTTGCCAAGCTTGTTTACCCTGTTTTAGCTATCTAGCTAAGACACACAGCTAAATAATACACATTCAAAATGAATAGACGCAACTCGGCGTAATTGCGTAATACTAATGCTTCTTTTGCGGTTTATTCCACAAACCTTGGGATGGTGTTATGAGGAAAACCGGGAGTGTGTCCATTCTTTTTTTGATATAACTGCCATTACATTTCTGGGAAGTCTTTCTAATAAAATGTGGAACATGGTTATGGGACAAGAGTGATGGCATGTCTGTGGGTCAGTGGATTTCAGGGCTTGGTATTAGCCACTTAGGCTCTTCCATACAAACTCTGTAAACCATTGTTTTTTTGTTTTTTAATAGACTGGGGCATTAAGGTTGTGGAACAGGTTTTGTCGTATGATTCCAGTATAAAGAAATACAAGAATGCAAGATGGTCGGGTATTTACATACCGGTACTTTCAGTCATAAATGTAAATTGGTACCGTATTTTTCGGACTATAAGCCGCTACATTTTTCCCATGTTTAAAACCCCGCGGCTTAAACAACGAAGCGGCTTATTTATGAATTTTTCCTGGGTTTTTCCAGGTTTCACAAACTTCAAGCCAAAAAACTGAACCCCATAACATTAGACCAAAGAAATTGGAACGGAAACGAAAACACGCACCTCAGCTGTGTTCTCAGCTGCATGGCATCCGGAGAAAAAACTTTTTTTTTTTAAACGCACGACGATGCCAAAAGATAAACTCCCGAGAGAAATAGTTGTGAAAGGAAGGCGGAAAACAGTGAACAATGATTTTCATGGTGGACTACTGTTTAGATACAAGCCGTTGTAACGCGTTAAGTCTGCAACAGAAATCATATAAGCACAGACAGGATTCCAAACCCGTGCTTTTTTTAATTCTTTCTTGGCAACAGCGTTACAGGTTATACAAAGAAACTTAGAAATGAGCATCAGAAAATAATAAGGACATAATCCTTGTCCTGCACACATGCAGTAATACCGGAAAAAATGCAGTGCCAGGCTATTCCCAAAATACCGATATGCTCCTAAAGGAAGCGCAACATATTTCACCCGTTACACCGTGTGTAATGTGTCTTTCGTTAAAGCCTGTGAAAAGTTCATTAGTTTCAGTGTAGACACCTGCGGCTTATAGACAGGTGCAGCTAATTTATGTTAAAAAAATATATTTCTAAAATTCACTTATATATGGGTGCGCTTTATAGTCCGGAAATTACGGTATTTGGCGCTATATACAATTCACACTATCTGAGGAGAATCAGATCTATAGAATGATGTTTCCAACCCCATGCTTTACCTTGGGCATATTATTCATGTCAAAAAAGGTTTATACTTTTAATTGAACTTAATACAATTGGATTTCATCTCATTTTTATAGCAGATCTGACAATGTATATTGTCACAAAGCAACTCATAGAAAGAAACAGGATAGGAATATCAATTTAAATTCATATGTTTAACCCTATATATTTCTCCCGTACCCTGATGCCTACCCCGGTGTAGATATATTTCTGTGAGAACGCATCACCATAGTTTATAAATGTATGATAATTACTTTACAGTTTAAATGTGATTGTATTTTTTTTTTTTTTTGTCCTTAAAAGCCTTTCATTTATTTTTTACTCAAATTTTGTTGGTTGCTTTATCACATTAAAGGTGACAAAAAAAATCTGCCACCATTTATCCTTTTTAATGTTTACAGTACATCAACTGCAATTCTTAAAGGAATGTGAGTGCAAATGTTAATCGTAGCTTAGGGGAAATTGTAATTATACACGTTTTATTGTATGACTTCATTTCATGACTATGAAATATATGCATGATAGAGGCAAATTATTAAAAATATATGTAGTAGACGAGAGCAAAGAACAGGAGGGTTTCTGAAAAACAACATGATTTTTATGATATAAAATTTAGGGCAAAACCTTCCACTTCGCTAAACACGGCATCAGTGGAATGAACAGGCACAGGGTGTGCACAGGAAAGAGTAAATTAAACTAGATTTGTTGATGAACTAGATTAGACTGAACTTGTTTAAGGCTTAGCCAGCTCTGAACAATTTTGTCTTTCTGTACTATGCATTCAAAACAACCGCAGATGAAGTCAGGCATAAATAGTCACTCTAGACTGATATTGATCAACCACTGGGAATAAGAAAGTTGACATATTTGATTGACACCCTCGGAAACATATATAAAAAGTGCATTTAACATTGAAAACTAAGCGTCAACCCCAAACATATAGAATCAATTCCACACACAGATTTTTCTTACATTTGTTTGGAAACTTCTGGAAGATAGGAGTACATTACTTCAAGCCATGTGCTGAGCATTTTATATGTGGTTTTACAAGTTTTGCTCACAATAACTTCAACAATTAAATACCTAAATGTTCTAAGTTGCCACTAGCAACCACTGGATTAAGTGTAACTCAACCACAAAATTACATAAAGCAGAACTGAATTAGTACAACTACTGCAGCTGTCAAATGTTCATCATATATGATATATTAATAACTAATAAGTAGAATAGCTTTAACATATGGAGGCATTGAGATACCACGAGTGGTTATATTGTAAATGAGACATGCCTGTTGATTAAAGACCTCTAACATCGTATCTAACATTTGAAAATATATTGGTATAATAAAAAAAAAGAAAGAAAAGAAACACTTTAAACTTACTCAGCCATGAGTCGGCTCTCAAGTGCCACCAGTGAGTCATACACTTTTAGAAAGTCGTTCTTGCAGTTTTTTTCAATGTTAAAAGTAGTAAAGTCCAGCTTGAGGACATAGCCAGGGTCAGCTCGTAATTGCCACTGAGCGAAAGAATTTTGTGGGTATGGGTAGTTTGGAAACCCAGGTGTCATGATATCAATGACTTGATTAGTCTTGGTGTGAACTAGATATTTGTAATATGCTGTAGGGAAACACAAGTAGGTATCATTCCTTACACATAGCACACATATACATTTATTTTTATTTAAATCATATAGGTAAGACTTACAAGGATTTGCAAACATCCGTGAATCTAAAGCTATCAACAGAAAAAGACCCATAGATAAAATTAAACAAATATTAATTGGAATATAATATAATGTGTAAAACCATGCAACGATTATGTACCTGATGTAAATATTCTATTAAATTTCAGCTCTCCTGTTGATTCCGATACACGCCGCCCAGCCTTCATCATCATGTCATCCATGTTCTTCATGGTGTCATCCACAGCACTCGCCTGTGACACTGGAACGTGGAACTCTGACAGGTAATACGCTATTACACTGCCTTCACTGGAGATATAGGGAAAAGTGACAACATTCTTATAAAATGAAAATAGTACGAAATAGGTTTACTCACTGTTGGGGTTAAGTCACCAAACTAAGGGCTGATATAACACTTTTCCAACATGAAATTTATTTTAACTGCATGCGCTGGGTGTGTTTCTCTAACCTGTCAAAATTCCAAACTGTTAAATGACCTAATAATAAAAAAATAATGAAAATAAAAAATGATAATAATATTATTATTATCATCAATCATTTTAATTTATTTGGATGTTTAAAATTATATTTTAATATTTGTATGTTTTAAGTCTAATAGTATTCATATAAATGCATAGTGTTAGAGTTTTAGGCAGCTGTGAAAAAATGCATAGTGAGAATGCTTTCAGAAATAAGTGTCCATAATTTGTTTTTATCAATTAATAAAATAGAAAGTAATGTAAAGAGGAGAAATCCAAATCAATATTTGCATATCCAATGTAATATTGGATACTTTGTGTGGCATCAGTTCTTCTAGGTACACCCTGTAATTGCAGTAACCAAGCTAACACTCTAATAAAATTAGCATTATAAATATAACCAATTGAGATAAGTTATGAAAGTTTTGTCCAATAAAAATGGGTTTACACTGTAGCATTTTTAAGTTCACAGGTTTATAACAATACCTGAAGGCTTGCACAGTAGAATGAACATAATATTTGGACAGCTGGGGAATCTTGGTGTAGATATCTCTTAACTGAAATTAAACAATGGTACGACACAATTATTTTCATTATAACAAACAATATACAAACTGATGCAGATTTAACCATTATATTGTGACAATATGACCTACCTGAGATGTAACCTGTCTGGCCAGGGCTTGAAACTCTGTACTATTGGGGTTCTCATAAGCCTCCAAAAAATCTTGATTTGTGATGTTCATAGAGCCAGCATACATCTTTTTCACCCTGTTGTCCCTCCGGACTGAAAGTTCAAACATGCACATTACACCTTTTTACAACAGATAATAAAAAATCTTCAGACATCAGAGTTTTTAAAAGGTTCTTCTGTATAAATAAAAAGGAACTGAATCAGATGTATTCATGTCCGACAATCACAGGGTGGAAAATAATATCAGTCTTAAGTTCTATGTTTTAATTTATTAGGGCATAAAGTGCAATTGTGAGGTCCTTACCAACCAATAATATACAACAAAGTAACCATAGGGGACAACTAAAAAAGCACAACAGATTTAAATATGTAGTGATTTGTCCTGAAAAGTGAACCATTAAAATATAACCTGTAGAGAAAACAAAAGTACCTCTTAACATGTAGAAACATTTAGTAGCAATAACGTGAAGGAAATGCATTCATTTTCACCATGGCTTCAGTTTATTGATGTTTGATGCCATTCATTTATACACAACTGTATTAATCTTAAGATCCACACACAGTATCTCAGTGGGGCTGTGGTTTGGACTTTGATTTGATTGTTTCAACAAGAAGTAAATTTTCTTCTTTAACCATTCAGTTGTTGAGTTGCTAGTGTGTATGGGATAATTGTCCTGTTGCATGGAACGATTTCACCCCATCTTAAGCGGCTGGACAGAAGCAAATTATCCCGCTCCATCACCATACTTGACTGTTGGTCTAAGTTGTAAAACTGTAGTTGCTTAGGGGTTGGTTAGGAAAAGTGGCCATGAGGATGATATGTCCATTAAAACACAAATAATCCTGTTCTCATTCCATGATCATGTATTACTTTAGAGCATTTTAGAGCACAAATCATAAAGTTGCATGCTATAGGGTGAAGCATGCAATGAAGTCTGTCAACCAGGATCTTCTGTTTAAATAGCATGTTGCACACACCAAACACAGGCTTCTAATAAAGCACTGGCTGCCATTTTTGAGTCATAGCTTGTCATCAGCTCTACTACTATGTTGACTGGTCCGGTGGGAATTCCCAACAAAGAGTTTGTAGTAATTCACTGTGGTTATTTTACGCCAAACATGGCAACGTGCATGATGACCAAACCATTTCATTTTGAAAGGACCAAAGTATATTTCTCCAACACATTTGTGGTTTATTCACATGTAGTTTTTTAAAGCCATATACATTTTTTTCCTAACCATCCATTTCATGAAACTCAGAGATTCAGGTTTTTTTCTGATTGTGTTCAAACAGATTGTGAAAAACAGTTAATGTGTTCCTTAACCTTTTTAAAGACTCTACACATGTAAACAATCATTCTCTCAGTGGAATGGTGAAATTCTAATTGAGATGACATTATAAACTTACTCAGACTGAAAAGCACCAGATTTAAGCTCAAATAAAAAAAAAAAACAATAAATGAAATTAAATTTTTGCCTCACTAAACATCCTTCTCATTATGTGTGAAGGCAAAATACATCTACATTTTCATCAAGGCCTGGTTCATTACAGTTCTGATTGTTTTAAATTGCTCAAATGTTGAGATAAATACTAAAATGAATACCAAAATGATCATTCAGGTCTAAAACACAATTATGTAAATTACATTTAACAAAACAAGAACTTACAGTGGAAATGTAGGTTAAAACAAAAACTTACAGTGGAAATGCCATACAAGAAGTCCTGTCATCAAAGCCACAACAGCTGCAAAGAAGATTACACCAAATATAGCACCAATCTTCCCTGGATGCTTCTTCTTCTCCAGCTTTTTGGAATCTGTTGCTGGCAGAAATGTGACTGCTTGGTCCCAGTCCTTGTCCTAAATAAGCAAAAAAATAAACAAAGAACCTAAAGTATCCATCTTATTTTCATTATAGGTTTCTTACTATTATCTATAGGTGCTATAATAAATGTATCACTTGGAAAAAAAAGAGAGAAAAAGGTTTATTTAAATTAAAAGATTTTCTAATTCTTTTTTGCTATTTCTTTTCTTTAGAGTTTGTCAGCTGCTCTTCTGTCTAGTTCTAGTCATGTGGAAAAGAGGGGCAAACTGTAAATAATTATTGTAAATGCTTTTTTATGTTCCCATTAAAAATGAAATCAATGTTTTTTGAGACTGCACAACAAGTCTCATGAGTTCATAAAGAAAGAATCTTAATAAAGATCCGTACACACCTATTTTTCTGCTTCCAACAGAACAACGTCAAGTTGTATTAAAGCAATAGTCTTTACTTCATCTCTCAGTAGTTTATTTGTTATAGCTGATTATTTTGAATGTAAGTAGATTGGCAAATTGTTATCTGCATTGTATAAAAAGTTAGTCCCGCATGTGTAATATCTTCTTATGAATCATGTTTTTAGAGAAACTCGGGTGGACTTGATTTAAAATCACATCAGGCCTTCTGAACAGTCATCAATGACTGGCTTCACTACTGCTCTCGTGTCTGAATGAGCACATATCCCCAGAGACATGCTTCAAAATCACCAAAACCCCTTTCCAGAATAGTGTCATTTCTAATACTTCGAAAGGGAAACAATTCAAGATTCAAACAGTGCATGACCAGTGGGTTCAGACTCTAATAGACAATAAATAAATAATACATTGATTTAAAAAAGCAAATACTGCATAATTTAAGTAAATCTAATTAATAAATGTAGACAACATTCTGATTAAACAAATCCACTGTTAAAAGGAATGCTGGGTTTTTATGTTACAACCCTCAAGTTCCTAAAAAAAAAAAAAAAAAAAAAAAAAACCTTTCTTAAAGCAAGCAATTCTGGCCATTCTAATGAAAGCAAACTTGGAACACAGAAAGAGATGAAAGAAATGAAAATAATTCAGAAAGCAGAAAGCTTTCTTACCAAAACGACAGAGAAAATAAACCACTGGCCATGCAGCCATGTTTAAAAATAAATCTGAAGGATTCGGATATGTATTTTTTCAACTATTTGATTTAAGTTGGTGATAAAATTAACTGATTAATATTAGTTGTCTACCACATTATATCAGAGTTAAATTAAATGAATTAAAATTTTTGACTTTTATATCCAGATCAGGTGTACGATGCAAAACATTTTCCATTGGACAATTCAATTGGACAATTAGCTGCTCATCTGTCCATTAGCCAGATGTTTTCCTCATTAGTTCCTTGCAAAAAAAGCAACTAAAAATCTGCAGTGGATTTTTGTGGCTTTTAATTTGGAATATGTTTCTGTTAACTCTCATTATAAAGTCCAAATTATACATTTACTGCCAGTAAAGCATGCCAGGAGGAGGGCGTATCCGTCAAAGTCAACAAACAAGAGAAGCCTTCAACAAAAGACAATAAAGAGTGTTTACCACAAGACGCAAGTTCGCAAAAAAAACATCTTTAATATCCAAACCAGTTCTGGAACAGCATCCAATAGATAGAACAGATAGATCAACTTGTACATGAATGATAAGAAGAGAATAGCATTGAGAAGGGAAGGAACTACTCAAAAGGATACCACCATATGTTATGGCATGTGAATGTATGACTGCTAGTTCCCTATTGTTTGGACGCTGCCAATAGCCACAGGATGAATTTACAAGTGATCTTTTTAGACCCAACAAAATGCCTTTAAACTTCACAAAACAGATAAACAATAATTTTTTTAAAATACTTTAAAGGCAACTCATGAGTGTTTATTAAAATCAAGTTAATCACTTGTCCTGAAACTAATTTAGCATGTATTTAAAGGTGAAAACAAAAAAAAGGTGAGCACAAAATACTCCAAGAACAAATGGGAACTGAACACAGAATAGGAATGGCAGAGTATAGAAATTCCATCATCTGGCAAGATACCCAATGTCTGATTATGTCTATGGGCTCCAAATATTATAGAATAAATATCAAAAATTACAATTCTATTTTATAAATTATGTTAGTCTATACAGTTACTTTTGTTCACCTTAAAAGGTGGAGCAATGTTGAAAATGTTTAAGGGCAATGCTTCAATGAAGGATGGATCACAACCGAGACAACAAACTGTCATCAAACCAAATAATTCACATGTAGACCTTGTCTAGACTCTTTGTATGCATCAGTTTCATTTCTCTTAAACTGAAGTGATCCAAACATGTTCCAGCATGACAACATCATTATGCACAATAATGTTTAGAAGACATGACATGCCAAGGTTAGTGTGGAGGAACTTGAGTGGCTACATATAGAACATAGCAATGTGTCCTTAGACCCAGAACAGGGAGACTGCAAAGCTTATAAAGCAGATAAAATGATTCTATACAACTGTGTGCCATTAGTTTAGGGAGAAGGCCCACATCGAGTGTGATCAAGTCAATCTTCAGTTAAACACATAAGCTATAATCATTTTAAGTTTCAATCAAATCAAGTTTGAATTACAAAAGATCCACACTATTGATTTCTATTAATAGATTAGTCTATCTATCTGTCTATACAATGATAACAAATCCATAAAGACAAGATACCAAAAACAGTACTAAATTGTTATATAATTATAATACTACAATGCGAAGATCTGAGTACACATGCAGTCAATGTGTAGTGAAACTATGAGTCAGTTCCCATCCTCAAGTTTGGCATTTGGCCAGATCAACCTAGCATGACATCACAGTGCTGAGTTTCTGTTATCTAGTCAAATTTGTATTCATTCCGTTTGTGTTCCCAACAAAGCTACATCACCCAGCACTTGATGCGCTAGGCCAAACTAACAAACAGTTAGTATTCAAGTGATATTCTGAATTCCTAAAATTATGACTCGAGCCCTTAAATTGACCAGATTGCTACAACCAACATGCTTAATCAGCCAAAGTGATCACTGTATTTGTGAAAGTGACGGTTTTGAAATGGTAAGCCACTGATCTAGCATTCCTGTTTATATAAAGCATTTGATCAGCCCACACTTGACCGAAACCAGTCACAAATGATACAGATGCACCTTAAAGAAATATTTTCTAAACCCCTTCAGGACAAAGCCTATTGTTTAGCAAGTTTGCAGTGTAAAATGTGTAATCTGTTTTTAACTGCTACATGCAGTGACACAAGAATACAACAGAGAAGAGAACTGCTCTGGTCACTTAAATGCCAAATGGTCAAAATTTGTATCATTAATCAACAACAATTGCATTACTTCAAATTTTATGTCTGAGCCAAATTTATCTTGGTCTAATCTAATCGAAGAACGTGCTATCTATCAGGCTTCTGTTCAGGTTCTTTAGCAAAGTTAAATCTGTTTTGCACCAAAGAGCATGCAAGAGCTTTATTCTTGCACTCTGAACATCAATTATGCAATGTCTTTTGCACTGTTTAAGCTGTCACAAAAACTCTGATTTCCACTGATGACTCATGTGCCAGGACTGAAAAAGCTCACCCTTGTGTTTTTCAAAACTAGATTTCGCACAAAGTGCATCGTGAGGGTTGTCATTTTTGGATGACAGCCACTGTGACTCTGATTAAAGTGTTTAGCTGGTTCTAAAGCTCCTGATTACTGCTGCAACTGTCTTTTGAATTTTTTTTTTTTTTTGGTTGCTCACCAATCCTCCTTTTCCATCTTTGTCAAGTCTTGGAATCAGTTATGTCTGCCAATTGTTTTCGAAATTGAGCCATGACACAGGCATTCACAACTAATAGTTATAAGACTATTGTTCACAACTAATAGTTATAAGACTATTCATTTTATACCCATGTATAATCAATTAGGCTAACTGGAAATCCCAAGTATAGTCAACTGAGTTTCAATTATCAATGTTTTTTTTTTTTTTTTTTTTACAGTTTCTGTCAGTGATTACAGAGGTTTTCCACATTTGTTGCAATCTATTGTGTTAACTTTGGACTCTGTATTTTTAATATTGTCTTTTTTCTTAAGATTAAAGACAAAATACTCAGCTTGCCAAAAGAAAACTAATGCAATTACAATAGCAGTGATAAAATTTTTTCACATTTCACATTTAAGTAATACTGCACAGGGGATCTACCGACTTCTGTTGTATGCTGGAAATGTGATCATTATATCATTTACCATGTTATTCATTTTCCTTTAGAATACTAACATTAACTAACTAACCGCTGAAAGTAACCCAAAAATTATTTTCAATGAGAACTGAAGACGGTATTAAAGTTCTTCGTTTCTCTCACTTGCACTGTTCATGCTAATTGCTTTTAATGATCTTGTTCCACAAGACCAGGCTTGCCCTCAATGCACCACCAATGCATTGTGCCTTTGCTGAATGGGGGGGCGGGGGTTAGGGGCGGGGGGGCAACTACTAAAAGGTGCATGGTTTCATTTGTCCTATTGTTTCAGTAGAACATCTCAGTAGCACAAGGACAGTTTTTGGAGAGTAAAACCTCTCCACAGGAACACGTGATAAAAATATGCCGCTCAATAGCTTTAAAAAGATACACTAACTGTCTGAAAACCTGCATGCCAAGACATGCTTGGTAGATACATTGAAACAACACATTCCAAATTCCACTAGTGTATGCAACCTTACAAATTCTTGTGTACATGTCAAATGTGAGTATGCCATTAGGCAAAAACTATAAAGCAAATCTAGTGAAAATAGCAGACAGGGATCAGAATAATCAGTGGCAGAGTTCATTTAGTAAGCCTGTAAATACTTCATTCATTCATGAGAAAAAGCCTTTGGCTTGTTGTGTCGAACCAGCCGGAATAACAATCACTGAATATTTGATCTGGAATTTGATCTAATTTGCTAAAGTTTACTGGTGTACTGGTATTAAAAAAAACAACAACATGGCACTACAGACATCTTTAAATGAGTCAGGATTGCACTGTAAAATGCCAATATACATTTTTCCAAAAATTAAAGAAAAATGCATTCTATCTATAGAATATATTCTATAAATGGAATATTAACCCCAGGGCCTGACCTGAAAATAACACAGTGGACAGATGATAAAGTCTCAGAAGTTTTACGGTCCTTTTAAATACGTCCTTTGAACGAAGTATATCTGTTTATAAACTCTTCGCTTGTCAGCTTAATGATCAACCTGTCTCTGTGAAACTCTTCCTTCATTTTACAGTGAAGACACATTGAGTAAGGAAATATAAACACTGTAAAATAAATACAAATTGTTCTGATTATCAGGTTTGGTTGCTTGGTTTTTAAGTTTCTGAGAAACCATAATAATGTAAAAAAAACAACAACAACAACAACAACAACAACAAAAAAAAACCCACACACCTAAAGATTACATACAATATACAGAGCTGAATATAAATTCGTTATTTTTTTTCCTAAAAATGTATGATTGTGTTTGACATTACCAATAAATCACTCGGTATAATTGGGGGGGAAAATGTTTGTGGATAGAAACTCAAAATCAGAAATCCCGTGTATCTGTTACCAATGTGCAGCACTGTGATACATTAATGCGTAAAACTGACACGGAAAACAAACAACAATTCCATAAACACAGATTTAATAAGGAACAAAATGGATAAACTAAATTTAGTATAAGTCTTACCGAAGACTTCGGAGTGTAACGCATTCCTGCATCCATTGGATCCATGATTTTAAGCAGAACAGCCGATGTGTGCTTCCTGGTTCCCACCTGTTCCTCGACCAATTCACGCATCCGATTGCACACCTTCAAGTTGAGTAAAACCAGTCTTCAAACCAGTCTTGCTGTCGACGGCAAGTGAAACTAGTAGCCTATATGACCCGAAGAAAATAAAAGAAAACGCAATCTCAATTTAATAACTATACCCAAAAAATGTAAATACAAAAGTCAAAAGTTTAATAAATCATGACCTATTGCGTTTAAAGATATGCAACAGGTACAACGAAACTAAGATTTGTCTTCGCCTACATCCAGAGCGTCATCTACCTGTATGACCGGAAAAAAAAAAAAAAATCATACTTCCGGATTCAGGTAACAGTGGGCGTGTCCCTAAGAGCGATACTCACCTGCGATTCAAGGCCGCGCCCGCGCTGCCAAAGCCTCTGAGTGCGCGTGCGAACTAAACGTCATACATCAGGAAACCAGGTTTGATGAGTATTTCACTTCCTTTTTCATTTGAAGCGACAAATGGGCGAAGAAAAAACTGGTTTCTGTTGCCTCACAATGACTCATAGACTATTTTTAAACATAATAACAATAATAAAATCGTCATCATCAAGTGATAAAACATCTGTGTGGTTTCAGTTTGGTTTAACTAGAGATAAGGATAGAAGTAGCATTTATTCTCATGGCATGATCATAGAAATCCAAATATTATGTTATTTTTGTGTATGACAAAAATATGTAAGGGATCATCCAGGGGATGTGTGTGGTTTTGGAATTTAGTTTGACCATTATCATGCAGAGAGATTAATGTGGTAAGATAACGTTTATAAAAAAAAATAAAAAATAAAATAAAATTCTCAATATTTGCTGGGAGAGCTCTTAGGGAGAGCTTGTATGTTTTCCGTATTCACTACTCAGTGTGTGTGTGTGTGTGTGTGTGTGTGTGTGTGTGTGTGTGTGTTTGTGTGTGTCCACCTCAGTCAGCAGTGCACCTGCAACTACTTCATCATCAGGCGAGAAAAATTATAAAATAATTAAATAACCCTAGTAATTCAGCCACTTATCGGCCGATTGTTCCAGGTCTCAGTGCAGGAACGGTAGTGTCATTTGCTGGTGATGCTGTGGTAATGTTAATTTCTCTTTGTTCAAGATTCAGAACCTCTCTGTTCTGCCTTCTTCTACTGTTATTCTTTTGTTATTGCTCCACTCTCCCACCAGCGAACCGAGTTCGAGCCCCACCCTGGGCACTTCCCCGCGTCTGCGTATTCCAACGATAGCTTTTTCTTTGAGTTGAATCTTAGATCTTTCTTTTGACTCTGTCATTCCGAAATTTTACATCTATTAACTATTGTTTGTAGATGACATGTCCATATACACCAACCAGATATAACATTATGAAGGGAGAAGTGAATAACACAATCTCTTTATCAGGCACCTGTTAGTGGGTGTTATATATTAGGCAGCAAGTGAACATTTTGGCTTCAAATGTAATGTGTTAGAAACAGGAAAAATGGGCTATCCTAAGGATTTGAGCAAGTCTGACAAGAGGCAAATTGTGGTGGCCAGACGACGGAGTTAGCGCAGCTCCAAAACTGTGGTGTTACTGGTCTGCAGTGGTCAGTATATATCAAAAGTGGCCAAAGGAATAAACATTGGTGAACCGGCAACAGGGTCATGGGCAGCCAAGGCTCACTGATTCATGTTAGGAGCAAAGGCTGTAGCTCAAATTGCTGAAGAAGTTAATGCTATTATTGCTCGACAATTCAGGACTGTTTTGTCAGGACAGATTTTGCTAAAAGGATGAAAATGGCAGTGGTAAACACTCATTTTAAGAAGGAGGAGGATCATAGAGCGACATATAAGAGTGGAGGAAGGACACAGGTGGACTATGTTCTATGTAGGAGATGCAACCTGAAGGAGATTGAAGACTGTAAGGTGTTGGTGGGGGACAGTGTAGCTAGACAGCATCGGATGGTGATCTGTAGGATGGTTTTGGAGGTGAAGAAGAAGAGGAGGAGAGTGAGGACTGAAAGAAGAATAAGATGGTGAAACTGAAGGAGGAAAAGTGTAGTGTGAGGTTCAGGGAAGAGGTCAGACAGGAGCTCGGTGATGGTGAAGAGGTGCTGGATGATTGGGCAACTACTGCAGAAGTGATAAGGGAGACAGCTAGAAAGATACTTGGTGTGACATCTGAAAATAGAAAGGAAGACAAAGAGACGTGGTGGTGGAATGAGGAAGTGCAGGAGAGCATAAGCAGAAAGAGGTTGGCAAAACAGAAGCCAAGGGAAGTGAAGGTATGTGCTAGAGAGAAGGGGAATGAAAGTCAGTAGAAGTAAGACAGAGTACATGTGTGTAAATGAGAGGGAGGGCAGTGGAGTGGTGCGGTTGCAGGGAGAAGAGGTGGAAAAGGTGGAGAAGTTCAGGTACCTGGGGTCAACAGTGCAAAGTAATGGAGAGTGTGTTAGAGAAGTATAGAAAAAAGTGCAGGCAGGGTGGAGTGGGTGGAGAAGAGTGATAGCAGGAGTGATTTGTGATAGAAGGGTATCTGCAAGAGTGAAAGTGGACTGTGGTGAGACCTGCGATGTTGTATGGATTAGAGACAGGGGTGCCGTTAGGGGACTGGTGTTAAGTAAAAGACAGGAGGTGGAGCTGGAGGTAGCAGAGCTGAAGATGTTGAGGTTTTTGTTAGGAGTGATGAGGAGGACAGGATTAGAAATTAGGTTTTTAGAAGGATGTTTTGAAGACAAGATGAGGGAGGTGAGATTGAGATGGTTTGGACATGTGCAGAGGAGGGACATAGGGTATATCGGTAGGAGAATGCTGAGGATGGAGCCACCAGGAAGGAAGAAAAGAGATAGTCCAAGCAGGAGGTTTATGGATGTGGTGAGGGAAGACATGCAGGTAGTTGGTTTGAAAAAGACAGATGGAGAGGACAGGGGGGTATGGAGACGGATGATCCGCTGTGGCGACCCCTAATGGGAGCAGCCGAAAGAAGAAAAAGTCAGGAAAAGGTGCACCAACAAAATATTAGGCAGTTAATTATAATGTTATGCCTGATCAGTGTATAATGCCAGCATATATAATTTCTGTACTCAAGTAAAGCGATGCCACAGCATGATAGTACCACCCTCATGCTTAGAATGTGATCTGAGGTTCTTATGTTGGAATGCAGTGTTTGTGTTTTTTAGAGATCATATGTGGAGATGGGGAAAAACAGCAAGACAAAAGCCAATCCTCAGTGCAGAACACATGAATGCTTGCTCAAAATTTGAAAAATAACATTGCACTATGGAGAAGCTCCTATCTGGACAGAGTCATGAAACCAAGATTGGTGGAGTATTACGTTAATGGTTGCCTTTCTGCAAGTTTCTTTTATTTTTCATTCTTCTTTTATTATTCTTCATCTCTGAGGCTTCTCTCCCAAGATTTCTTGACCAGGTAGCAAGCTCTGAAAGTGTTTTGGTTATTCCAATTTTTTTTTTGTTTAAGAATTATTGAGGCTACTACACTCTTACAAACTCCTAACACAGAAGTGCAGAAATCTTAGTAAAAATCTTCCCCAGAACTGTGCCTCAGCTCAGATCAGTCTTTAAGATCTACAGGCAGTTCCATTGATCTCATGGCTTGGATTTTGCTTTGACATGCATTTTAAGATGTTAAATCCTAAATAGACAGTTGTGCCTTTCCAAATCAAGTCCAATCCTCTGTACAAGTGGACTTCAGCCAAAGTATATAAACCTCTTAAGGATCTTAAGGATGATCCTGAGAATGGAATGCACCTGAGGTAAACATGTGAATGTATTGCAAAGTGCTTGAATACTCATGTTAATCTGATATTTCAAGATTTTATTAATATCAAGATGTTTTCCAGCAGATCATTGCCCGAACCATCAAATCTCTGCCAACTTGTCTTCTTTTCATAGTGCATCCTGATGCCATCCTATCTCTAGTTAAATAATGCACAAGCACACAGCTGTCCACATTATCTCAAATAAAACATAATTCCTAAGTCAAAGCCACTTTCTTTTATTATTTCCATTGGTCCAGTTATGATGCTCATGAGCCCAAAGTACAGTATTTTCTGACAGTATTTCTATCAAATAAGTTTCAAATTGGCGATTTCTTATTGACTTGCATTGGAAATATCTGACTTCTATAACTTGTCTTGTACATCTGTATAAGTCAAATCAGTTGCAAACATTCAACCATACTTAGTCTGAACATCCTAAGAGAAAATCAATAAAAAAACAGATAAGGACACTGCTGAAGTCACAAACAAGTGCACTGAAGGTAGTCAGTCTAAGCCATTTTCAAGATTTGTCTGGTAAGCATCTACTCTTTTAATCAACATAAAAAGCCAAACACATTTTTGCTGTGCTGAATGAACAGAGTAATTAATCATTGGTAAAGTCCCAGTTCTTTTATCTGTTTAACATTGCTAGCAGTTTTTATCTCTTCACCTTGAAGACGTGTTCAGGCTTCGTGTACAAGATGGGAAAGAAAGTAAGTTATTTTTTTTGGAGAAGTCACTTGACAGGAAAACCATAGTTGCTCTGACCCCCTTAAAAGAAGTGTAATACAAAACCAAGCAATTGATCTATGCCTGAAAAAGCTTTTGGTTTCCCCTAACCTCATCGCAGTGTCTGATAAAATCATGACTTTTTAGCCTACAGCTCGCATTCTTCTTCTGGGGGGTAGACGTTTTTAGTGTGCACAAAGTGCATGAACAGCACAACGGACCCTACAACAGGCCTTATGCACAAAGCCTGGACTTGGGTAGAATGATTGTAGGAGAAGTTTGCTTTGATGGAACTTGTCAGAGTAGCATCTTACAAGACAAACCTACTCCCAAATGAACAGACATCATTTTCTCTCCATGCACAAAAAGCATCAACATCGCAGAACTGGATTAGTCACCTCTCCTCATATTTACCCAACCTGCCATATTCTCCCAAATGCCCAAAATCTAGTTAGAGTTATGCAAAGGGCTTGAAAGAGAATGCATTTTTAAAATCTCCTGAGGATAATAAAAGTGGCTTATCTGTGAAGGATGGAGTCTTCATTGACAATTGCCGAGGAGTGGTACCTCAATAGGGATAAACAATGGGTGGCACCACTTCCATTCTGCGCTCCAAGAAGTCAACTTTCAAATAATGGACAGCAAGGTATGCAGAGGCTGAGCTCATTATAGTGTACACTCTTGAGAAACCAAATATGACAATGTATTTCTTTGATTTCATGCAAAAGGTGAATAGAAATAAGAAAAACATGCTCTACCCCTTCAATTGTGGAAGAATGTTGGTATTTGCCAATCTTCAAAGTTTACCACCCCCACAAACCTGACAAAATAACGGTTGGGTTTTATTTAGACACTCAGTATGTGGGCATCTTCCATGATGTCTTACTGAGCGGACCTGATCTCAACATAAAACTTCTGGGTGTTGTGTTTCCATAAATAGAGGTTAGCAGTAATGGTAGACATAGAGCAAATGTTCTATTATTTTAAGGTTAAAAAGTAGCACTGCAACTACCTTTGTTTTCCTTTGCACAGGTACAGTTACTGCAGAGAGAAGAGATGCCAAAGAGTTTATGTTATGCAACGCCAACATCAATGATGGCATCACATCTGATCCAACTGAAAGAGTAGCTATTGACCACTTAAAGCAAACAGAGACAAGGCTGTCAAAGGCAAGCATACAAAAAAGGAGCCTCCAACAGGGCTTTGGTTATCAAAACTTTCTTATTCATTGAAAGAGCCAAAAATCTCAAAGACTTGGATTTCAGCAATATGCAGGACCCCTCCAGTGCAGCCTCTGCATAAAACAGACTGTTTTACATTTAAGGCTTCTCAAAGAAGGATCCTTTCTGTAATCAATAGTTTATATGAACCTCTTGGGTTTTACTGTCCAATCACCATACAATGCAAAGCTTTAGTGAGAAAGCTTTTGAAATTACAGCAGGATTGGTTCACCATTCTTCCATTGGACAAATAAGATCAATGGAAGGCATGATCTTCATCCCTAGCAGAGCTTAATCAAATGCAAATTTTATGACCCTGAGCACAGAGGGGGGTGCTGTGTTTTCTTAGTTACTTCTATTCTAGCTATTGTAGTTGTGTTCATATGAGTAAAAGACAGACATTCATGAAATTAAGGATTTTGGTCTTATTGTAGCACAGAGACATTGCTGGTTAAAGTGGTGAATAACCTGCTAATGTCCTCTGATCAGGGTTGTGTCTCCTGGCTTGTGTTACTTCATCTTAGTGCAGCTTTTATCGACATTGCTCATGATATTCTTCCTGCTAATTTAGATAACTTAGGAATTGAAGGGAATACTCTCTCCTGACTCAGCTCTTCTCTGTATGAGTTTGTTTATGTAAATAATGAGTAAATTCCCTACACTTACTGAGGTACAGTTTAGTGTTCTGCAAGGATCTGTCTTAGGCCCACTGTTTTTTTTTTTTTTAAAACAAGGTATTAGCTTCCATTGTTATGCTGACAATATACAGTTGTATGTTTCTGCAAAGCCAGATTAGAGATCATCTTAACATTGTTGAGGAGGATGTAAAGGACATTAGACAGTGGATGCTTGTTAAATTCCTTATGCTAAAGTCTGATAAAGTGGAAGTGTTTTTGCTAGGACCACATGCAGTAAGAAATAAACTTTCATATCATGTAGCATCTCTGGATGGTCTTTCTGTCTCAGCATGTACAGCAGTAAAAGACTTTAGTGTGATTACTGACTGTAGTCTTTTCTTTGAGGCTCATGTAGATATCAATACCAGGATAGCCTTCTTTCATCTTAGAATTATTGCTAAATTAAGAAATATGTACTCTCATCTGCAGGAAAAATTTGCAAGCCTCCCAAGCATTGTATTGTTTTAAAATATTCAAGATGAATTTTATTTTGTGATATAGTTTGACTTTTGTCAAGTAAACCTATGTATAGTAGTATAAGTTATACAAGACGGGGAGTGTTCCATACAGTCTGTTTTATTTTTGTAAGCGTCTTTGATTCATTTATGAGGTTCGTATGTGACATCTAGTGGTAAAAAAAAAAATATGACACTGCTTCATAGATTTCTGTAATCTGCATTTTGGATGAATATCATTGTTTTCTTTCTAAACCTTGGAGTAGATTTATAACAAGGTTATAGGTTATAACAAGAGTTAGACATTTATATAAATTTAATAAAAAAAAAAAAAGAAAATTCCCTTTTTATGCAAGTGCACATAATAGATACTGGTTGCTTATTTGGACCATTTGAATGTGTAAGCAAATGTTTATGAAGGTGAAATTGTCAGTGATACTTTGTGAATCACTTTGTAACTTGAATATTTTCTGTGTTTTTAGTTTTACAAGTTGAGTCAAGTAAAGAGTACAGAAGAAGAATAATGTGTGATGTGGAATCAGTGCTTTGTTCAGAACAACAATACCAGGACAGAATAACCACTCTGACATTCTACTTGCATCATTTTAATACCGAGTGTCAGTAAGCTTATAAAACAGTGACTAGCTTCACTAATATAACATTAAAGTTAGTTGTGAATAACTTTACCTATATAGTTAAAATACTGTTATAGAAACAGAAATAATGTAATGCCAGATTTGTCACCCAACAAACCATCAAAAGCCTCATGTATTTCTGGGTTTCGAAAATGCTTTGACACCTGGCTCACTTGTGTCATTCTAACCAGAGACTGAGGCTAATCCCCTCTGCAGCTTTTGAAATAAAACAACAGGTAAAATCAATATACAGGTATTGCTTGTTTTTTTGCATAATGTTTGTTTGTTAAAATTACCCAGTATGAGCAGTAATCTAAGACTGAAATACTTCCATATTGTTGCATTAGTTAAGGTTCCTCTCACAAACCGTATGTTTGACCTTGGATGGAGACTGTAGAAATTATTCCACACCACAGAATGTTGTTTCTTGCATATACCTTCATTTTCAAGAATATCAAGTTTGCTAACAAACACTGTCTTTCTTGCAAAAATCCCCGAATCTGAATTGAACTGAACCACAATCCACCATTCAGGGAGCTTGTTGGATTGGAGAAACTGATTTAGTGTCATCTGGCTGAGACAGAAATGGTATCAATGAAAACTCCAGTGTTCAACATTTTAAACCCCTGCGATCACATGACATGAGTTTGAACCACACCCCAAAACACTGTTGCGACATGCAAGCACTTGCTTCACTGTATCACATACAGTATAGTGTCTCTCAAGCTGATTGCAAAACGTAGTGTGATACATTGTGAATTAACTCATGACACCCAGTAACCTCTCACATGTTTTTGTCTTTTGTGTGTTAATGCAAGTTTAATTTCACTTTTCATGGTTTGTAAGTTTATAAGTTCCAGTGTACAGATGTGAGAGTTTTCTATAAGGCTGATGTGCATCTCTGGGTTGAAATACTGGATTTTGTATTCTGTGTTTGTGGGGATAATTACCAGTGAAGAGGCTGACAGTCACTCCCAATTAAAAAAAAAACAGTTCCAAGTCCAGCTTCATGAATTAAATAAACATTCTGCAATTTTTAAGGCTGGGGGTAATTTGGGGTGTGGAATAAGGTGACGGACTTGGAAAATTAATCAATTATCACTAGAATGATGGTGTTGGTGCTTGGAGCATGTTTTACTGTATGAGAATGGAGATGTTTTGTATGATTGTATTCAGTGCACCCATGAAGAAAACCAGAGAAGTCTGTTTACTTCTTGTTTTAGGTCTTGTGGTAAAGCTGGGTGAATACAGGAAAGAATATAGTTTTCCCCATTCTTGGAGCCTAATCGTAATTAGATCTGGAACAGAGTGAAGAACACCACCCACCATGCTTGCAGTGATCGTCTTACTCATATTTAAAAATTTTATTGTCATTAAATATAATGAATGGGGGCCCTTGAGCCAGTGTCTCCATTCTTCAAGCACCAGTTTCACAGTTCTCTGTTCCCATGTAGTGTTCCTATATAGTTATGTTCAAGTTCCTTCCTGACTTCTTTGAGTTTCTTACAGCCCATTTAATCAAATGCAAATAATGACTGCTATCCCTAACTCAAAAATTAATATACCATTGACTTCTAATTTTCCCAAACTTCAAAATATAAATACCTCAATGATTGCTAAGTACACCCAAAACAGCTCTATATCTGAATTCTAAATGACCTCAAACAAAAAGTAAAGACGCTCATAATTTTTTAATTTCCCCAAATAGAGGGGAATAAATAAGGCTATGTCCTGATCCCCCTGTTCTACTCTCTACACACTCATGACTGTGTCCTTTCACAGCTTTTTACTTTTATTATTACATTTGCTGACAACTCAGTTGTTCTAGACCTCATCTCCAAACACAAATAAGACCACCTACCTTGAAGTGGTCAAATTAACATCATGATGCCAGGATAACTATATCTCCCTGAATGTCAGCAAAACAAAGGAACTAGTGCTGCACTTCAGGAAAAGTGAGCAAAAGAGCTAATAAATAAGCTACTAAATAAGAGCTATTAAAAGAGTCATTCTGCATTTGCTCATAGCAGCTTATATTGTTACTGTTTTTGTTTTTGTTAATGTTATTACATTACATTACATACAATTTGTACTTTTTGTTTGAACATTTATTTATAGGTTTATTTTTGGTAGCAGGCAGAAAAAGAAGTAAAAGAAGAAAGAAAGTTTCTATTATTAATGCACAATTTTCTTAGCAGCCGATCTGGTATACATTTACATTTCACTGCATGTTGTATTCTGCATATAAATGTTTGTGACAAAAAAAAAATTGAATCTTAAAAAATGCATAAAATTCCAAATCCATAAAAAGTATACTTATTAAAATACTGGGTCAAGTATAGGCAATGACAAACAGGCATGCATAGGACACACAGGTGCTGAAGAAACAATTGAACTGGGAGCCAACTTATTTCTCAGTGCCAACTCAAACTGAAGCTCAACTAGTTTTATTTCCTTCTGAGCTTTAAGCTCCAATGGTTAAAACTGCACTATCTGAGCTTGTTACTGCTGAAGACTTAGCTCAAGTTCAGGTTACTTCTGTCATAGTACAAGAATGGGTTACTCTAATGGTAAGCACACTACAATGGAATCCCTGTGATTTGGCTACTCTGGCTTGGCCCCAGACAAATCCTTAGAACAACCTATATGTGATGTAACACCCAGTTTGGAAGACAAAAACAGGCAGAGGGCCCTACACAGAAGAAATCAGTACATGCAGAGTAATTCACACAGGGCAAAACAAAGTCAATTTTTCTAAGGCAGAAGCAAGATGAGAGAGAGTTGTGATGCAATGGAAATCTGAATGCAGGAATGTGACTTGTAACATTGAGCTCAGTCTGAAAGTAAAGCAAACAAAATCCACTCATCTCACCACCAACACAGACACACAAAGAGCAAACAGATAAATATCAGATCATATATAAGCGTTTTAGTTTTCGTTTCCTGATCTTTGACATTACATCTTAATAACTTGCAAGGAATTGCAAAATATTGGAAAACGTGACTCATGGGTGTTTCTTGTTACTCAGGTGTGCTCTGTTGCATTGACTGTTTAAACAAGTTATAGCTCTGAATGTTTCTTCCTTGTTTGTGCTCTTTGTATTTACCTGTAAATACTGGATTTGTTGTTTAAAAGGTTAAACCAACAGGAAGGCCACTTGTCTATAAGTGAATAGCAAGCCTGTTTGGGAGAAGTAGATCCAATCCTGCACCATTTTCTTTTTTATGCCATTATTTCTTTTTGTTTGGTATCTCTAAAAATGCTGAGTAGTTTGTACTGATTGGCCAGGCAGAGGGATCAAGCTGTGAAAGATGTGCTGCAAGTTAGGGCAATAAAGGATGCAGATGAAATTTGTTGACTATTAAGGAGAGTGTGTTGAGAAGGTGAAGGGAGAATTTTGAGCAGCTGATGAACTAAGAAAATGAGAGAGAGAGAAGGGTGGATGATGTGGAGATGGTGAAGCAGGATGTGGATAGGATTAGTAAGAAGGAAGTGAGAGCAGCTATTATAGGGACGAAGAGTGGAAAGTCAGTTGGACCAGATGACATATTAGTAGAAGCGTGGAGATATTTAGGAGAGATGGCAGTGAAGTTCTCAACAAGATTGTTAAACAAGATTCTGGAAGGGAGGATTGCATCAAGAATTGGCTTTAAACCCATTCCTGTTTGCAGTGCTGATTTATTGGTTGACTGATGAGGTCAGACAGGAGTCTCTATGGACTATGATGTTTGCAGATAATATTGTGATTTGTGGTGAGAGTAGTGAGCAGGTCGAGAAGAGCCTGGAGAGGTGGAGGTACACGCTGGAGAAAAGGGGAATGAAAGTAAGTAGGAGTGAGACAGAGTACATGTGTCTGAATGAGAGGGAGGGCAGTGGAGTGGTGCGGTTGCAGGGAGAAGAGATGGAGGAGGTGGAGAAGGTGGAGGAGTTCAGGTACCTGGGGTCAACAGTGCAGAGTAATGGAGAGTGTGTTAGAGAAGTATAGAAAAAAGTGCAGGCAGGGTGGAGTGGGTGGAGAAGAGTGATAGCAGGAGTGATTTGTGATAGAAGGGTATCTGCAAGAGTGAAAGTGGACTGTGGTGAGACCTGCGATGTTGTATGGATTAGAGACAGGGGCGCCGTTAGGGGGGGTGCAGAGTATGCCAGGCATATGGGCCCAAGAGAACCCTAGGGGGCCCCACAATCATCAATTCAAATTTTTACATTTTTAAAATTACATACACACATATATTTTAAATAATAACACTGTGGTGAAATAAAATCAATTCCCTGTAAATAAAATTAAACTGAAAATAAGATGAAAATGTTTATTTATTTTTTGACTTTGAGAGAGTGTTTACTCATGAATAAAATTAAACGCATGAGGTTTGTCTACAGACTGCATAAGTTAAAATGTGTTTAGAAGCTTGTTGTGGTATTTAGTCGGTTGATATGTTACATTTCTCTTCCTTTACACATCTGTCTTTTTGAAAATGTTTTATTAAAAAATGAAAATCATTTATATTCATTTATATTCATTATATCATTTATATTGTAACATATTATGCAATAGCAAATTATAACATTTCTTTAACAATAAAAAATATTTTATTATTAATAATATAACCATATATATATATATATATATATATATATATATATATATATATATATATATATATATATATATATATATATATATATGGGGGCCCAAAATTCTGTCTTGCATACCCCCCTTAAAACTGTTAATTGTGCCCCTGATTAGAGACAGTGGGTTTTTAAGTAAATTGAAAACCCACTGACAGTGGGTTCATTGAGTAAAAGACAGGAGGTGGAGCTGGAGGTAGCAGAGCTGAAGATGTTGAGATTTTAATTGGAAGTGATGAGGACGGACAAAATTAGAAACGAGTTTATTAGAGGGACAGTGCATGTAGGACGCTTTGGAGACAAGGTAAGAAAGGCTAGATTGAGATGGTTTGGACATGTGTAAAGGAGGGACATGAGGTATATCAAGGCTTAAAGGGAGCAGTCTTTAGAAAAAAAAGAAGAAGAAAAAGGAGAAGAAAAAACATTTATTAGATGATAGATTACACATTGATGCTGATAAATAAATAAAATGATATAGATTTTTTTTTTAATCAGACAACCATTAAAAAGAAATTGCGAGAATTGGTAGTTAGCTGCTTTTAGTGTTATTTGACAGTTTGTCAGTGTGTTTGATCTTATTTTAAGGCTTTTTTTGATAATATTTTAAGGCTTTTATTTGTCAATACACAGACAGGTGTGCTTCTGTTTAAATTTAAACAACACCAGCTGCCACTGCTTCTAAGGTTTGAGCTCCTTGGCTGTTTGTGATAACTGGTAAATGTTGAGCTGCTTCCTCAATAGCTTTTTCCTTCATTCATTTTCAGTAAAATACCAAATGTGTTTTAGTGTGAATTACATTACATTCTAAACATCTTTTCTGTTTCATGTCATAAACAAAGCATTTTAATAATCAAAGATAGAGTTTTTCTTTGCACTTATTACCTTGTAGAGTAATATTTGTCATGATCATGTTTTTCTTCATGACTATAACACAGTTCGCTTCTGGTTCCTGTTTTGCCTGAGATTTGTCTAGACTTTTTCAAAGAAATCCATGCAACGCTGGCTAAACTTATTAACAGAAAAAAAAATGTTATGGTTATGGCTACACTGAACAAAATTATAAACGCAACACTTGTTTTTGCCCCCATTTTTCATGAGCTGAACTCAAAGATCCAAGACTTTTTCTTCGTACACAAAAGGCCTGTTTCTCTCAAATCTCAAATGTCTCTTGTTCACAAATCTGTCTTAATCTGTGTTTAATTATCTTAGCAAAGAAGAAGTGCTCACTAACACAGATTTAGACAGATTTGTGAATAATATTTGAGAGAAATAGGCCTTTTGTGTAAATAGAAAAAGTCTTAGATCTTTGAGCTAACAGGCTAAATAAAAAAAAAAGCAAAAAATATGCATTGGTGCACAGATGCATAAACATTCGCTGAAAACCACAACAGTGACTAATAAATATAATTGTTTGCTGCTCCTGTTATTTACTGCTTTAAGATTTAGTGTTAGTTCGCACTGGTTTAATTGAATCCATCACTATGTCACGAGCGAGCTGATTGTGCAACCTGACACTCGTGAGTCACAACAGAACAGATCCAGTGCGACTGTCCCGAAGTCACAAACAAACAGTTTACACAATAGCACTTCATTAAACTACACCATTTTTACATGATGAGGATTATACAGTTTCTGCTCACCGTGCTGATGTTTCACCTTCATCCCTGACACCAGTGTGTTTCCTTTTTACGTGCTCGTGCATCACTGTAGTACTTCCATAACACACAAGCTACACTTTACATAACTTACAGGTTACAGTGTTTTTTTTTATTGAATTTAATATAAAATGCTCACATGCCTTGTATGACTTGGATGCACACCTTTTCCTGCTGCTGGTTGACCCTGTACTCTCCACTATTTCGCAAGCGACTAATCTGTAATTTGAGCAGCCCAAATTCGTTGACAACGAATTTCATTATCAATTATTATCGATTTTATTGATTAGTTGTTGCAGCCCTAGTAAATATTTTATCTGCGCAAAAACTATTAACCAGTGACAACACATCCATTTGAGTTATCAACTGGGGATAGAAGAGCTTTCAGATATCAATTTCTTTAATTTCTATATGCTAAATATTTTAAATGTAGAAATTTACTGTTAATTATAATAAGAGAATAGTCAGTTCCTTTTTTTTTTCCTACAAATAATGTTTTGCAAATTTAACAAAAAACAAAGACAAAAGCAAAGACTTAGTGCTATATTTTAGCATCATTCAAATCCAGTTACCACCTGCATGCTGACAATGGGAAGCCAAGGTCATGGGTTGATGAATGTGTTTTCCGTTCTCAGCAAGGAAGTGACCACACAAAGAGTGTTCACTAAGGCTGAAGTAAAATATTATGAACAAAATAATCTATAAATCATTATTTGGCACTTTGTAATTGAAGAGAGGTTGACTCTGGTGCTATGCAGTTACTTACAGAGGTGGCAAAAGTACACACATCTATTACTTAAGTAGAAGTACAGATACTCATGTTTTAAAATACTTGGGTAAAAGTTGAAGTACTGATTATACCTTTTTACTTAAGTGAAAGTAAAGAAGTCTTGGCTCTGACATGTACTTAAGTAAAAAGTAGTTATTACTTCTACCTGTTTTAGCTGTTAACTGGACCTCACATCATATTAATATTTGATAGATAGATAGATAGATAGATAGATAGATAGATAGATAGATAGATAGATAGATAGATAGATAGATAGATAGAAATAACTTTATTGTCATTGCATAGTACAGGTACACAGCAACGAAATGCAGTTTGGCATCTACCAGAAGTGCAAAAAGTAGCAATCGTGCAAATAGTGCAGATTAATATGTATCATATGTACAGCATGTGATATGTATGTAAGCATATGTACAGTGATTAAATATAAAGGCTATAACAGTGCAGAGATGTGTGGACATCATTAAGAGCCTTTGCTATGTTTCCACACGGGCAGTTAAAGATGGTGATACCGGAGAAAGTGCACATCTTCAAATCAAGTCAAGAAGCTTATATATATATATATATATATATATATATATATATATATATATATATATATATATATATATATAAAATCATAGACGTTTTACAGATTTGAATGATGAATTGTTTTTATCTGTACGATCAATAAAGACAGTAATTTAAGTTCGTTTCGCCATTATGAGGGGAAAAAAACCCAAAACGCCACCTAGAGGGTAAATTGTGTAAATTGGTGTTTGATTTGAGACTTGGCGCAGAAATAAAACAAAAGTTTACTGATTTAAATGATTTATATCTGGAGTTAATTTAATTATTTTATATCTATGTAAAGAAAAAAAACCTCATGCCTCCACTCTCTCTGAAGCTCCAGGTTTAACGAGGCACACCTGAAGCTCATCATCACTCCACCCCGCTCCTACATAAACCCCTCACTCACGGTCACTCCCCGTTCGTTATTGTTTATGTTGGACTTCCCGTACTGCATGTTTTGGCGTTCCGGTTTTCATACAGGACTTCTTTCATCTGTTTCATCCGGACTCCAGAATCCCGTACCGGCTGCGCTTCCCCTCCCTGTGCATCTCGGGTCAGCTACGCTTCTCCCAATGCGCTACTCGGACTATCTCTCTCAGCCTAAGGACTGCCGTGTGTGTGTGTGTGTGTGTGTATCTCTCTCTCACGCATGCCATTAAAACCCGAGCGAGCTGTACTCCGGCTTCTGCCTTTTGTTTCGCTCACACCGTGACAACTAGTGCTTGAGTAGCAAATGGTAAATACACATTCTTCCTGTAAGTATTTTCATTTCAAGTTCCAAGTTCTTTTTGAATGAGCTTTTTCAACAAAACAAACAAAAATTTTAACATTTTGTTTCAACCCCCTAAGGTTCAGGAACACATCCGATTTATAATTGAACTTAATCTCTGAATTATTAAAACATTTCCTATAATAAGTGACTTTAACAGTGACTACTGTGGGTTTCAATAATAGTTGGATTAACATGGTCATGTAAAGTGCCAAAAAACAAAGAGAAGAAACAATTCCTATTAATTACTGTAATAAACTCTAATATTGTTTATTGCATGTTGTCAGACGTGGGTTGCTTAGACAGACGTGGGTTGCTTAAAAAGGATGGCCATGTTTCGACTGCTGGAGAGTTTTTGCTTTAAAAAACCCATAGAGCGACTAGACTAGAAGAAACAGTTTACACTACAGGATGGCTATGAAAACCAGACCAAGAGAATCGCCCGGGTCAAGTAAGCATATCTGTATATGAATTAGGCAAGGAAACAGAGAACTTTTGGCAAAAGCAAGATGAAATAGAATGTGATGCTTTAGCCAAGTTCAGAGTGTATTTTATACGTAGGCTCAATGTGATAAAGACAGCAGTAAGTGCAATAAACTTGAATTAATTCAGGCATGAAGAGACATTAATTTGTGTGCTTTATGAGCTGTCTGAGCATTCTGATACCCACAATAAACAAGTAGCTCATTCTGTACAAAGTGTTGTCATGGAGGCTACAGCTTATTAAAGCTTATTCAAAACTTTGCTGTGGAGATGAGGGGATTGATGGCAGTCAAGAGGAAGTAAAAGTTTAAGTCAGACATTTAGGTGAGTGGGCATGTGCAATGCAGTATAGCACACTCATTGATGTGTAATGAATGTAATAACATTCAAATATCCTAAGAGAGAGAACTGCACTGCTGCTTAGTGGTCTAGGGCAGGGGTCTCATTCATCCCTTCTAAATTTGAAAATTTTGGTGAATTTGTAACTGTAAAATAAAACGTTTAATTTTTTTGTCGCTCAAAATTAGCGTTAAAGTGCGACACCCGCCGGTCACGCGATTGACTGCACGCTCCAGTAAACACCATGAAAGAAGACAACATTGGTTTTCTGCAGGTGGATAATAAAAGTATGACTTTATTTCATAAATACGAGGAGGACTCAAATGGACATTGAATTTTTTTTGGAAGTAATCTTTAACCCAGAATCTTTCATTTTTCAAAATGTTTTTGTTGCATGAAATTAAATTTCGTTTTTCTCTGTAGCAGTTCATTGATTTCATAATTTCAACATACCATAACTTATGAATACATAGCATTAAGGTCAAAAACAGTTAAGTTTAGAGAGGTTTACAGCTCATGCAAAATACAAAGGCAGGACTTGTGCATTCAAAGTCTATTCTATTAGAGAGGAAATTGGGAATAACCTACTCAGCAGGACAGTCACAAAAAACATGGGGATTTTACAGAGATTTAATAAGATCAGTAGAAAAAAAGCAAGAGTCTGCTAAAAACACATCCTGTTAATATTGTCCTACATGAAAATGCCTAGCCCTTTACAGTATAAACTGCATGTGGGGGTCATCAGGGGCATTCTCAGACGGTGCCGGATCAAAAAAAGAAATGCAATCTTCATGAATGATGTATTCATCCACAACAAGGAAAACATAGTGATACCTGAATCATATTTATGAAGATTTTATTAGATTGAAACTGAAGACTGGGCATATATATCAGTTTGGTGGCCTGGATAACTAAAGGAAGGAAAGCATAAAGAGCCTGTCATGGCAATCTAGACAATGTAAGAAAATAGGACTAGGCATGTGTGAACATGAAAGTCATAGCTAGCTGGTCATAACAGATTACTACAGATGTTCAGAGATACCAAGCACTACATGCACACATGGCTTTAACGTTTAATGCTACATTTACGGTATGTTCCAGTCAAGGTTTTCAGTCACAACATGCCACAGTTCAACTGAGCTG
Organism: Silurus meridionalis; assembly: GCF_014805685.1. Classification (NCBI taxonomy): domain Eukaryota; kingdom Metazoa; phylum Chordata; class Actinopteri; order Siluriformes; family Siluridae; genus Silurus; species Silurus meridionalis. The sequence goes on along the minus strand of NC_060896.1, from coordinate 18,078,507 downwards.
AATTCAAAGACTTCCATACCTTTAATTCACCTTTAAAAGGACTTTAAGCACACATCTTGTCAGCATAACCCAAAAGCAGAGATAACAGGTGCAAGCACTACAACAAGGTCGTACCTTCTGGAGACCAAGAGCAAAGAACTCTATTTAGAAAATGACACTGACAGCTCCAGGTCAAGTCCATTACATTTCCCAGCACATGACAACTGCTTTAACCCCTGTAACATCCAATCAGATTTTCAAGTGAATAAATTAGTGATGATGAAGTAAAAAATATGGCTGGAATAAACTGTGTAAATGTCATTTGTTCCAATAGTTCTGTATGAAGAAAAACCCTGCTAAGGTAACTTAATGCTTATTTCCAACCATGGTGAGCAGAAAAGCATCTCAGAATGCACTTGTTGAACCCTGAGGTGCATGCACTACAACAGATCACCACATCCACTCCAATCAGCCATGAACAAGAATCTAAAGTGGATGAAGACTCGATGAAACCAGACAGTTCAATATTTAGGGAAAATTACAACACAATTATATAACAACTGCCACAACGTGGCTTTTTTTTAATTTGCCTATTCTGCATGAATGGAGCATAATTTCATAATTTGGACAGAAATTCCCATAACCATATTCCAGAATCTTCAGGAATGTCACCCCAGTTGTATGTATACATTTATAGCAGGGAGAGGGGCTGTTAGGCATTTTATTAACGTATAGTTGTGATGGTCCACATGCATTTGCCCAGGTAGTGTACTTTCTCCTTTGTTTTTTTTTTCTTTCAGTGGCACTCTCTGGTAATAACAATTTGCAACTGCAAATGCAGGAGGCTTGAACATGTACCTCTTTATGAAGTCAATCATCTCATTCTAAAGGTAAAGCTGTCCACAATGAAGCAAGCACTGCAGCTCTGTTTCCAAACCTGCTTCTACAGCACCATTCCATTTTATGTTGAAAGTTTTATCACAATGGATCCATCAGTAGATAATATATGGAGGTGACAGACTGGCTGCTGCTGTAAGTTACTTAATGTGGAAGGGTTAGGAATGAATGTATACAGCCAGCTCACTCTTTCATCCCTCAGGCTTCTCAACAAACAAATGGCCTATGAACATTTGATTAAATATGTTATGATTCACTTTGCTGTTTTTAACCATCTTTATTTTTTTTAAATGGTACATAAAGAGAGTCTCACAGTCAAAATCCTCAACAGAATCTTATATTTATGTAGTAACAGATTGAAAAACGAAGCGAATAGATCTCTGAATACATTTTAACTTCACCCTTTCTCATGTTAGCATCTTACACTTTGCAGATGGTTAAACTACTGCAGGTGTCCGTGCTAGATAAAATAAAATAATAATAATAAAATAACAGGATATTATTATTATTCTTTTTTACCAAAACAGGCTGTATTGAGGTTAAATGTTGAATATTTTCATTTGGTACCTTACATTAGCTACTTAATCTTACAATACTCTCATGGAAATGAAGAATGTCTGCTAGCTAGTAAATAGAATCTATGGAAATAAATGGCACCATAGTGCCCACTCAATAAACTATACAGTTATTGATTTAAACCCTGTGCAAAAACAAACAAAAGAAAAAGCAGAATGGCAGAACTAAAGCATAGACCGGTCAGTCAAAACCTGGGTGGTGAAATTCCTGTTCTAATCAGCTTCAAGAACTGAGACCCCCAACTGCTTGTTCTAACATCACTATTTATCTTAAAACCAAAATAACATCTCATTGATGAACCATTCAGCATGGGGAAGACAGCATACACACACTTGATAAGCAACATCAAGATTCGAACATTTTGAACATCAAATGATGTTTTAATATGCAATGAACTCTAACATTTAAAAAAACAAAACAAACAAACAAAAACTTCAATAATATATTTACTCATACCAATTTAGAGGCGTATTAACAAAGAATCATTGAAACATGATCATGTTCAAATATTCATCAATGTTTAAAATATAAAACAAACAAAAGGGGAAAAATGACTGGATGATCTATAGGATACACAGTGAACACCAGGAAGAACTATGCAGTAAAAAGTTATTGCAGTGGATTCATAGAGGCATCATTGATGCAAGTAACACTAGTGAATAAGACATAATAGGAAAGCCAGAACAGGTGGAAAAGGCATTATTGTGCATAGTAATAAGTAGGCACACGGGGTATCGTAAGGGGATCGTCCTCAGGCAAGGAGCACCCCCATTGTACTGCACTTGGTTTCATGTCTAAGGCACTTTCCAATCCTCTGCTTGTGTAAACAACAAGCGATTTTTTTAGTGTTCTCCTGTGTCTGAATGTAGTTTAATGTCCATGTCTGAGCTGCAAAGATGAAGGCAATTTAGAAGAGAAAAAAAAGCACTTTAGAAGTTTATTGGGATAAAAAGAAAAATGAGGTGAAGGTCTAAGAAAATCAGGAGAGTTAAGGGCAAGGAATAGGATTCTTAACGAAGGTCACTCTCATCCTCTTGAATGGTTTTCTTTATGCGCAGCAAGATAGTGGTAAGCCACTGATCTAGTCGCGAGATTACATCATATTCCTTCACCTAGAAAGAGAAATAAAATAAAGGGGAAGAGCAAGAGATTAGAGTTATAATTATGATTTTTCCCTGATCACAATTTTCCATTTGAATTTGTAGAAATTATATATATATATATATATATATATATATATATATATATATATATATATATATATATATATATATATATATAGATTGCGTGTTACGCAAATTAGTTTTAACCGCACAACCGCATTTTATTAACCACTAAATATTTGTAATTACTAAACATTTGTTTTACTGATGCGCTAAGTCTCAAATCAAGCACCAAAAAACCCACCATGGTGCACACATCCGGCATTTAAAACACTCCATGTGGAAACATAGCAAAAGTACCGCTTGGTGTCCTGATGATTTACGTTAAAACATTTACAAACATATTTTGTCTTTATCCTCTATGTTTAGTATGGTTTCACTAATAATAAACATACATTTGCATATTTGCCCATGCTGATTAGAGTATTAAAAACTTGAAAAGTATTAATTTAAAGAACATTTAAAACAGATAGTGTGCAATTAAGTTGCGATTAATGTTAATGAGTTGAAGGACAATATTTACAGGATGTGTTTTTAGCAGACTCTTGCTTTTTTTTCTACTGTGTTACAAATTGGACTCTAAATGTAAGGAGGTGTAAAGACCTGTACTTAAAAATTAGTCTACAGAAGCATACTAAAATAAAAAACAAAACAAAAAAAATACATTAAAGCAGGAACATTAATAAGATTTACACCAGCTGACACAAGAGGATCATGGACTAAACAGGGCAAGGAATTCTGACCTTCACAGAGTGGAAGCAATCTAAAACTGGTCTGAAACCACATTAGTTATGACTTTGCCAGCATCAAGATTGATTAGATTTTATTACAAATTTTGATATGCAGCAGAAAGCACAGGCAGCAAAGACTGGCTCATTTCCATCAGCTCTCTCCATCCGAGTTAATTATCTGTTCTCTGATTTCCCTAACGCCTAAGCATTTATTTTATCCACTCTCATTCAAAATATTCTCTTCAACATCAAAGTGGCCAAAGATCCATTGAAATGAGTGCATACTTATATCATCTCACTGCATGCTTCTGGTATGAAGTCTTTCTTTATAATTAAGGCTTTTAATAATGCTTGAGCTGATGGGAAACTATTAAGAATAATAAGCCGTAATCAGCCTACTCATGCGAGGTGCAGAAGATTTTAGAAAAGTCATCAGAAGGATTACTTACCGAGTCAGTATATGCATCAATGTTCTGTTCCTCGTATGCATCTAAAAGTTTCTGTGTGAGTAACAGGAAGCGTGAGTTACTATCCACAAATAAAAATATTGTGTACTTTTCACTGTAAAATTATAAATTCTACATTTCCATATATATATAACAAATGGAGCATGTGGTTCAAATAGTAATCAAGACACAAGTACACCGACTAGATAATCAAAATACACACACTTTGGGTGAATGAATTTTGTTCTCCAGACAATCACGAAGTAATCTAGCTAATCTGACATCTCTCATTTGTTGTCTTTATTTACGGCGATTCGAATGATTTTACGTCGTCTCCAGCATATTAATATTAAAGGGTTTAATATTAGAAACCTCACCTTGACCAGTTTGCATTCACGTGAGTCTGAGAAGGCAGGAAACATTTCCTCATACTTCTGCAAAGCCAGCTATTGTAGAAAGGTGCAGAAGAGAATGAATGAGAAATTAGGAAGAATTAAATAAAGAGTTATTAAACAAGAATAATTATATTTTAGGATTATGTGTATTACCTTGGCATTAAGCATATCGACGCAGAAGTGGCAGAGAGCTGCCTTAAAGAAATAATCCTTTGCACTGTATTTCAATAGCGTGCTGTCTATTGCTTGTGTTCCAACCTGTAAGTACACAAACACAAACTGAATAATCAAAAGTAGATTTATAGAGAAAATATGCAGTTTTCGCAAAACCAATATACATCATTTGTACACTTAAAGCGGATATATATCGGATTTTGCAGAATTTTGGTCCACCCAAGTGCTTTGAGCCTCTTTACTTGCTGCCATTTCTATAGTAATATGAAGCATTGTAAAATCATCAATTATCAAAATCAGTTACTGAGTATCAGACCAAAGTGCATGAGCTTTAAATTGTTTCAGATTAATATCAGAGTCGGCCGCTGAGTAAGTGTTTTTTTTACTCCATGAAACGCTAAATCCAGTCAACATGACCTAGCATACTAACTCTATCTAAAAGAAATACAGTGTGGTGAATATAACAATACATGGCCAAAAGTATGTCAGCACCTAACCATCACACCCTACATGGACTTGTTGGAAGCTGTTTTAACAGCTTTAATCTTCTGGAAATGCTTTCCACACTTTTTGGATTGTGTCTGAGAGAATTAGTGCCCATTCAATCCAAAAGTGCCTTTGTGAGATCAGGGACTGGTGTCAAACAAAAACACCTGTCTCACAATCAATGTTCCAGCACATCCCATGATGTTCACTGGGGTTGAATTCAGGGCTCTGTACAGGCACCAATATAAGTCACAAGTTCCTTAATATAAAATGGATCAAACCATGTCTTAATGGACCTTGTTTTGTGCATAAGCTAATATACTGATTTTAGTATCATGGTCCAACTGACAGACAAACTATATGAACATGTCTAAATAAAATTCATTTATAATTTATTAATTTGGTTGACATCTTAAACAATGTTGCCTAAATATTTATAAACCAGATAAATAACTTTAAATAACTTCGGAAGGCAAATCACAAGGCAATTTTACTGCTACTGGCAGACAAGTTTGGTTAGTCTCTGATGGTGTTACTATCATTATGTCACATGTTAATGTAGATGCAAATATTATAACACATTAGCTAAATCAATGCATCTGTGCAATCTCTGCTACAGTGCAATACAGAGGCTAGCCTTTACTTCCCCCAAGCATCATGGGAAGTAAAGGCTAGCCTCTGTACAATGGCAGCAACTTCAACTAGAAATCTTTGCTATTCTTTCTTAACTGTTTAGAATTCTTTCATTTCTCTCCTCTGTATTTATGAGAAAGGAGTTGCTTTGTGTGGTATGCTGGGATGATATGCATTTTTAGAGACAGTTTGTACGTCTATTACCAGCTTAAAAAAATCTGACTCCTCAATTTCCACTGGCCATAAACAGAAAGCAGGAACAATTGAGGTGGGAAAATAGCCTACCAAAGGTGGGCTATAACCAGCATATAACCAGCATACCACACAAAGCAACTCCTTTCTCATTAATACAGAAGAGAGAAATGAAAGAATTCTAAGCAGTTAAGAAAGAATAGCAAAGATTTCGAGTTGAAGTTGCTGCCATTGTTCATTATCTCAGATTAAGGTTTAAAAAACCTCTGACACACTTCTGCACGTATAAACCAGAGCTTTTAAGTGTTATGCGAAAGGAGTTTCTGACTGTAAAAGTATACGCACCTGCTCATATATCTCAATGGCTTTAGGATACTGCTCCAGCTGAGCTGCATAGGCAGCAACTTTAAGCAGGCACTTGTTAGCTGAGCTGTTGTGAAAAGAGAATTACTGGTAATCACTCTAAATTTAACCTCAGCATAATTTTCACTCTTAAAAATAAAATACATTACAGAATTAGTGCCTGAGACTGAATCTTAAATTGTCTTTTATATATATATATATATATATATATATATATATATATATATATATATATATATATATATATATATATACACACACATACATACATATACATACATACATACACACACACACACACACACACACACACACACACACACACACACACACAAACATACAGTTGAAACCATATATTTACATACACTTCAGAAAAAAACTAAAACTTCTATTTCTTTACTGTCATATATTGAATCAGAGTAAACATTTTCTGTTTTAAATCAATAAATATTAGCATATTTCTTGCATTTGTTAAATGTCAGAATCGAGCGAGGGAGAATTTTTATGTATTTTTATTATCAGTGAACAATGACTTTCTTGGTAGGCTACTGTTTAGATACAAGCCGTGTAACAGACACTGTCTTTTGTTAAAGACTGTGTAAAGTTCATTAGTTTCGGCTCATAGACAGGTGCGGCTTATTAAAGTTCAAAATAAAAATCTTAAAATTCAGTGGGTGCGGCTTATATTTGGGTGCGCTTAATAGTCCAGGAAATTACGGTACATACACACATACACATACACACATACACATATACACATATACACATATACACACACACACACACACACACACACACACACACACACACACACAGTGATTCACTAATAAAAATCTGCTAACCTTGTGGATTCCTCTCCTTTGTAGTAATCTGCTGCTTGTTCATAGTGAGCAATAGCCTGAAAAAATATAACATGTCAGCTGATCCTTCTATACATTATTAAACACTGTAGTTTACACTATATGGACATTGTGTACACAGGAAGGTTAATGTGTGCTTTTGCTGATTTAATTACTCGAAATATCTCAGATAATTTCCCGATTATTAAAAACATTCATAACCAATGTATACAAATCCTAACAGGATCTTCAGTCTGACAGTCAGTCACTGAGACAGGTGGGCAGTCAGCACTAATTCTGGGCTTGTTTGTGGGCGGTCTGTATATTGCAAGTTTGTGGTCATGTTGAGAAATCCCTTAGAATGGATCAATAGCACAATTCTGTACATCGCTTCTGTGCACACAGGTTTGCATACCATGAAGAGCAGTTCTTATGGATGCATGGCTTCTCATTCGGGAATAAAAATGTCGTTTCAATAGGCTCAGCTTTCTAATATATTAAAACCACCATAGTTAAAAAATGTGTGAACATAATTCATACAGACAAGTCTAAACCTCCCACTGTAGTAGAATTTCTTACCTTATCAATGTCGACTAGTTCTGTTTCGTAGATCTCTGCAATTGTGACATGATGCTTTGCTGCAATTGTGAAACGGCCCTACAATAGAACAAGAAATTTTGAATAAAAATGAAATGATCCTGGTTTACGCAACCTGACCCCAAAAATCTTGTGCAAACCAGCAGAATCCAACATAATGTAATAAATAACGAAACAGAATGCCCTCTGCTGGTGAAATAACTGCATGTTAGAAAAATCTAATAAATATTTCATACAATGCATTGTAGTTATAGCATCTGTCAAGACAATAGTTTTATCCACATGTCCAGTAGAATCTATAAGAAAGCTGTATGATGATTTTCACATCAGACACCTTAAAAAACAACTTTTCTCATCTAATCAGTTTCTCGTATGGCACTGCTAATCTCTAATCAACCAACTAACTCTAAATCTAGTTACAAGACCAGAAACATGAAACCAGATAACTCAGGTTTGCTCTGGTTACGTTCAAACAGAAACAACACAATTGAATGTTCTGCTGCATCAGATTACAGTTAAGTAAAGACTCACCATATCTGTGTAAATCTCGATTGCCCTATTCAGGCAGTTTATGGCCTCTGTAAAGTTGGAAAATGGAAAGCGAGTTACATGTGACTTTTCTGAGAGAACATGAAAATTTTTTCTTTAAAATGCTTTTAGGCACCTTCAAAAAGTACAAAGATATATGTCTATTTCTAAAAACTGTGTTCACACTTGGTCCTAATTTTCAAGCGTGTATCAACTGGACTTATTTTAAGGGTTTGTTTTTCTTCAGAACTATGGAAATTAACCTTCTTTAGTCAGTTCTTATGAGCAAACAACATGTGTATTTAATTATTTAGAGTATACACTGGCAGAAATCTTAATTTGGTGCGAGCACAATTTTTGACTGTTTCTAGAATTTAGCCACAGTATTCATCTAGCATGCAATTTTATCAACTTGGAATTCAGGTTAATAAGAACATTCAGAACAAACCTTGAGGGTCAGCTTTTTTAAAGGCATTGCCCGCATCGATGAAGTTAGTTGCCGCATCGTGTTTGCTTTGCAACTGCAGGTGTAGAAGAGCCGCTTGACAGAAGGCATTTCCTGCAGCTAAAACACCAAAACCTTGTATGAGTGCCACTATAACAATCAGTCTACAGTAACAGGGAAAAGAACACTGTCCTTCATTACTATGATTTTATTTATCACGGGGTTTATCAGGGGGTATAGAATGATAAACTTGAAATTGTTTGAAAATGGTCTTAATTCCCTTCCCAGATTGATGGGCAGCAACAATCGCTTCTCTGAGATCATTGCTGTTGTCTTTTCTCTTTATTCCAATGGAAGCAGTAAATGTGTACATAGATTTTCACACATTTCAGCCTTATAAAAATAAATAATATAATAAATAATGCACTTGTCACACTTTGGAGTGGCCTAGTCAAAGTCCAGACCTGAATCCTATTGAGATGCTGTGGCATGACCATAAAAAGGTGGTTCATGCTTGAAAACCCTCCAATGTGGCTGAATTACAACAATTCTGCATAGATGAGTGACCAGAATTCCTCCACAGCGCTGTAACGGACTCATTACAAGTTATCGCAGGCAAACACTTGGTTGCAGTTGTTGCTGCTAAGGGCGGCCCAACCAGTTATTAGGTTTAGGGGCAAACACTTTTTCACACAGGGCCATGTAGTTTTGTATTTTGTTTTCCCTCAATAATAAAAACCTTCATTTAAAAACTACATGTTGCGTTCACTTGTGTCATATATTTTACTAATATTTAAATTAGTCTAATGATCTAAAACATTAAAATGTGACAAACATGCAAAAAAATAAGAAATCAGGAGGGGGGCAAACACTTTTTCACACTACCATATATATATATATATATATATATATATATATATATATATATATATATATATCTTTTTTCTTTATTTTATTTAGGACAGTATCCAAACATCAAACATCCTAAATAAAATAAAGAATATGTTATTCAAAGACAAGCAAGTAAACCAGTACCACTCCAGTTCTTTGCCATCTTGAACATGTTGGCCGCTCTCCCATACATATCACATGCTTCCTCCATTTTTGAAGAACCCCTGAGTGAGTAAGCAAAAACAGATCATTTATTTAAAGCTTAGTGCTTTAATAACTAATAACATGGTGGATATTATTTTTCTACATAAGAGAACTAACAAAACTTTTGCCAAATATAAAATGTTCCATCTTACATGTTCACTGTCAAAACAAGGAGATTGTGTGGAAATGCCGAGAATCTTGTGTTAAAACCAGGGTTTCAAACTCAACATGACATTTGATATGAGTTTAGAAATCCAGGGCATTTCCACGTGACACTTTTTTCCTTGCTTTTTACCGTGACATTCATTTTCTAAGAGATAAATCGAACAATAAACATCCAAGAAAGTAGGCATTTTATATAAATGGTCTCCTTTTATCAAGTCATGTAAGCGATCACAGTCATTTTAATCATATACAGTAGAGTACAGTGAAACAAAACACAACAACTACACAAAACTAACCAGGGCATGACAAAGTCCACGTGTGAGAAATGTGGGGCAAAAACAAACAGTGGACACAAGAACACTACAGGAGGGATCAGTACAGATGTGTGATAGTGCAAATGAATTGTACAGTTCATAATAACTACTGTACATAGAAACACTGATTATTTTTTTTGTGTGCGATCAGTTCATGAATTTGTTTATTTATGTTTCAGTCTTGTGTTAAAGAGTCGAATGTCGTGCGGGGAAAAAAAGGGTTTATGAGGAACTAGCTTCCATATAGCTTAGTGAACTAATGGAGTTTACTACAAAATAAAAGTAAAACTTTTATAATAAAATGTGATTTTACAGCAACACCTTTTCTACCGAGAAAGAGTTTGTTGGAAGATTGTGTCTAAAATGATTCAACATCAACACGGTGTCCTCCTGTCCTGCCCATGAGGGAGTTACATTTACATTCTGAATCGTACAGATCAGGAAAACAATCGCGATTTCATTTTGCGAACCGAACAGTGACTCCTGGTTGTGGATTTACCCGCATTAAACATGACGTGCTTCCGGTTTCAGAGGAGAACCGGATCGCACGATACACGGCCGTTGATGGCAGAAATTGCATGTATATTAGAGAAAAAGGTTTGAGTTTTACCGTGTAATATATATGTAGGCATAATAAACACAGCCGCAATAGCGATGATTAGGTGTAAAGACTGCTGTGAATATTATGAGTAGTGTGAAAGCGTTAAACAGTAATGTAAGACCTATTGCGGGTTGGATCGCTATTAATTTATCCGTGATCACACGGGTCCTGAGTTTGGCACGTGATTTCCCCTGACCGCTACAGTGTTAGTGATCGGCTAGAGCTGGCTAACAAACAGCAGACGCGCTACTGACAGACGTGTCTACTGACTGCTCACCCGAACAGCGAGCCGAAGAAAGACTGCGAGGACTTGACTTTCTTTTCAGCTTCTGCCATTAGAGCCATAGCCTCTTTTTCTTTGCCTGAATTATCCATAATTCCGGTGAACAGGTAACGTTGGTTCAGGAATCAGCAGTCTTCAGCCACATCAACACAAATCGCCGAGATTTCCGAGATGGCCACCGAGGAGGTGTTCCGTCCAAAACAAAAGTCCTTCTTTACCAAAATCCGCGTTCTAAAAGTAAACTAGCTGACCGTAGGTCGCTTTCCAGCACGGTAATTTAAAGGCTCTTCGTGAAGCAATACACAGAATGGACAAACACGGAAAAAACGTTGTCATTTAAAACCAACACGTTTCTTCAACCGCTTGTGCCGTGAGTCTGAGTCCCCCGTATACTTCCGGTCTCAGCATTTTGTCAACTTCCTGTTCATTTCATGTTTACGGATTGACGTCAATGGCGCGCACGCACAGTAAATGCATTACGACTTACTATCACGTGACTATCGTTTGACAATTTAAGCAGGCATTCATTAGTCAGTTAAATCATTCAGTCTTGACCATCACATGTGCTCCTTCTCTGAGTTTCTGTCTAGGAAAGAAATATCTGTCACTCCATGTGAGATTGCTATTGTTATGAACGCCATTCCTAATAGGGTCAAAATGCTTCTTATAATGACCCAGTTAGATCTCAGGTCTCTTGATCTATAGTTCATCCCCAAATGTGAGGCCAAATGTCCAGCAGCCTAAGATTGGGTTTGTTTTCAAACACACAAGCAAATCACCATCTGAATGGGTGAAGCAGTAAAATATAGATTTTAGTGATAACACAATTCTTATTTAAGTCATAACACCTTGTTGTTCATGGTTTTTGAGACATGTTCATGCTTCATTTTCACTTGAGTTTGCTATTCAAGAGAGTCAAGAGTCAAGAAGCATACATAAAGTGCCGCATAAAGTGCATCGTGTGCAACCTGGTGCAAACAGTGCAAAGACAGACAGTGCAAAGACAGACAGTGCATGGACAACACAAGACAGTGCAAGACAATACAGGACAGTGTAAGACAACACAAGACACAAAATAGCACCACCAGTAAACCTGCTGTATATTACACAGTGTAGTGTGCAGAGAGCACTGAGTACAGGAGTGTACCATGTAGTTAAACAAAATGTAAACAAAAGGGTTTGTGCAAAACAGCAATAGCAGCAGTCAAAAAGATGTGCAGCTTGTAAACAGCATATAAAACAGTTTGTAATAATGAGGTAATATAGTATGGGTGGTACTGAAGACATGGATGTGTGAAGTGAGTACGAGTGTGTGTTGAGTCCGGGTTGTACAGATCAGTAACACAGTTTAGTCACACAGTTGAGTGTGTGTGCATGAGTTTTCGTTCAGTTCTGTGTCGAGGAGCCTGATGGCTTGAGGGAATAAACTGTTACATAGTCTGGATGTGATGGCCTGAATGCTTCAGAACCGCTTTCCTGATGGCAGGGGGGTGAAGAGAGTGTGTGTGACGGGTTTGTGGGGTTGTCCACAATGCTGTTGGCTTTGCGGATGCAGTGTGTGGTGTAAATGTCAATGATAGAGGGAAGAGAGACTCCGATGATCTTCTCAGCCGCTCAGGATGCTCTTAATGGTCCCTCTGTAGAACGTGGTCAGGATAGGTGGAGTGAGATGGGCTTTCCTCAGCCTTTTCAGGAAGTGGAGACGCTGCTGGGCTTTCTTGGTGATGGAGCTGGTGCTGAACGGCCAAGTGAAGTTCTTCGCCAGATGAACACCAATGAATTTGGTGCTCTTAACAATCTCCATGGAGGATCCATTGATGATTAGTGGACGCTAGTGGTCGTTCTCCTGAAGTGAACAACCATCTCTTTAGTTTTGTCAACGTTCAGAGACAGGTTGTTGGCTCTACACCAGGCTGTTAACCGTTGCATCTCCTCTCTGAATGCTGACTTATCATTTTTGCTGGTGAGACTCACCACAGGCGTGTCTTTAGCGAACTTGATATTTAGTCTGGTCCAGCAGACCTCCGTGGGGTAAGTCTGTAAAGAGTTTTCCTCACTTCAGCTGTGGTTAGACAGAGCACCTATTGTAATGGACGCCATTCCTAATAAGCTAATATTTGCTTCTTAATGACTCAGTTAATTCTCCGGTCTCTTTGTCTATCCCTTTGAAAATAAAATTGGGACTATCTGTTTTATCTGTTACTCCTTCAGATAGTGACAGAAGAATTAGACATCAGTTCATTAAACCAAAATTAGATCATTTCTTCCCTATAGGCCCTATGTTCCATGGAAAACAAATGTGGACTCTGTCTTTTAAGTATTTAATTACCAATAAGGTCAAGGGTGTATCTTATAAAATACTTCATCTCTTCTGTCCTGCCAAGCTTTATTTTAAAAAGAAATCTCCAGACACTTATCTTTTATGTTTCTACTGTGGTGCTAAGAATACATTTGTTTTTCATCTCTTCTGGGAATTTGCACATTCAGCTTTGTTTTGAAGGGATTTTTGTAAGTATATTTTTCACCACCAAATTTCTCTTTGTTATACAAGGAGGTTTTTTGTTGGGTTATCATGACTTTAATGTAATTTTGATAAACATTTTTTTTTCAAGCTAGCTTTTTCTTTCACAAATGTCAGTGTGCAAAGCCCTATTTTCGTGTTTGAAACTTAAACCCTACCTGCACACTCTTACTACCTCCATTAACTTCTAAGCTCCTAAGACTAAAGGTAAAAAAAGCTTTTTGGAGAGGGAGGGTTATTTTTGTAAGCTTTTTTCATTTTCTGCTTTTCTGTGCTTCAGCCATATCATTTTGTTTTGTTTGTATCAATCTGCATTCATGCACTGTGTAAAGCACCTTGATCTTCATTATGCAGATTCCAAAGACACTTTCTATAAACATGTTCTTTACCAAAAAAGAATAACATTGATTAGTGTCCACCATATAAACCCAACATACACAACAATTATGGGAATTAGCACATGGAACTGCTGTCTGAGCCTAGTAGTTAAAAAAAATAATAAACACGAAATAACGCTTTTATTCATACATCTTTAAATCAGCCTCTTTGCATTTCATTCGGATAACTTTAAACACACTCAATTCTAGAGTGAGAAATTCACAGCAGGTCCTGACAGGTTCATAGCTTTCATGATATAGCATGCCAACCGGTGCATTACAGAATTCTGAATGTTCTGGAGATCATTTTTATACTTGATACATGGATCTATACATTCAAAGCTCAAACAACTGTAACTAAAACAAGTGTATAGCAAGTTGCAAGTCAAAGCGTTTATATAAAAATATCCATTGAACTTGATTTATTAAAAAACTGTTGCCTGTGCCACACATTAACAACCATGTGCTTGCATTTCATACATTCCTCTAAAAAAGCCTCTAATGTAAATTGTAGTGGTGTACGTGTGGTGTAAATGTAGTCTTTCTTTTACTGAGACGACTTACCTGTTATTATGGTAGGCTGTAACCATCGCATTTTTTGTATTTAACATTAATTTATGAAGGCTTTGATATTGCAACATAACAGATGTAAAAAATAATGCAATTTGTATTAAGCAAAGTTGAGAGATGTAGCTACAGGACTCCCAGGCATCCCCTGCTAACATATTTACTTTAATTACTTAGCAGAATTGTTTTGCATGGCAGCCAGTGGCAGCTGGTGGCTTATTTTTTTTTCAAACTGCATTGCCTCCTAGCTCATCTCTAAGAAGTCACCTGTAGTGCACATGTAAAGGGTGCTTTAAAAATAGCCTTAAAATGTATTGGCCTTGATTTGGATTTAACAAACTACAAATGCAGTATGGAATCCATCCTATGAGTAAGCTACCTCACTGAGCCAGTGTGCATGAAGAATTAGGGGAGTTTGTCAAAACCAAGATTATTAATAGTCTTTATGTTTAACATAGATGTATTTTGATTTAACATGATGTATCACTATATCATTAGTCTAGATCATAACCACTGTTACTAAATGTAATCAGAGATCCTGTACATGCACAAGCAACAGAACTCTTAAAGTTCTGAATAAATTACCACCAGGGGGCATGCAGGCTGCAGGATGGATTCGAGGCTTCTGAGTTGTTATGAAATTTGTCTTGTTAATGATGAGGGATTTCCCTGTAGGCAGAGGGAATGGTGTGTAACTATGTAGCTGGCATTAAGGCAGTATGTTCTTGTTGCGGTTTGTTTCAGCTGTTGATGGCATTTCGTGTTCAGCTGGCTGACTTAATATAACTTTTTTCCCCTTTTAGTATACTACCTCTAAGCTTTATTTTAAATATTTTTTTTTTGGTTGTAATAACATTTTTAAATAACTGTGGAAAATACAGATGTATGATGTACAAGTACAAAAACACAAAGAGCACATTCCAGTGAACTATTCAGGGGACATACCAATTGAACATAACCATGTGTAAATAACTGCATACCCTCTTTGAATTCAATGGTTTCGTGTATCATAATAACCATTATAAAAATCATCTGGTTCTTATTAGGTCTTATAATTTGGTAAATACTACCTAAGATGAACAACAACAAAATATTTATTTTTCTACAATGAAGAATGAAGAAACCATGTGTGAAAAACTACACTCTTACTGCTTTCATAGAAATTAAGAGGCTAAGGAGCAGCTGGTTGCTGCTAAGTAATTCCTTGAAATTAATTCAACAGCAAGTTAGACCACTTCTATGAAAACCAAGCAAAAAGTGGGGCTTTTTAAGCAGTTTGCTAAGCTGGAGAGTTTAGGTGTGTTAAACACAACGCCAAAAAGGAAAGATATCAGCAACCATTTTATAGAAGCAGTTGTTGCTGCTCATTAGTTTGAGAAGGGTTATAAAGCCATTTACAAAAAAATGTTAGGTCAGTCATTCAGGGTCAGAAAGATTATTCACAAGAAAACAAAACAAAACAGAATTGCAAATCGTCTTAAGAGTGGGCATCCTAGCTAATTCACCCCAAAGTCAGTGCAATGTTCTGTATAATTGCTATATACACATACATATACATATACATATAAAGCTTTATAGACGTATAGCATCTCCATGTTGGCTAGCTATTCCTAAGACCTGCTAAGGACCAGATGTTTTTGTTAGTGCATCCTGATACCTAAAACCATATAATTCAAAGAGGGTGTACTTTTATTTTCACATGACTCTATAAGTTACAATGGAGTAATTAAAGAGAACCAAGATTACAAGTACAATGCCCCTTTGTACAAAGTGATCACTATGAAGATATGTATGGCAATGCTTCTGTGAACAAAGTAAACATTATGAAGATATGGGTTGGTACCCTACATCACCCTACATCAGTACCTGACTTTACTAATGTCTTTGTGACTTAATGTGCACAAGCCTCCACAAGCATTTTCCACAATATATTGGAATATCAATTCAATTCGGTTAACTTTTATTTGTATAGCACTTTTAACAATAGACATTGTCTCAAAGCAGCTTTACACAGATAATGTGGTAAGAAAGAATAAAGTTTGCCCCTAATGAGCAAGCTGGTGTCGACTGTGGCATCGAACAACTACCTGAGATGACATTAAGAAGAAAACTTGAGAGGAACCAGACTTAAGAGGGAACCCATCCTCATCTGGGTGGCACTGAACGTCCATTTATTACAGCTAAATGCTGTTGAGATGTGCAGTGATGGTAATCAAATGCAAACTGTAGCTCTGAGTCAGTGTAGCAGACTGTTGACAATAAGTAGAGTTTAAATCATCCTTAAAGCTCCTGTGTTACTTCATAACTTCATGAAACCCCTGGCTGTTGATGTAAAACCATCCCCAGCTGCACAGAGTTGCCTCCAATAGAAGAGAACACCATCCAGAGGCAGGCTGGGACGAAGCAGGCAGATCCGAGGAAAGGGGCAGGAACAGTGGTCACTAGTATCTCAGGAGCGTGTTTAACTTGACAGAGAGAGAGAGAGAGAGAGAGAGAGAAAGATATGGATTAGTAAGTATCCTTATTGTTGTATGAAAGTTAAGGACACTGTGCAGTTGGGGACTCTGGCAAGACTTGCTATGGCAGCATAACTAAAAGGGAGAGCCAAAAGGTAACATAGACATAAGGGATCTCTTGGACCTGAGTGAACATGTGAGAGTGAGGGGACGCCAGCATTCAAATATCCCCGTTCACTAAACACTCTATCCATGATCCCTCCAGATCTGCTCCCTTACCTAAGAAAAATCTAACATTAAAAGGCTTGACTAAATAAATATGTTTAAACACTAAGACTGTGTCTGAGTCCTGAACACTGATTGGAAGGCTGTTCCATAACTGTGGGGCTTTATAAGAGAAAGCTCTGCCCCTGCTGTAGTCATTATTATTCGAGATACCAACAAATAGCCTGCACCTTTTGATCTAAGTAGGCGTGGGGATAATAATGGTACAGAAGTTCACTCAGATACTGCAGCATTAAGTGCTTTATAAGTCAGCAGTAGTATTTTATAATCAATGCGAGATTTCATTGGAAGCAGTGTAGACTAAGTAAAACAGGGGTGATGTGGTCATATTTTCCAGATCTATTGAGGACTCTTGCTGCTGCATTCTGGACTGAAGCTTATTTATGCACTTACTTAAATACCCAGACAGTAAAGCGTTACAGTAGTCTAATCTTGATGTAACAAAAGCATGAACCAGTTTTTCTGCATTCTGTAACGATAACATATTTCCAATCCTGGTAATATTATTCACATAAACCTCAAAGAAAA
Organism: Silurus meridionalis; assembly: GCF_014805685.1. NCBI lineage: Eukaryota > Metazoa > Chordata > Actinopteri > Siluriformes > Siluridae > Silurus > Silurus meridionalis. Next base: position 18,060,871 of record NC_060896.1, on the reverse strand, counting down.
TACTACAGTCAATAATAACACCAAGGTCTTTGACTGCTGTACACAATAAAACAGAAACACCATCCAGGGACACTATGTAATTGGAAAGTTTACTTCTAGCTGCATGTGGTCCTAGTAAAAGTACTTCTTTCTTAACCGAATTATCAAGCGTCCACTGTTTAATGTCCTTTACAAACTCCTCAACAATGTTAAGCTGATCTCTCTCATCCGTTTTTTGCTGGAATATACAACTGTGTATTATCATCATAGCAATGGAAGTGAATGCCATGTGCCTGTAGAATTTGACCCAGAGGAAGCCTATCTAAATAGAAAAGCAATGGGACTGAGACAGATCCTGCCCGAACATCAAACTTTACCTCAGAGAGTGTTGAGAACTCACCATTTAAATCAGCAATCTGATAGTCAAAAAAGACCTAATCCAGGAAGCTGTTCTCTTTATTCCAACAACATTTTCTAGTCAAGAAAGGAGGATGTTATGATCAATGTTGTCAAAAGCTTCACTAAGGTTGAGCAAAACAAGTATTTATCACTTTAACCAGCACTGTTTTTGCACTATGAAGAAGCCTAAATCCTGACTGATACATTTTCCAAAATGTTATTCCTAAGTAGGTGTGAGCATAACTGCTGTGCTACAACCTTTACTAGAAACTTCTAAATGAAGGGGAAGTTTGATTGGCCTGTAGTTGGACAGCTGACAAGGGTCACGGTCAGGTTTCTTCATTTGAGGGTTGATAACTGCCAGTTTGAAAGATTTAGGTACATAACCAGTGCTAATGAAAGAGTTTATTATTTTGTTATTTTTTGTTTATTTTTGTGAACTGTCAGAATTAACCTCATGTGTGCCAGGACATAAGTGTGTTAATAGGTATTCAGACAGACTCTCTTCTCTGCCTGTTGCATACCCTACTGGACTAGCGTTGTTCTTCCGGTGGCAACAATCTTGCCAGCTATGGATCCCGCAAAGGCTCCTGACCTTCATACCACCCTCAATGCCCTGGTCTAGGTCTCTGTCACCCATGAGCAGCGGCTCCAGGAAATAACCACTGCTATTCAACCACTGATCGCTATCAGTTTGTGGATGTAAATGGTGAGTTCTCCACACTCTATGAGGTAAAGTTTGGTGTTCCTCAAGGATCTGTCTTGGGCCCACTGCTTTTCTCTTTATATATGCTGCCTCTTGGTGAAATCATTCATAAACATGGGATTCGCTTCCATTTCTATGCTGATGACACACAGCTGTATATTTCAGCAAAGCCAGATGAGCTAGATCAGCTTAACAATGTTGAGAAGTGTGTAAAGGACATTAGACAGTGGATGCTTAATAACTTTCTTCTGCTCAACCCAGATAAGACGGAAGTACTTTTACTAGGACCACATGCAGCTAGAAATAAACTTTCCGATGACGTAGCATCTCTGGATGGTGTTTCTGTTTCAGCATGTACGGCTGTCAAAGACCTTGGTGTGATTATTGACCCGAGTCTTTCCTTTGAGTCTCACGTGAATAATATCACCAGAATCGCCTTCTTTCACCTTAGAAATATTGCTAAGATTAGAAATATGATGTCGTTACATGATGCAGAAAAACTAGTTCATGCTTTTGTTACTTCTAGATTAGACTACTGTAACGCTTTACTGTCTGGGTGTGCGGTAAGTGCATAAATAAGCTTCAGTTAGTCCAGAATGCAGCAGCAAGGGTCCTCACTAGATCTAGGAAATTCGACCACATCACCCCTGTTTTAATTAGTCTACACTGGCTCCCAATCAAATCTCGCATTGATTGACGGTCTCGCACCGCAGTATCTGAGTGAACTTCTGTACCAGTATGATCCTCCACGCCTACTTAGATCAAAAGGTGCTGGCTATCTGTTGGTTCCTCAAATAATGAAGACTACAGCAGGGGGCAGATCTTTCTCTTATAAAGCCCCACAGTTATGGAACAGCCTTCCAATCAGTGTTCGGGACTCGGACACAGTCTCAGTGCTCAAGTCGAGGTTGAAAACTTATTTATTTAGTCAAGCCTTTTATCAGTAGATTTTTCTTAGGTAAAGGCACAAATCTGGAGGGAGCATGGATATAGAGTGTTTGGTGAACTGGTATATTTGTATGCTGTCGTCCCTCACATTCACACGCTCACTCAGGTTTGTTGACGGTGGTGTGGTGGGTCGCCTCTTATCCCAGAGATCCCTCATGTCTGTGTTACCTTCTGGTTCTCCCTTTTAGTTATGCTGCCATAGCGAGTCTTGCCGGAGTCCAAACTGCACAGTGACATTAACTTTCATACACCAATAGTTACACTTAATAATCCATATCCTTCTCTCTCTCTCTCTCTCTCTCTCTCTCTCTCTCTCTCTCTCTCTTCGGTCGAGTTAAACATGCTCCTGAGGCTCCAGTGACCACTGTTCCTGCCCCTCTCCCTCCATGGATCTTCACACTTCTGTGCAGCTCGGACGGTCTCTCATCAACACCTTGGGTGGTTCCATATAATTCCGGAGTAGAACGGGTGCTTTTGAGGACGGATTGGACTGTAGTCGGTGTCGGCGGTCTGCTGCACTGACTCGGGAGTGCAGTTTGCTTCTGATCATCGTCACTGTACCCCGCAACTTTGCATATATGCTTCAAATGGACATTTGGTGCAACCCAGATGAGGATGGGTTCCCTCTTGAGTCTGGTTCCTCTCAAGGTTTCTTCCTTATGCCATCTCGGGGAGTTTTTCCTTGCCACAGTTGCTCATCAGGGACAAACATACTTACAAAGAACATATTTACATTTAATCACCGCGTTATCTGTGTAAAGCTGCTTTGAGACAATGTTCATTGTTAAAAGCGCTATACAAATAAAAATGAATTGAAATTGAATTGAATTGAATATTCAGCAGCTTATGCAATGCCTTGAAAGCCCTCCTGCAGTGGCAATGGTTGCCACACCCAATCCACCAGCAGTTGCTGCACCCAACCTGCCGGCTCCACCAATGATTATGCAGGCCCAGCCCATACTGGGCGCTTCTGCGCCCAGGGAGCCACACATTGTCCATCCGGCATTCTTGCCTGGGAATCCCAGACTCTGCCATAGCCTTCCTCAAGCAGTGGAATCTAATTTTTTTTGTCTCCAAACATCCTCCTTTTCCACTAAATTGGTGAACATGGCCTACGGCATCTCATTGCTATTTGGACGGGCCCTGCAGTGGGCTACTGCAGAGTGGGAAAATCAGTCGTCCCACTGATCCTCCTTCATCACCTTCTCTGGGGAACTCTGCAAGGTTTTTGGTTCATCCATTCGTTGGCATGATGCCGCCCGCTGACTGTTGTTTTCTTCACAGGGCGACCGGTTGGTGGCTGAAAATGCTGATTTCCACACTGATGCTACTGTTATTTCTAGAATTTCTAGAATTTTCTACCCAGGTGAAGGACGAGCTGGCCGCCCCTGGAAATCCCAACCAACCTGGATGTCTTCATCGTCCTGGCCACCCGATTGAGCGGGCCACAGTGGGCACACCTGTCCCAGAGGGCTGCCTGCCACAAAAACTTTACATGCTAAACAACTCTGTCTGTATGTTTCTTGCCGTCTGCCCTACTTGTTCCCAACACAAGACCCCCGAAGGCCAAAGGGCTCCTTTGTCCTCTTCCCATACCCTGGCTTCCGTGGTCGCACATTGCCATGGACTTCACTGGACTGCCAGTCATACTGCCATCCTCACTGTAGTTGACAAATTCTCTAAGGTGGGTCACTTCATTCCCCCACCCAAACTTCCCTTTGCCAATTGAAACTGCCCAGCTCCTGCTCGAACATGTTTTTCGCCTGCAATGTCTCGCCTTTCGGGACATTGTCTCCGATCAGGGGCCATAGTTCTCTGCTCATTTTTAGTAGCCCGCAAGGCCCTCCTCAAGTGCTCCCGGTGCTACGAGCGATGGGCTAGCCGCAGACGCCGTGCTGCCCCAACTATCGGGTCTGGCTTTCTACTCACAACCTGCCACTCAAAGCTGTGTGCAAAAACTCAACCCTCGATTCACGGGTTCCCATCTCCAAGGTCACAAACCCCACAGCAGTATGTCACATCTCCCCAGAATCCTATGGACCCATCCAACTTTCCATGTCTCCCGCCTCAGACCTGTCCAGGCATGCTCTCTTCTCTCGCTTTCTCTCGGCTTTGGATTTTCTCCCCCCCATTGCTCTGTTTGCCGACTCTCTAACTCAGACTGGTTACGAACACGCTCTCACCCTTGGACCCGCCCATTGCCAGCCAGCCCTGACACAATTACTTCTGGAATGATCTGTTTAAAGAAACTTGTAGGCAAGGGATCGAGAATAAAAGTTGATGATTTTGTCATTCTCTTGAATAGGATTAAAACTTTGTAATTGATTGTCTGTTATAATTAAAGTGATATCTATAGGGATATTTTAAAATAGTTATGATTTATATAATTCATCTGGATTTTTTTGCCTGATGATTACAATTTTATAATTGAAAAAGTTCATGAAATCATTACTACCAATTGATGGTTTTAAATTAACTTTTATTCCCTTTTAAGTTTTCTACATTACTAAATAAAAATCTAGGACCATGCTTGGGTTTTTCTATGCTGGTAAAGAAATTTGCTGATCTAGCAGCACTAAGAGCTTATATATAACTTATTAGGCTCTCCTTCCATGCTATCTAAAATACTGTCAAATTTGTTTTGACGCCATTTATGTTGTAATTTCTGAGTGCTCTGTTTTAAGAAGGCATATGATCATTATACCACATGCTATTTTTTTCTCCCTGACATTTTGGGTTTAAGGAGAGCTACATCATCTAGGGTGTAACAGAACATTGATTCTAGGCATTCAGTGGCCCAGTCGAGCTCTGCAGGTCAGACAGAGATCTAATTAATGTCAATATCTCCAGAATATTTTTGATGCTGCTGTAGTTGACGTAAATATCTTCTCAGTAAAGTGGAGGATATGATTCTTATAGTCAGCTGTCCACAGACCTTTGTCCATATGGTGAATTATCCACCAATTTATTCTACTACGTATATATCCATTACAACCACTGGATGTAGAACTTGTAGTACTAAAGGTACTAAAACAAACAAATGGGATGTGTAATACTCCCCATTCCTCAAGTTCAGTCATCAGATTATGTGAACTCAGGAAGAGTGCCAGAGTGAACTAGAACACTTTTAATCAAGAGATTCATGTGATAATGCTAATCACAGCCTAGAAGAATGTTTGCAAACTAATGGACAAAGCTAAATTCACAGGAAGCATTCATAGACCTGGTGTGGCATAAAGATAAACTATTGCTTATAGTTGTTAAGCAGTATGTGTTTAATCTAAACTTTATACTCTAAGAACTTTCAGAGAATGTATGGCATTTGGCAGGCACCTTGATCCAGAGAAATTTTCATTTATCTCATTTATATAAACCAAGCAACTGCCTGGCTGACAGCTTTGTAGTGCTGTGACTCACTCTCTCACTCTCTCAGTCACACAGTACACAAAGTACAGGCTTGGGTATTACCATGGCCTTAGGGGGAAAAATCCAAATAGGGACATGCTTTTAACTCCTTTATAAGGATGTAGTGTTTACAGTCTGTGCCTTAGAAAACTTAGGGGACCCTAGGAAAAGATATATTAATAACTTCTTCAGTCCAGCCCACCACATTCTTCATGCATGAGTCACACTGTAAACCAGTCAGTGTGGAGGAATGGGTGGTTCGATTCTGTTTCTCATTTGTGTATATTTCCATGAAGGGGTGCTGGAGGGCGGTGATGGGGGGACGGGTTGACTACCTACCTTTTCCTTTAGAAACATCTGCCGTATGTGCAGAAATAACAGTACAAACATAAAAGAGGTTGTGTTAAAAAGAAAAAAGTGAAAAAAAAGGGGAGGGCAGCAGTTACTCTTGAAAAAGGAAAATGGTGGTATGGGATTTGGCAAGGATGACTGTGACTCACTGTTTATCGAGTTTGTCACTATGAGAACAACTGAGGAAAACATTTGAGGAGGGGAATAACTATTTATGTGCAGGTTCATTTTAATGTATGTCTTTCTACATACATCTACAATAACATTGCAATGTTCCCCTTTTTAAATGTTTTTAATCAGAAAATCCAATGTATTAAATATGGTCTCAACATCTTGTGTACACATGTATACACAGCAAAACCTTTGCGCTGGAACCCATGCTTTAAAATACAATAGTCTTCATTGTTCTCTTATTGGACCGATTTTTTGACTAAAGAATAGAGCTTTTTAAAGTAAGAGCTGCAATCAGACATTCGGAGACATTTATGAAAACGAATGTTACCAGTTAAAGAGAAAAGGAGCAGTATACAGAACAAAAGATCTAAAATCAGCACGGTTTATTTGTTTTAATAATAATGAAATTCATTAAAAAGCAATCAGTAAAGTGTTGTACAGTAGTCAACAACATAATTATGTTTAAAATGCATGACATTAATAAAGGAATTTAATAGAAACATTCATAGTATGCAATGATTTAAGCAAATGACACATTTTGAAATTCTTGTTTTTTAATACTGTATTGAGTTATAAGGCATAAAATTGTTTCGCATTATACCTCTGGATATCAACTGTATGCAATTTCTTTTAGATGAGCTCTTTGATTTTATTTATATTTATATAAAAAAAATTACTGGTGTTTAGCAACAAAGACAAAGACAGAGACAGTTGGTGAAGCTGCATAGCGAATGTGATTCACAAGAATGATCTGCTCTGAAACAGTTATGACAGTGCAGACCCATAGACAGTTTTCTTAATTCAATGCATACTGGCACTCATACATTTAGTTGTGCCAGTTTCCCCAAAGATATAAATCGTTTCTTACTTCTGAAATCTTTACTAATCAGGAAGATCTTTTCTTATTTCTCTGTTCTTTACATATCATGGCATAAAGCCCTGGAGAATTATTGCCAACCTTCATGAAAATATATTAATACGCATGTATTTTTCTATAAAACACTGATTTTAAAATGATTGGCACAATTAATCATTTCAAAGCCTGTGCCAGATTGATTACCAGCAGTCAGTCAATTCCTGTAATACAGAAAGTTTGCAGACACTTGTAGACACATGTACAAGCTTCTTTATATTCTTTGGTTTGTGCATGTAGCCCTCTTTATTTTAGAAAACAAGCTTTCAGTAGGCTTTGAAGTAAACATTTATTTGAACTCTTTGGAAGTATGGTTGGCTCGGAATCCCTGAATCGTCAGGCACAAAACAGCCTTTAAGAATCAATGTGCAGTCCATTTTTGTTACCAATGGTTTAAATAACCAAAAAGTTCTAAGGAAACTATGTAAAGCTCACGTGCTGCATTATGTTATACAATTTTACAAATTTCTTCCAATGCTTCAAACAGCTTTTTTTCAAATCATTATTATAGCAAATTTCTGAGGGAAAATAATATTAATTAGTTCAAAATAGAGCAAGGATAAATCCTATAGTTTGCTTGGGTATAATGTTTTTTATTATTCTGTATGTTTATTTTCTACACAATAATTTTTGCTTGATTTTAAGAAGGATGCCAATAATCATATTAAATATGCTTTATGACAAGAAAACTACCTCAGAGACACCGTTGGCAGCTTGTATTGTCTAAGCATCAGATCCTTTTTGTCTGCGTTTAGAAGGAGGCACCAAACGAGCAGGTAATTCAGGTGGCAGGCCATGGCCTTCAAGTTTCACCTCAATCAGATGGCTAGCCAGGGCAAATTCTTCATCATCCAACATGCCATCACGATCTACATCTGACAACTTCCATATGCGACCCAGCACAGAATTGGGCAACCGTGTGCTCACCATCCAGTCTTTGGCTTTGGTGCCACTCAGCTTGCCCTCATTAGGTGCAAGGTTGTAAAAGATCTCATCATACTTGGGCTTATCCTTAGTCACAATCCAGTCCTCGTTCACTTCTCCATCCTCAGCTTCATCTTCAACTTTCTCACCGAATGGATCACCTTCCATAAAGGGTCCTGCTCGGGTGCCCAGGAAAGCCCCACCTTGGACTCCAGGCTGACCTCCTGACTCAATCTCCTCTTGCCGAAGGAGAGGCATCAGCTTGGCAATGTCACTGGACAACAGCTCATCCAGCATAGCCATCATGTTGGGTTTCAGGGACTTAAATTTGGTGAAGTCTTGACCTTCCAGGAGTTCCTAAAATTCAACAACAAAGAAAAGGGTTTAAAGTTTAATGCAATTGCATTAAATGCTAAGTGGGGACCAATTGTAATGATGGCATTTGTAGTATTAACATCGAATTTAATACATCATTAACATGTTTTATCTAATTCAGGCAGAGTTAAAGTAGTTTAGGCAATGACACAAATAATATAACTCCTTCAACCTGGCACAGATAAGGGTAAATATATCACAATTCCATTCCACCAAGGATCTTTTCAAGTTGAGAAAACCTCAACTCTGAAAAGACTCTAAAAAGCTTCAATAATGCCTTTAAGAAATCAGCACTAGCTGTTTAAGCCTGCACAGACCTGCATCTTGGCACAGTCAGGAAAATCTCCAGGGGATATGTGATGTTGCAGCTGGATCTTGGAGAAGATGACTGGCAGCTGGTGGATCAAATGTTTTTTCTTATTGTCCTTTCTGAAGACAGAAGGCATCTCTTGTTTCAGGTAACTGATTATGTGAGCATGAACCTGTAAAATAAGCATAGTGTATGTTAATTATGTATTTCAGAAATGTAAATGTAAAGTCTGTGATTTTTCAGTGATTTTTCAGTGATTTGTTATTACAAAGTAATAAAAAATGTCTAGACCGCTAATGATACTTGAGTGCAAAATACACTTTGGGACAATGACCTTCATTCATCATGTGGCCAAAGTACAGTGCATATGCAGTGAGAAGCCTTTAAATATGCAAGTTGTAATAATATCATTGCCCAACTGAAGCACTTTGAATAAAATTTTTTTTGGTTTCTTGTAAGAATGTCCATAGTTTGATGTGAAAGCATTTACAAATCATAAAAAAGCCACAGTACGTCCGATGAGCAGCAGTCCTTTAGGCAGAAATGTCTTGATGGTGATAGGGGTCAGCAAAGAATGGATAGCATAATAGTTGAAGATAGTTGCCTTCTTAGATGCTTCTCTGCTCACCACACTTGTAAAGATCAAATACATGAGTTACCATATCCTTCCTGTCAGCTCAAACCAGTCTGGCCACTCTCCTCTGACCCCCTTCATCACCATGGCATTTCCTTCTGGGAACTGTTGCTCCCTTGATGTTTTTTGTTTTGTGTACCATTAAAAACTCTAGAAACTATAACAGCAACAACAATGCACTGGTCAAGAGTGACAGAGACCACATATTCTGTATACAAATCTGGCTGGTTATTTTATTTTCATAGAATTTTATACATTTTTACATGAATTGAGAAACTAAAAGAAAGGTTAGCTATTTTCTAATTATTTCAGGGGATTTTTTTTTTATCCAGAAGTTTTTTTATCCTATTAGTAATGGAACTATCATCAACAAATTATTCAACATAAAATACCTCACCCTCACTAGACGAGCTCTCTTGACCAGATCATTCAGCTTGCGTACAGCTGCATTTCGTGGCAGGTTCTGGATGTCAGCAAAAAGATCTTCCTCTTCCAATTCAAACAACTTCCGGTTGTCTGGAACCATGAGAGGTTCAGACCAGAATGAGCCAATATATACTCTTAGCACTTCAGGGGTCCCAAACACTTTTCCCAGGGACCACATGAGAGCACCATATACTCGCATCAGCTGCTGCGTCCCAACCATATCAGCCTTGTTAAGCACCACGCGTAGTTTGTCCTCGTTGCCCTTCAAAGCACTTATGGCCTCTGAAAACTCATCAGAAATCTCCAGTTTGTGGGCATCAAAAAGGAGAATAATTCGGTCCACTCGTTCAGCAAACCAACGCAAGACAGCTGGGAAGTCATAGCCTATAGGAAGACAATAGACAAACTACTAGAAAACCATTGTATACACTTGTTTACAGCTTTAACTAAAAACTATTTCTTTGTTTACTAGAAATAAAATAGAAGCTACAGCCTATTAGTTACCCTCTATCTATGTGTGGCTTTCATTTCATTCCTACTGTTCATCTTTGCCATGCTTATGCATTCCTAGTTTTCCCTCTCCCTCGCTGTCACACCCTGTGTTTTACTCTCCCACTCAGTGTGTCAGATGTGATACAGCTGTATTAAGAAAGAAAATATTGTAGATTAACTAGGCATAAGCTGAAGCATATATTCTCGTAATAGACTAATGGCTGAAATCATATCAACTCCGTGATATTTAAATCGGTAGAAAATGAACAAAGCAAAATGATAAGCATTAGCAAAGATTCTGTTAGAGCACATGCTCTTGGTCTAGTTGCGTTTTATCATTAAGAAGGAATTCGGAAGAATTGACTCCTCACGAGGTACAGGTTCTCTTATTCATTCAATTATTTTGTTATTTAGTTTTTTGACAGAGAACTAGCATGGTGCAGGGTGACAATGCAAATGAGTGCTGTTACTTGAGGGTGCAGTTACTTGAGGGTGGAGTTTCTTCCTTTTCCCCACACTACTGTCCCCTCACCTTTAGTATTGGCCTCACCTCGGCTCACTCTCTGCTTAGCTCCCGACAGGATGCCAGGGGTGTCAATAATACTGATGCTCTCCAGGACCTGGTTGGGCAGCTGCGCACACTGGAATCTAACAATACAATGTGAGAACAATCAACACTGTGCCATGAAGTAAGAAGTCAAAAGCCAAATGTTTCCTGACATGTCATGTTCTAAATTTTGCTTTTCCTTTTATTTCTCCAACTGCAAAAAAAAAAAACATGCATCCTTTTTAAACACACCGTGATAAACAATAAGTAAAGTCTTGACAGTTGTTCTCTCGAGGACCTTGGATTGAATCAAAGCTATGCAGAAGTTTCCAGTCCACATGCATCATGGTTGTGTGAGGTGATCTAACATATACTCTGGTCTGCACCCCTCCCAGGTCGGGCCATTGTGTGGAAGTAGTGCTCTAAAAGCACAGGGGCTTCCTGAAGGAAAATGATCAGTGCTGCCAGAATCAAACAATGTGGCCCGCTAATGATCGGATGCTTAGAACAACACAGCCACTTCCCTCCTCTAAATGTATTTATCAAGCTCACCGATTCCCAGTGTATAAAAAAAATAAAAATAAAGAAGTGACATTCTCAAAACTTGTGAAAAACACAAGGAACTATGTAAAACCCATGTTCTGAGATGGGTATTATATGGATAGAATCACTGTACACCAGAAATGTCAGAAAGCACTATGTTTGAACAGAGCACTAAATACTTAAGTCACCTGTATCTCAGTCTTAACTTTGATTTGGCATTTGTCTATGCAAATTGCTTAAATATACAGTGGTGAAATGAATACATGGATATATCATATGTCAGCTGCTTTAAATATACATATCTGCCTTAAGCAAATATCCTGTCTTGATCAATCACAGACTGTTAATCGATCAGACTTCATTCTATCTGTTTAAATTGATCTGCTCTGTATAGACCCCGACCCCCTAAAAAAAAAAACATTTATAAAGATGTCCTGCGCTGCAGTGCAACTTCTGCTGTTGTGCACTAGCTTTCGCAACTATCTCTTGTGATATCTCACCCTTTCTCTATGCTTCTACAAATAAGGCAAGTCGCTCCTCCCTCAGAAATTTGGCACAGGCACTTGAAATTCCATGGAGCAAAAATGATTTTCTCTTACCTCTGGCTCGCTACTCTGCCTACCTCTTGAAGGAGGGGGGTTGAGTGAAATGTCTCATGTCTCCACTCTCACTCACAGCTTCTCATATTTAAAAAACAGCATGTTTGTGTATGCACAATTGTTGATTAACCTGTTCAGGAAAGTGTTTCCGAAGGGGTTGAGTTTGCGAAAAGGCTTGTTGGGGTCTACTATGAGAGCGTTTCCAGGGATTATTCCCTCCATATCACCATGCATGATGGCAGTGAAGCAGTCCGTGGTTGGTTCTGGACCCACCCGGCTTCCAGGCACCTCTTGTTCCAGAAGGTATCTGCAAAAACAAGATCAACAGATTCCCCTTTATGTCCCCCTCTTTTTTTTAAGAACCAAAACATGTTAGGCATGCTGTGTATTTTCTTTCCCAACTATGAACAATTATTAATCTTACTTGATGAATGTAGTCTTTCCTGTGGAGTACTGACCAACCACTAGCACCATGGGTTTGTTATCAAAGTCAGCATCTTCCAGACTTGGTGAGTGAAAGTCATGAAAACCATAATACTCCTCAATAGGAAAAAGCTTCTTGCGATACAGTGACTTCAACCCCTCCGTAACCGTCCTGATCACTTCAGGGGCTTTCTTGACATTCTTCCTCCCCCAGCGAGACATAGTGTGGAGATTGCGGGTCGTTTCGTGGAGATAGTGGTTTTATTTCACTGACTTAATTTAAGGGTCTGTTCTGGATGCTGTGTATTTGTGTTTCCTTATGTTTTCCTGTCTTTACACAAAGTTGTAGTGTAGATCTGCTTCCTAAGTTTAGGGGGCAAAAAAGCAGGATAAGGTTAATAATATCGACTACTGTAAACGGGCTTCAGGGATTTAAAATCTCATTTCTCTCTCTGTAGTAGTAAGGTATCCTCCCGTTCCTATAAACGTTGAGGGGCAACTCAAACATAAACTATTTCCGCATTAGCAAACTAAGAAGTACAAGTGAAAATCTGCCCTGTTAAATCCAATGAGATGGACATTTTATTTAGACGATAGACTACATTCCAGTACTAATGACTCGTCTTTTTCTTTTGGATATTGTGCATTCCCTTTACCCCAATCAGAAAGCAGAATGCAAGGCCTGTGCCTGGAAAATGTTGGCATTCACTTCGGAAACACACACACACACACACACACACACACACACACACACACACACCCTTTCATCCACATATTGTACATAGCTCAGTTCTGTATACAGAAAAGAGACTCTTCGATTAGAGATCAATGTAATGACTAGAAAACACCAGCTATGATGTTCATCTTGCTAGAAAAAAACACCACTGTTGTGTAAGATAGTGGCATGGTTTTAAAATCAGAATACATTAATAGATTGTTCGTCCGAAGACAACACAAGTGCTGTGCTACTGTTTATTCCAAGACTATATTACTCAATATGTATTTCTTCCCACTATTTTTCCCTAAAACAAACCTTGCTTTGTGGGTTTAATATTTTTCAAGTTGGCTGCGGCAACATAACCAGTGATCAGGGATAGCTCAGGAGTTCTCTTTTTTCCAGAAGGAAAACAAAGCCACATTGAAACTTTAAAGCTCAAATGTGTTCAGTGACTTGGTTTAAAAGCATCTCCAACTGTATCTGAGAAAACAAGCGAGCTTTTGGTCTAGGACTTCTAACAAGTCTAAAGATTTGCACAGGAGATGAAAATTCCTTGTTGCAGTCATCTTGATGGAGCGCAGACCGCTGTGCATTTCACTTCAGTCTTAAAACCAGTGTAGATTTACAGGGCGGATTTAAGAAGTGTAAAGCGCAACATGCTCTCGCCTAATCAGCAGAATACAAGGACAGCTTACAGATTCCAGTTTTTAAGGATCTGGCTCACTGCATACTTCTTGTCATCAGGTTTTGGCAGTTTTTCACTGTCTCATGATTTTCATTTACTGCGGCTGTGTTGTATAAAAAAGCAGAAATAAAAACTGGGCACATTTACTATAAATATTACTATATTTATAGACACCCATTAAAGAATACGTAACAGTCAAGTATTACAGGAGAAATACCGATTTACATATGCAGGAACAAGGAATTAAAATGTAATGCAACTATTACAGGCAACAAAGTATAATTCGATTATATCTTTGATTATTCTTACCTGTTATGCTGGTGTAATAAAAATAAACCAAAAACACAAAAACATACCAATGCTTCACCGCAGAAACGGTTATAAAATTGAAGTATACCTATTTTAAGGAAAATAATTGCCTTCTACAAATAAGCTTTTGAACCAGCTCTTGACGTGTCTTAACTACGCACACAGCACTGAAATGTCCTGGGTCTCCTCCCCTCTTTTTTTTTTCTCCACCACAAAAACCTTCCCACCAATGCACACTCCAGGCTCAAATTGGATAGCTCATTGTTTTAAGCTTTAGACTACAGAATGGGAACAGATAGGTAAGGGAGGCAGGGTAAACACCAGTTGTGCACCATAAAGGAGGAGTCAAATGATTTGGGAGTGGGAATTATGATTCAGTGCTGGTTTCTCTGCACAATGCACCATTATGTAAAAAGGCCCATTGGCTTGTTTTGTGTAGCTTAAATGAGTGTTAACGTCATTCATGAAAACATGAGACCTGAAGCCTATGTGAATGTAATTACCTTTTTTTTTTTTTTTTTTTGGCCCAGCCCTTCACAACCCATGACACTAGTCACAACATTGATATGGCAAAAAGTCGCCACCTTGTGGCCAAAAAGGGTCAACAATATAAATTAAAGTAATATGAAAGTACAGTAATCCCCCGGTTTATCGCGGTTCGAATCTCGCGCCCCGGTTTATCGCGGAATTGCATTTGCCACATAACTATTTCGTTTCACTGAATTTCCCGCACTATAAAACAAAAGAAAAACGTATAGGCAATTGTTTTTATGGAGTTTTATGTTAAGAGAATGACATTTATTCATAAAAAATATAATTCTTATTATAAAATGAAGTAAAAAGTTAACAGTACAGTACTGTATACATAAAAATAGCATTTTGGTGATGGCGTCCGTTTATCGCCGGAGGTTTTTGAACGTAACCACCGCGATAAACGGGGGATTCCTGTATAGTAGCTTTTCCAGCAGTAGTGAATTAGCTTAGCATACGTCAATGAGAAGCAAACAAGTGCATTATTCTTTCATAAAAGAAGCAAAGTTTAATTTACAGTTTTACTAAATGTACAGTTTCCTTTTTTAAAAAAGTGTCATTATACACAATAAATACAATACAAAATTAATTTGTAGTACTATACTTCAAATTCTTACAGTTCTATTTTTTTTTCCTTTAGATTAGTTTTCTTTTCCTCGTAATTGAGCTGTGTTTGCATTTGAATTGTCCAGAGGGTATTTGAAGGATTCTACATTACGTGTACATAAAATATATAAATAAATTAGGATGGTGTTGTTTTTTTTTTGTTGTTTTTTTTTAACTGCCACTTAAATGTGTGATGCAAAGTAAAAGTTGTTTATAATCACAATAGAGGATGCTTCTCGGCTCTATGATGGAGATGAAGATGTTGAAGGATGCAGTGATTGTGGTGTCCATTAAAATAACTGGTTTGAAATAGGGTTGAATCTGCGTCTGTACCGAGCACTAATCTAACCTGATTGAGCTTTCCATATTATCGAGGAGCAGTGGAAAGTTGGAGAGTAAAAAAAATTAAAAAATAAAAATAAACTGAACTCTTCCAGAGGCAGAATTTTCAGGAAGACGGTTGCGCAGCGTTTTGCCCTCTGTCAGGTCAATGAATTTTCTCGAAAAACTGTAGGCAATTTTAAAGTATAAAAAAAAGGACTACAGGTATTCACTGTAAAATGTGCTCCAGTTGATGGTGTCATTTAAAAGGCTCGGTTAGAAATCTAGCAGTTTGCTTTATTGGCAAGTGTTTTTCAATCCCAGCAGTCACCACATCAGGTTTTGCTGAAACCCAAAATGATTCAGGAACAGGAGGATTTTAGTGATGGGTCGGTTTCTTTGTTATTGTAATTCATGATTTTGTGCTGAAGGGGGATGATGACTACGATCTTCACCAGTGGACAAAAACCTCAATTGAAATTCAAAAGAACAACATTATAAAGAATAACATCAAACCGTAAAGGCAGAATTCTACAGTGGTAATGGCAATTAATCAAGGGCAATACATAAAGTAAATGGTCAGATTGAAGAAACTTCCTCACATTTTGGTATTATTAATAAAAAGGTTAATGAAAGAATTTAAGTGAGCAAACAAAACAACACAAAAAAACATTCCAAAAGTGAGCCTGGCATGACAAAGTGCACTTCACGATTTTGGAAGTAAGGGGAAATTACACCTAGACAATATTGTGATTCAGTAGCCATCCATAGACAAGCAAGGCAAACACAGCTAAACAGAGTAAAGTGATTTTCCTGCTTTGGCGTCTCCCAGGCCTTTCAGTCTTTCAGAATCTCTCGACTAAAAGGGTCTGTTATCTACTATGTGTTTGTGACACCAGATTTCCATTCTGTCCTCGTCCCCCTAACTGTGGATGCTGTGAAATGGAAGATGATGATGGAGAGGGAGAGGAGGTGACAGTGTGTCTGTACGATGATGCTGATGAAGATGCTGTGCCTTGACGATGGTGGGTTTGGTGCTGGTTGGATAAGTTTCCAGCATAGACCCTGTCCACGGCTCCACGGGTCGGTGGGCCCTGCTGCAGATTCAGTATGCTATCTATAGCACACTGCAGATGTTCGTTCAGTGAGTTGTCCAGTGGGGGGCTACCACTCGAGAAGCTGGCATTGTCCATGTCCGGGGAATCTGATTTAGATCGTTTTGCAGGAAGTGACGAGTCTCGCGCCCAGGATGTTTCGCCAAGAGATGGAGGGCCTGGCGCATGCTGGTCCATTCGAAACGTCCCCACTGCCCACTCACGGCTTTTACTCATCTGCCCCAGGACCCTTCCCATGTGGTCCCCGGTATTACCATCCGCCTCGTCCTCTTTATCAGAGGATTGCTGCTGCTGATATGCATTTTTAATTCCATGGTAAAATTCATGCTCTACAGATGCCAGGCCCTGTGAGCTCGCATCTGTGTGGGTGTGAGAGGGCTTACAGACACCTTGCTGTTCCAATTTCACACTGGCAATAACCGTCCTCTCCACTGAAGGGGAGGCTGCAGGTGCTACTGGTGGAATGGGTCCCATGTCGCCCCCTCCTGGCACTCCCGGTCGGTGATGAGGGCTGACATTTTTGCGGTAGGTCTTGCGTAGTGGTAGTCGGCAGGTAGTCAACTGAGGGGTTGACGTGGAGGTAGGGTTCAATTTGGCCCCAGACACCTCATAGTGCTCTAGTGTGCCATTCACTTGGGCTGAAGAGGTGCAGGAGGATAAGGACGAGGACATTGATGACCAGCCATGAGAGACTGAAGGGGGTGGGGCAGTTGAGGAAGTTGTAGTAGCAGACCCTGCATGTGTTGCTGCTGCACTGAAAGTGACAGAGGATGTGGAATTACTTGTAGGGGGTGATGTCCTTTGAACTGTGGACAGATGGGTTACAGGTGGTCTTGTTTTAGAGGGTGGCTCAGGGCCTTGTGGTAGTGGAGTGTGCTGTGGCTGTAAATGAACTGGGTCTAATGCAGTGTTGTGAACCACTTTGCTGAACCCTGCCTCTTGCTTAATCTTTAACTTCAAGCCAATTCGTTGACGTGCCTCGTAGGTCTTGATGGGAGGCTTGCTAGTCCGCTGTGGAAGTGCATCGTCGTCATCATCATCATCATCTGCAGAATGAGTCGAGGATGAGGTGGGGCCAAAACTGCGCTCAGAGCCCAGGCCTGTGGCTTTTGCACAAGGCCGTACCACTGACGCAGTCATAGGGGGGCAGCTAGTAGACCACGATACCAGTGCTCCCCCTCCTCCTTGTTTTATCACTAGTTTGGTGGGGGGAAAGGGAACAGGAACAGGGTTAGCAGTGGTAGCAGTTACCGAGGTAGAAGCTGGAGCTGGCGTGCCAGCTACATGGGCCGTTGCTACAGCAGGTTTGAACGAGCTCAGTTCTACTGCTGCAGGCTCAGTTTTAACCGAGCTCAGTTCCACTGCTGCAGGCTCAGTCTTAACAGAGCTCAGTTCCACTGCTGCAGGTCTCACACCACTGTCTGCAACCCTGTTCACCATACATGAATTGGCCACAAACTCCTCTGTCGAGAAATAGAGAGTGCACTGAATAAATAACACAGGCTTTTGCTTTAATGTAACATTCGATCGGGACAATGTTCCCAATGTATTCCTGAACACATACTAAATATTACAACAGGGCTGTCTAACACACTGCATATGAAAATAACATTTAAGCTGTAGTCTATTCTGAAGCCATCATGACTGCCCTGGACCTGCTCCTGCAGAGGATCTTTTAAGATGTACTTTAACATCTTAAAACTAAAAAAAACTAATGCATATAGTAACCAAGCCCCCCCAATTTTTGTTACCTGACCAACAAAAAAAATCCTACATTACAAAGCATACATGGTGCATCTTTGTTTGTTGCTGCAGTATTCCTTGTAGTTGCAATTTACTGAGAAATCAAAGTAAAACAAGTATGCGGCATACTATAATTTGTATTTTGAATCACTTTTCACTATTTCTGAATGGTCATGCATATCATTTCGACTTTACCTGGCTTCTCCTTTGCCAGTATCCTGTCTTGACTCAGGGCGATCTTCTCCTCCTGGATAAACATCCTATCAATCATTACCATCTCTGCAGAAGGACCCAGCCTCTGCTCAAAACAAAACATGAAGCACAAACTCGATGTCAAGGACAAAAGAAATTATAGGTGAGATGGGCAGAGTAATAAGACTTGTGTATGCTCATACCCTTGATTCTTCAAACAGCAGGTGACGATATTTATCCAGCATGGATTGTGTGCGCTTCAAAAGTTGGCTGGAGACATTTTCAAACTCTTCATCCACTGGGCAGAGAACAAAAATATTTATACAATCAGTAATGAAGACACCAATGGGCACACTCAAATTGTTAAAAGTCCACAATATTGAGACTGCATTTATGTACTTCATTAACTTCCTTGATCATTTATATGAGTCATCATATACAGGCTTTGGGTGCACTACCTTTGCGGTAGTCTTGAGGAGTGGGAGCCATGCCTTGGTACACGTGGTAGGGCAACAGCCGGCAGAGTGTGTCCTCAAAAGAGTGGAAAGGTGAGCTGTAGTCTGGATGTAGTACAGAAGCCTGAAGCTTCCTCAACTGTTCTAAAATCCTACACAGACCCACACACACACCATTAGCACGTAATCTGGACAAACCGGTAACTAAATTGTTCCTTCTATGGAAATGGGTACAGTAACTCTGGGGCAAAAGTAGAGAATTATATTACAGGATCAAGTCTGGGTTTCTGATCTGACGATAAAAAATGTATAGTGCATGTCTAATTCAATTCTTGTTTAATACTGCAAAGCCACACAAACGGTAAATACCTTGCTTCTTTGCTTGGCTCTGCACTTAAAGGCCTTTTTAAAGCTGAAGTCTGCAGGAGGTCAGAAAAAAAATATATAACACACAGTACGTTAATAATAAATACAGCCACATGCCATAACAAATTGTAGCATATCACAGAAAGCAACAGGTGTATACAATCCTTGCCTGGGTTTGAACAGGAGCTGAAGGCTGCAGGGTAGGCATCTGTGAGAGTCCGCTGTTCAGAACCTGAATCTGTAACCCTGGTTTACCTAATGTCAGCCCTCCAACTGCACTTATAACCCCAGGTTTTGCCTAAAGGCAAATACAACATTGGGTTACAAATTATATACATTACAGAAAGACAATCAATAAATAGTCAAAGTTACTAGTGAGTCAGACCTGAACAGACTGAGCAAGATTTAGAGGGGGTTTTCCTTGATTTACTGTTGTTCCACTTGGACCTGAAGTTCCAGGAAATACCTGGGTGTCATTTGAACCTAGACAACACAAGTATTGACCGTATATAAGCACCACAAGTATATACATAACAATAAGGGAATTCTATAATTATAATGATATTTAACCTCACATAAGCACCATAATAGACAGTTCACCTGAAACTGATGACTTGATGAAGACAGACTTCTGTTGCAACAGAGATGTGACAGATGCATTGACTGTGCTGCTGGCTGAAGAGTTAACCAGTTGAGTTGTGGGCTGGTCAGGCAGTTTACTAAACTGGTTTGCCTGAGTCTGAGTATGAAGTTGTTGTTGTTGTTGTTGTTGTTGTTGCTGCTGCTGCTGCTGTTGTTGCTGCTGTTGCTGCTGTTGTTGTTGTTGTTTTGCCTGAAGAAGGATGTTTTGCTGAACCTGAATAAACAGAAACAGACTGGTTAGAGCAAAGGTGCTGTACTCATACATTTCAACAAAACAAAAAGATTTCTTCAAGCACACTTGAACTAATCTTCCTCTACGAATGTTGCAGTCAAGATGATGTTGGCGACATTTCAGTCGCCTGCATTAAGATTTCACAAAAGGCTTGCCTGGTTGAGTTTATCCAGGAGCTGCTTCTGCTGTGGTGAAGGCTGGGTGATCGATGACATTGTCTGTAGTTGTGCATTAATCAGCTGTAAATGGTGCTGCTGTTCAGCAGTCAGGCCTGGCACCTGTTTCAACACGGTCCCAGCCGCGGCACACACTGCAGGTGTCACAAAATGGAACTGTGACGAAGGAGCCTGGGGAGGCTTCGGGGAGCAAGAGGAGGTGGGCAGCTGTTCCTGCTGGAGAACCACAGGCTGTGAAACAACCTGTGGAATCTGCACATGAATAGGCTGAGGCTGTGCCTGCTGCTGTGTTTGCTGTTGTGGAGCTTGGGCAACTGGCTGAGATGGTTGTGGTGAACCTCCTATTGAATTGTGTATTATAAAGAGTGGAGGTATAGAGGAAGGTGTGCATGCCCGTGAAGGTGCCTGGGATTGAGATGGTGGCTGTGCCTGAGGCTGAGAGGGAGGTCGGGACTGTGGAGGGTGAGGGGACTGGATCTGAATAAGGGGGGAAACCTGGGATGGCTGGGGGCTGTCTGAGAGAGTCGGCGTCACACTGTGAGTGGCCACAGACCGAGAGGGTGAGGCGCTTTGGATCTTTAAAGCTTGCTGCTGATGTGCTGCTGATGAAACCTGGAGATTAGGAAATGAGAGGGCAAGCAGAAATTCATCAGTTAACAGAATTAAAACAATTTTTTTTTCTAATTTTCTTATATAAACTTAAAATTGAATCCAAACTGAAATGCATATTTAAAATCATGGCAACAATACACAAGCAGCATAGTAGAACAGCAAGAAATGTGGGGGAAAAATATATATAAATATTTGATTTGAATCATTACATTTACAATGGAATAACAAACAATTCTCATCTGCAGAAACCATATAAAGCAACAGACATTTCTAACAGGACATGGACTGTTTACTATATTTCACATGCTAAGTGAAATATACTTCAAGGTAGTACAAAGATGTGTGCAGCAATGTCGTAGTTCAATGAGACTAGCGTAGCTAGGTTTGATTAATTCTAGTTTGTTCAGATTAATGAAAAGGAACATTTAAGTGAATACAGTTTTGATGAAGAGGTGGAGAAAATAAATTGAATCCACATACATAATTAGATCAATATTTAATTCACACTATCTTACCAAATTCAATTTACATTACTTGAAAGCCCTCTCTTTTCCATGACAGTGTCAAGTTGAATTATAAATTATTTGTTGATTAATTAATATGAATAATCGACTATTAAAATTAGTTTTCCTGCAGAATTCCTCCAATGACATTCATTAAAGGTCAGTAGCCACATTATCCTGGTCATCCAGATGCTGTGGATCTGAAGCCTTTCACTGGACGGATGCATCCTGAATGTCAGTTGCTATGAAACAACTTAAAACCAGCATGATTTTGGGTGGTGGAAAGGGGCATTAATTTGACCCATATGGGCACAGGGAGAACATGCAGACTGTAAATCAACCCAGGTACACTGGAGTCACAAGGCAAAAAGTGCTGCCTGCTGCACCATCATGCCCCCATATTTAAAAAAAAAAAAAAGAGTCCCAAAATTATATACATCACAAAAAGGGCACTTAATTCCTCCATTGAGGTGAAGTACTGTAGTTCTGCTAACAGTACCAGACATCTATTTGGGACACTTTTATGAGGCCAATGTTGCAGACATGCTCCTAGGGCATTTTACATTATATTTATAGTCATTAACACCAGACCACTACATCTTCAAAATAATCATCAAAGTAAAACATATTACTGGGGAACACCACACACACACACACACACACACACACACACACACACACACACACACACACACACACACAGCGGTCATTACCTTACATATCACAAAATTTAATGAATAGTGAACCATGAAAATTAGCAGGGAAGGGAAAGGAAAAGCAACAAATTAACAAAATGATAATGCAGACCAAAGTCAGATTGGCAGAGCAACTGAAAGGAGGACACAATGCTAAAAGGAAAGGCATGGCAGAATGTGAGGTCCAGCAAAAGGGTGTTTGTTTGCATGTGCATGTGCTTGGAGAGGGAGCAGTTTCACTGGATTACAAGGTGTTCCAATAGAGCTGAACAGTCAGGTTCGGAAGTAAAATGCCATCAATTCCTGTCATGGCTAATTTAATTATTAGCAATAACAAATCACAATAATTGATTCTCCTCAAGCATCATTTTACAGTGTAGTTTTTTAAAATTATAATTCATTTTAAAATGCTGGCCCATTAATGCAGGATACTGATGTCATAACTATAAAAATGGAAACTATCACATGTATTGTCTCTCACTTTCTTTCGATAAGATTCATTTAATAGCACTTTTGTTTAAAACTAACTAAATAATGATGTAACTTGTTTGTTTTTCAATGTTGTAAACAAATGCAGCAATCATTTTGTCAATTTTGCACTACAGTTGCATTAGTATAGTTCAGTTCTTTCCATTTCATAACCATTTCAGAAATTCATAAAAGCATAAAATAGTCCCTTCATCCTAAAAAAAAAAATAAATAAATAAATGAAAAGGAAAATATTTTCTTTTTTCCAGAATGAGACGATTCACAAAACTACTTAATGAGTTTGATCTGTCACTCAGCTGAAATGAGTCTGAATGTATTCAGTGATTGGCTAATCTTTTGCCATCAATTATTCTTGCCTGGAGAAAGCAGAACTCTACAGTGAGACTATCTGCTCATGAACTTGTGTGGCAGAGATATTACACCAAATACTGTACTGATTTACAAGCGGGATCTCTTACGTCATCTGCAGATACTGATTTAGTCTTGGGTGTAATAAACATGCATTATTATTATTATTATTATTATTATTATTATTATTATTATTATTATTATAAGACCCACATTTCCTAAGCATTTCTCCTTCCTGATCTTTCTAACTAAACTCTCAAAAGACCTTCAGCCTCTTCCTATTTAGTGTTATGACTTTTCTCATTTGAATTACAGTTTTCCTGTTACGGACACTAAAAATGCCCCAAATTCCCATTGACTTCCATTAAAAATCCAAACACACCCAATTTCACTATTATAAATGTATTTTAACTAGTTTGACTTGGTTTTTACATAGCAAATGATAGAAAATAAAAATTAAAAAACAGCCCCCACATATGTACACTAACAATGTTGAGACCCTGGCTTGGAAGTTTCAAGATTTCAGGAGTGTCATAAATCACTTACACCATTCCCTCTTCTCTCCTTATCACTGTCACTGTACCTATAACACACACACACACACACACGCTACATCTATTGCTCCATCAGTGCCCCACACTTTGTCTATCCATCTCTCTATCTACCAGTAGCACACACACTCTCCACCATATTTCTTTCTTCCAGCTTGTGAAACAGTTTCAAACTTTAATACTGGCTTGACCAATGTAATGCGAGTAAAGCAAATCATGTCAAACATTACCTTATTTTAATTCTATCATCTGTTTTCCCAAACTGAGTTTGGAGAAGGAAGGAACCAAAAGATGATAGTTTACATAGGAAGCTTTAAGACGTTCAGAAGAATTCTTCTCAGCCATGTGGAGAAACCACTTTCGAAAAATTACGCAAGTCATATGTTTATTCAGTGAGCGCTTGCTTTGGCCTGAATTTTTTCTCTGACACAACCCCATTGGTGTTTACTGACTGATTACAAGAGAATTAAATATCGTTATGAATTAAACAACTTTTAGAAGTAATTTTTTAACAAATGTAATAAATGAAATATAAAAATATTGCAAGATAAAAAATAATCAGCATCGAAGGCTCCATTGTTAGCTAATCTATTCCTTTTTTGTTATTAATTAATCCTAATACACATCGAGCAAGCAATAAACTTTTAAAAAAACATTCTTTAGATCTTTTAGACATCAGACCTTGCTGTGACCTTGGCCCTGTTTTAATTCATTACAAAATCAAATCAGTTTATCTCCTGTTAAAAATGACAATACCACAGAAATCAAACAAATCAGACCCGGCCTTGAGACATCCGACTATTGAGAATCTCAGATGAACAACCCAAAAACTTACTGAAGCTCCCAACTAGAGGAAGCATAAAAACCGACGGTGATATAAAACTAACTGAAATGTAACATTACAGCAAAAATAAGCATGATCAATTAAATTGTTCATATTATGATCAGTATGGTTTATAAAAAAAAAATGTATTGCTGCATCTATTCATTTTAAGATTTATATCATAAGCATATTTGTTTTTTTATTTATGTAACTTAAATAAAAACAGCATTTTATAGTGTAGGGCAGAGGAGGGGTGTGTGCACCGGATGGGAAATGACATATCAGATCTTGTAGTTGATATCAGATGTCAGCGCAAGCTGGGTGTCTACTTTGCAAGTTAATGTTACCTTACGTCATCTGATATTGCAGCAGCCTAGCAATACTAAATTCACACTCTACGGTTATGCATTAACTCTAGCCAGTGCGAGAGAGAGAGACCGAGTTGGTTTAGTGTTTCCCCAGTCAATAACAGCCATCATTATTGTTCATATTTTTGGAACAAAAATGAAAATTGTATGACATGTACACTAGAATAATATATGATTCACTACGCTGCTTGTACATAAAAACCCTACGATATATACCGAAACTAAAGCCACTAATATATTTACAAAATGTTACTATTAAGGAAAATACATTATAGTCAGGCCAATTTATGCGCCTAATGTGGGCCCCAATTTATTTCTTTGTAAAAGTCAATTGAATTATTTCTTATACTTTTTTTTTTTTTTGCTTTGAAAAGAATAGTGAGAAGATTCATACAATAGCTGGTTGGTTTATGCCTCAATCTCTAGGTTAAGATGAGTACAAAGAAAATGAATAGGAAATTTACTTCCTGAACCAAAGCTGTTCAAAATGGTCAATCACTGTTCAGCTCTATATGCAGCAGTGCCAGCAACAAGTGGGTGGGGCTTAGTGCAGAGCACAAGCTCATCTACCTTGTTAACCAATGCTGCCATGTCAGCAGGGCCAAGGGAAGGACTTGCATTCTCCCCTGGGCGAGTTTCAGTTAATGGGCCATCGTGAACTGTAGGGGCGGAACCAGAGCTGCCACCACTGACGATAACAGATGCAGGTACACCCACAGAGGCAGGTGGGTCTTTCCCTGCTTGGTGCTGCTGATCCTGATATGAGCACATTTATCAGGTCAGGAAGGGAGAGGTAAAACAGTAATCCAAACTAGGGAACGTTTAGCAGGGCTCTACACTGGAATAACTTGCAGATATACCAGACATACATAACTCTCAAAGTAGATTTGCATGTCTGCATGGATGCTACATTGTGCATAATCTGACTAGTGGGCATGGCCTTTGTATCTGGTGCATTTTGAGTTTTACAGCTAAAAATTATGCAAATATTTCAAACACAAGTAGAACACTATCTAGAAACAGCGCACACCAACCTGCTGAAGGAACATCTGCACAGGCTCCTGACTAAGGATTATGCTGGAGCTTTGAGGAGTGAACAACACCTTTCCTGGGCTGTGCTGGACCTGGGAAGCCAAGCCCACTGTGCTCACTGAGGTCGTAGATGAAGTTACTGTAGAAGATGGCGATGCAGAAGATGAAATCAACATAGTGGCTGAAACTGGAGGACCAGTCTGAACAGTAACGATAGAGGGTTGGGACTGGGTTTGGGCTGCCTGCTCATTCGATGTTCCCAGGTCAGCTATGCTCTCACTTGGTTGGCATTGGGTCATGGCTGTTACTCCAGTGCTGGTGTTGACACCACCAGCCTGCTGCTGAAGAGTTGGCTGCAAACTGACAGCTGGACTCAGACCCTCTATTGACAGGGAACTCTGTATAGGCATGCCTTGTATCACAGTTTGAACATGTCCTGTAACTGAATGAGCTTGATTCTGTGACTGAGCTAGAGAAACAGGCATCTGGAAGAGTGTGGGGTGGCCCATCTGACCAGACTGAAGCTGTATGGGTCCAGAAAGAATGTGGGCAGCACCAGGATGACCTTGAGGGGCCAAAACCTGTCCTAGATTTATATTTTGGTTGGTTGCCAAGATCTGATTGGCAGCAATAATTTGTCCACCTGGCCCGGAACTAGTGATAATGTGTCCCCCTGTTTGCTGGGCCAGAATCTGACCTCCAGTCTGAAGCTGATTAAGCAGGAACTGATGATTCTGCCCTTGTAAGACAGCCTGGGAAGGAATGACAATGCTGCCCTGCTGATTTAGCAAGTGAACACTAAGAGGCTTGCCTGATGTAGGATTGCTTTGCTTAAACAGGGCTTGGGAGAATTGCGTCCCCTGTGTGGTGGTCTGTGTACTCAATACTACATTTGAACTTGGTTTGCCAGCAAGGAAGGTAACATTCTGAGCAGCAGATGCTGAGACTTGCTGCACCCCAAGAGCTTTATTGGCATCATTTTGCAGTGTATTTGCAGCTGGCAGTTGCTGCTGCTGTTTGAAGGATTTAGGTTGGATGGTGCTCCCTTGGGGAGGTTTGGGTTGTATTGGGGTTGGTGTCCGCTGTATGATGACATTCTGCATGACCTGGTTTTGTGTCTGAGACTGAGTTCCTGTATTTAAAGGACCACGAGCAAAACCCAATATACCACTCGGTGCAGCCATTGTGGTACCACTACTTATGGTGTTAGTGCTACTGACACAAATAGCTGGACCATTCAATGATGGAGATCCTAGAGTGGCCTTGCCTCCCTGAATCAACAGTCCTCCACCAGAGCCAAGCATAGACCCTCCAAGACCAGCCTGGGCCCCAGCACTGGTGACATCGAGTCCAGGCTGGTGCAGAGGATAGCCACCCATGGTTTTGGCCAGAATGTGCTGCCCTGATGGATTGATAGTCATTACAGTGGATTGACCCACAACTTGAATCTGTCCAATGCCCAGGTGTCCAGATTGGCTTCCATTTGGTAGGGTTTGAAGGCTTGAAATGGGCTGAAGGGTCACGTTTCCAAGTCCAACTTGCTGCATGAATGGCTGGACATTGATGGCTTTGTTCATGACCTGGGGCTGAAGCTGCATCCCTTGGTGTGCCAGAACTGAGCCAAGCATGTCGGTAGTTGCACTGGAAGGTGTGGTGGTGGTGCCCTGACCAGGAAAGATTTGTGTAGTTCCAGCAATGCCCACACCAGGCAAACTAGCATCAGGCAGTGGTTGGACCACCTGTGTCAGACCAGTCAGCCCAAACGAGCTGAGGTCAAGCTCAGCCTCTGCTTCCTGAAGGCTCTGCTCTGTGATATTGGCTTCTGCCAGACTCTGCTGCAGAATATCACAAGGTTCATGATTTGACCCAACACCATTGCTTTCATTATCTCCTTCTTCTGGTGAGGCCCCAAGGATGTCATCATCTTCTAAAAAATCCAAGTCAACACTGACCCGGGGAAGGCCAGATGGCTCACTCGTCGACAGCTGAGCCGGTGGTTGGACTTCAGGAACATGGTCCTAGAAGGAACAGGAAAGGCACATTTTTACATGCTTTCATTAGATCACGTCATTAAAGGAAAGGCAAACAAATGGTATAGATGTCTGTGAGATGGGATGCCTGCAGTGGCCTAGATTGCCCTATCGATTTGCCGCTGATGGTTGCTGGGAGGTTTGAATCTGATCTGATGGGTGAGGCTGAGGAAGGCATGCTACATACAGGAACATAGACATAGAAAGTGGGGAAACGAGGGGAATTATACTTACCCCGGTGCTGGAGAAGAACGAACTGGACGGGTCACTTGAGCCATCCAAAAGGTCATCAGCATCCAGCTACAGACAGGTATACCCAGAATAGGACAGACCACCACACCACAGACAAGGGCAAAGGGACAGGTAGAAAATGCAGAAGGACAAAGACGCCACAGTGAAAAAGCAAAGGAGAAGCATAGTGAGGATAGTGTCCAGACCCACCAAAGCACAAAACATACAACCATCAGTTAGCAACAAGACAGTTAAAAGGAAGGGAAAATAGGATGCAAATGATATATTAGATTAGTATGTCAATACTGTGAATCAACAAAAGAGAAAGTAAAAGGGTGAAAATGCATGCAATCTTCTAAAGAAGATCCTAAAGAAGAAAAGGAAATAGAAACAATCGCCTGGAAAGGAGCTGGAGTGGAAGGGAAAATCGAGGCTAACGTGCTATACACACACACTTTCTCGAGAGTTCCTGTAATACCGCTGTTTAGAATGTTTTCACACCAAATAGTTTAATTGCATTACTGATACCCGTTCCTGTCCTTTGATTTGGTCAAATTCACTCTCTCACTGCACTTTAAATTGAACAGTGCTTAGAAGCTACACAAGACCACCATGTAAAGGCACCAGGGTTTGATTTAGACTGATCAAATGATTTATATATGAAAGTAAATTGTCAGCAAATTGTCCAGTATTTGGACAATTGGTCATCTGGTTAACTATATTCCAGATTCAAACTCACCTGTGTTTCTGATCCATGAAGAAAGTCATTAAGAGCTTGTGGGTCACTGTAAAAACAAGGACAAAATACTTAATTTTCTTTTTAAAATATAGACATAGACAAAAAATAAACACACCATGATCTGTCTATATACTTCATTGAAATTAGCTGGAAGATGTGGGCTCAGACTGTTGAATGCACAGGCAGTTCTGGTCAGTTTAACCACTGTTCAAAACTAATGCGCTGCCTTCTAAACAAATGCTACACACGCTTATATAAATACAAGTTACAAACTGAGTGGGACAGCTGTTATAAACATTTCCTAATTTTCTTAGTGAGCTAAATGAATGATGTTTGCATTTAATTTCCCATGTATGGTGAATATACCAGTGCAAGGCAAAAGATGAATTTGAGGAAATGCTGAAGATAAGATTAAAATATACGAAAGACAGTACACAAACTTATCACCAACGGCTTATTATTAACAGAGACACGGCACAATAATTCATACACCCGTAATTTGTCTCTCTCTAACAACTTTATTAAAATCCATTTGAATAAAAGGAATCATATTGTGCTGCTTTATCTTTATATGATTTACAGCTTGAGTGTCAATAAGTGGAATAAGATGCTATAGCCTACAGTTAGGTGCCAGGATTTTAATGCACTCTGTGGACCTATGTGCACAAGTATGCATGCGTGCAGCATAAGTATGTATGTATGTATGTATGTATGTATGTATGTATGTATGTATGTGTGTATGTGTGTGTGTGTATATATATATATAGACATGCACATTTGTGCACATAGACCAACATTGTAAATCCTGGCACATAATGCACATAATGCACCTAATATATATATATATATATATTATGTACACAAGTTTGCATGCATACACACATATTACTGCATATGTATCGAAATGCATACATGCGCAAGTGTGTCCCACAACTGCACAATTCACTCTTACTTACCAAATAACATCTAGCAAGCACCTGCCATCTTCATCATCCATGTCAACTAAAAGATGGTTAGAAAGAAATATTCCAATAAATACCAAGGTTTTTGTCAACCCCACATTTGCCAAGAAAAATATATCATGTAGACTGTTTATTTTTCTTCTTGAACCAGTAAAAAACAAATAGTACAAATAAAGTCTCAAATTTTGTCCTTTAGGTACTGTATAAACATGTTCTTTGCATATTTCGATACACACTGATACTATGCCATGACAGTCAAATGATTGTGGTTGAAAAAGACTTGCGCTACTAAGCCAACGTGCATAGAGCAAAGCTGAAAATAGAGCCAAAAGAAAGCAAAGTTTGTCTTATAGAGGATTCATTTCTGCAATAATAATAACAATAATAAAGTCGTCCAGTCTGGTGATAAGAAGTCAAGTGCAAGTAAATGTCTTGATGACTGAATTAGGGGTTGAGGGGGTATTCGGGGGTCCACAATCACAGAAAAGGAATATTAAATATCACATTAATATATACAGGAAAGAAAATGTACGCAGTAATAATAAATTGCTTTAATCTAACACACTGATTGGATAAGGAGTTGTTTTTTGGGGTGAAACTAAGCTGACTGTTTTTGCTCACAACAACTTATGAGATGTTTGAACGCAATCGATCCAAACTACTAAAAGAAGATAGTGGTAGGCGGGGACCCGGGCTTTCTAATTCAAGAATAAACCTGCAGCCAGCAGCCTATCAGACCGCTTTATATTCACCCAAGACCTCAGATGTAATCCGTTTCACGCATAAACCAGCATCCCAGTTCCACCAAAGGGCAAAGCGATACCTGAATGGAGACTCTGGACCTCTAGGATCCGGCGGTTGTACTTAGCTTTGCATAAGTACAACTTGTCCAAAATATCTACTGGCGCAATCCGATTGCTTCCGTTTCGGTTTTCTTCTTCTTCTTTCAAAAAGCCTCTTGCTAATCTCTCCGATCGTTTCTTTCCCTCCTTGCTAACAAGCTCGTTTTCTGTAATTTCACTTAGCTGAGCCTAGCTAGCTGACTAGCACTCAATTTGCGTTAACTGCTTTAGGCGCAGTCCAAATAAACCCTACAATAACTGGATCATCGGCACAAAGTATTGCTTGTAGACCACCGTTCCACAAAAAGCACGGCTCGTGAGCGGTGGAGCTCGTATGTTTAGCTACCAATAACAAGCCAACTGCGTAACCTAGTAGCTTTATCCTTGGCTAAATATGAGTTTATGTTGGAATAGTCTTGGACCAGAGGGTATGCTTGGGAATTCGTTGTAAAAAAAAAAAAAAAGATGAATCTATTCGCCGACTCATGCAGGAATTCGGCTGGATGTACGTGGTCGAGGTGAAGTTTGTGACTCACGTGCAGACTGCAATCGCTGCAGCTTTACAGCAGTTATTCAGATTTATAGAGAAATTGCTATATTGTAACAAACTCACCCGAGATGATAGAGGTACAAGCAGCGCGGGGTCTCCAGAACATCCCTGCACGGGCTCCGCCTCAGGACCCAATCACAGAGCCCAGAAACAGGAAAAGGCGCCCAGCGCATTCGCCTGATTGATAAACTTTTATTATTATTATTATTATTATTATTATTATTATCAACAAAGTTTTATAATATAAAAATAATAGAGCTGCCGAATCCATTTAAACAAAACTCGTTTTATTTGAAAGCGGCGGTTCGTATAGGACATAGGACTGATTAGGCTACACGTTTGTGTCGCTGTGCATAAATAAGAACTGAAGCTTTATATAGGAAATTATTATTATTATTTTTTTTTAAACCGAATCAGCTTTTTTATAAGCTTTTATACATTACACATACCATGTTCTTTATGTCAGAGATGTTTATTTTTATTGACCATGTAATGACCACTATTAGGTCAAATTATAACTGAATAAAATAAATGTTTATTGGTTAACTTTTATAACAAATTTACTTTTATTAACAATTAACAATTATTTCATATATATATATATATATATATATATATATATATATATATATATATATATATATATATATATATATAAATTAAATAAAAACAGGACATTCTGGTGCTTTGAACGACTGTCAACAGGTTTGTATACAACAGAATAGTATAGTTGAGTCAAAGATCTGCACCTCGAAGGTGTACCCCTGAAGGTTTAAGACTTCACCCCTAAATACTTAAAAAATATATATCTTTATTGAGTTTATTTTTGGACTGTTTTGCTTATAATAATCATTAGTTAATTAACAACCAATTAATTAATTAATTCAATGGAATTGTCTTCCTTATTGTTGTTATCACCTATTTATATTTTTGCTGGGAACAACCAGCTTCAAATGAATTCAATTACATTTTATTTGTATAGCACTTTTAACAATGGCCATTGTCCTAAAGCAGCTTTACAAAAGTAAATCGATTACAAAGATACTTTTAAAATAACTTAAATTGTATAAATTTGTCTATATACGTTTATCCGTTTGGAATTGACCTATGACTCATTTACATTTAATCCAATATCAAATAAAATTTTATTTGTCACATACACATACATACAGAGTACGACATGCAGTGAAATGCTTTGTGCGACTCCAGCATTTAAGCATAAAAAGGAATAGAATTAAGGATAATAAAAAAGGTCGATAAATAAAAAGTATAAACCATATAAAATATATGAAAATATATGTATATACATTGATGCGTATGGCAGATATTGACAGTACAAATTAGGGATTTAGTGATTGTCCTTAAAGTGTCCATGTGCAGTATGGTGTGATATAAATTGGCACTGTGTTGTTCAAGTCCAGAGTTAAAGTGTCATAGTGCAAAAAACGTTGTGCAGAAATGAGTGACGATAGAAAGGGAGGTCCGGTACTAGATCCTGGGTGTTTCCTGGTTTAAGCTCCGAATGGCCTGCGGGAAGAAGCTCCTCCTCATTCTCTTTGTGTTTGCTTTCAAGGAGCGGAAGCGCTTCCCTGAATGCAACAAAGAAAATAGTCCATTGTTGGGATGGCTGAGGTCCTTCACAATCTTCCTGGCATTGGTTCGGCACCGCGTGCTGTAGATGTCCTGCAGGTCAGGGAGCTCTGTGTGGATGGTATGTTCAGCTGAACGCACCACCCTCTGGAGGGCTCGTCTGTCCTGCATGGTGCTGTTCCCGAACCAGGAAGTAATGCTACACGTCAGGACGCTCTCAATGGTGCAAGTGTAAAAGGTCTTTAGCACCTGAGAGGGTAGTTTAAAGTTAAGCATCTCAGATGGTACACATGCTGCCGGGGCTTCTTCACCAGGGTGTTCATGTGGCAGGACCAAGACAGGTCCTGTGTTATGTGAACACCTAGGTACCCAAAACTGTCCACTCTCTCCACTGGGGTCCTGTTGATGTTTAGCGGTTGGTATGACCGCTCCTGCTTCATGCTGAAGTACACTATTGAATCCTTAGTCTTGCTGATGTTCAGGAGAAGATTGTTCTGGCACTATCTCTCCAGGTTTTTAACCTCCTGTAGGTAGGCCGCCTCGTCATTGTTGGAGATCAGGCCAACCACAACAGTGTCATCAGCAAACTTGATGGTGGTGGAGTTGTAAGTGGCCACACAGTCATATGTGTACAGTGAGTACAGCAGGGGGCTCAGAACACAACCCTAGGAAGCTCCAGTGCTGAGGGTGGATGAGGTGTGTTTGCTCACCCGAACAGCTTGTGGTCTGTCTGTCAGGAAGTTGGAGATCCATTGACACAGCTTCCTAGGACCTCCAACTTAGGGGTGAGCGTGGAGGGATTTATGGTGTTGAACGCTGAACTGTAGTCGACAAACAGCATTTATATTTTTGTATAATTCCCTTTTCTGTAGTCCAGGTGGCTCATCGTTGTGTAAAGAAGATGAGCAATGGTGTCCTCAGTAGAGCGGTTCTGGCGGTATGCAAACTGTAGATGATCCAGTGTGTCTGGTAGTGATGCAGTGATGAAGTCTCTGACCAGTCTCTCAAAGCACTTCATCACTACTGAGGTCAGGGCTACAGGGCGGTAGTCGTTGAGGCAGGCAGGCTGGGGTTTCTTTGGGACAGGAACAATGGTGGACTGTTTGATGCATAAGGACACAACAGACTGTTACAGTGAGAGGTTGAATATCTCAGGGAACACCGGTGCTAGTTGGTCAACGTAGGCTTTCAGAACCCGACCTGTGGTGCCATCTGGTCCTGCTGCCTTCCTGGTCCAGTATCTGGACAAAGTGTAAAGACTTTTCCTTCGTATTTTTTGGCAACTGCTGAGTACATCTAGACCTCACCCACTAATTATCATGATATACTTTTTCTCATTTGCATAAAATGCAAAACCTTTATTTGCTAACTAGCACTGGGTTTTTTGACTGAGCGTCACAAACCAAATAATTCGACAAAAACCTGTTGACATGCTGCTGTTCATGTTTTTGCTTTCAAAAGCAAGTATACCTTTTTTGGAAATAAAAGGCACAGTGAAAATTTTCCTAAGAGTTTATTTAATTAGCCAACCCCATATCTAATGAGGTGATATGCATGTCTGCTTAAACTTGAAATTCATGTAGGGCAAAGTATTTTAAGGTTATATGCAAAGTTTGACGCGAAACCTTTGAAACCAGGTAGAGATAAGTTGACATTGGTTAAGCTCCTATTTCTAAGAAATCAAAAGTGTGTGGTAATCTGTAGCTTTATAATTAACACTGAATTCCCTTTTGAAAAAAGTTCGGAAGCATCTTTCCCACCTTATATATTTAAAAGGGGAATCCTTATTGGAAGGTATTGCAATCAGATGAGTGTGTGATACACAGTGAGCTTCAAGACCTGCAGTCTGTCTATAGCTGTCTATAATATTACATTACAGGAATTTACATTTTCCAAGACATTTCTAAGATTATCTTAGCTTGGACTTATTAAGTCTTCACTTATGACTTTAGTTATTATTTTTTGCCACAAAAAATATAATGCAGATGAACCTGTAAGTCATAGACACAAGACAAGACAACTCCCTCCTGGTTCTCAAAAATCTTAAAATCTCACAATTTGTGAGTCCTACAAGCATGATTTCTTTTTTTTATTGATTCATTAGAATCTTCTAAGCAACAACAAAAAAAGCCCCAAGGACAATTTAGCTCTACACACAATTTACATAATATGCAAAACTTATGTCTGCAAAGTATCCAAGGATTTTGGACTATCTTCACAAAGGTGATGTCAATCTACTTCGGACAGTGTCAACTGCAGTAATGTGAACTGCAAATCTTGTTGACATTTCCAAAAAATATGGCAATCAAACATCAGCAAGTTCTAAAGTGGTGGAGTTGGTTTACTCAAATAACTGAAATATGGTTTTGAAATAAACTAAATTCTTTGAAGATTTTGATAATGTGTACAAAGGTTTGGTGTGATCATGTACAGTATAGGGGTGGGGTTTAGGGTCAAAGAACTTTTCCATGAAACATCCATGTAGATTCACAGGGGGACATACTAGAAGCTGATTCAGTCTCAGTCATATTCATATAATTGGTGTGTTAATTGACTTAAGTTTCACAGAAACATTTTTTTTGCATGGATCTGCTAAACTGTAACCATATTTTTTAAATCACTGTTCAATTACATGTCAATCAGTTTTCAGTAGGCAAAAATGTATACAAAGTAGTCTATGCTGAAACATTATATGCAACAAAGTCCTTAATTTTATTCCTCTACAGCTGCACAGTAAGCCACAGAGACAAAATTATTGATTATATAGAGTCCTTGGCTGAAACGA
Organism: Silurus meridionalis; assembly: GCF_014805685.1. Taxonomy (NCBI): domain Eukaryota; kingdom Metazoa; phylum Chordata; class Actinopteri; order Siluriformes; family Siluridae; genus Silurus; species Silurus meridionalis. The sequence continues at coordinate 18,025,482 of NC_060896.1, read as the reverse complement.
ATGCCTCAATATCCACTAAGTACCAACAACTTTATTTTGGTGTCAATATTCATAATTGTGTTAATTTGCACAAACCTACATTGAGAGCTTGTCGTTTAAATGTCATTGACAGCTAGTGGTGTTAATAGATCAAGCTAATGATCACTAATGATTAAACTAATCATTAGTGATTAAAAAATACCATGGTTATTCCCAACCAATTCCATATTTTAAGGGTGGATTTTACAGTGACATTCTGAGAATACAGAGTATTTGTTATTTTTAGAGCAGTGTACCTCAGTGCTGTTAAAGATTCTGGTCTGGAGGAAAATTATTCTGACGTTTCCATCATCCGCATTTTAGGATTTATTTATGGTAAAACAGAATAAATTTTTATGCATCTAAGCTCACACATTACACAGAGTTAATGAAAATTTGCTGTGCAACCACAGACTGATCAGAGGCCCTGGCTGACCCCTGTCCACCACCAAAAGCCTCGTACAATAGTTATGTGAGCACAAGAACTGGACCATGAAGCAATGGAATCATTTACCTGTGGTAGAGATTGCAACATGATGCATTGTGGGAAGAAGTCAAGCCTGCAAAAGCAGTATTATGTTCAGGAATGGTTTGAGGCAGGTGACTAAAAGTTTAAGGTGTTGATATGGCCTTCAAATTTCCCAGGCCTCAATCTAATCAAGCATCTATGGAACAAACCAAACAAGCTAAACTCATGAAGCCCTCAAAACATAATGAATCTGCTGCTTACATATTGGTGCCAGATACCACACCACACCTTTAGAGGTCTTGTTGAGTCCACTGCTCAGTGGGTCATAGCTGGGCTACTTACATGGAGATGCATTAATTCACTCTGGTCTTGTTATTCTAGGTGAAGTTTAGCAAGTGATCATGTGAGCAGTGTACATTATATACATTTAAAATCTACAGTGAAAGATAAAGCCCAAAAAGTCCCATAGCCGCTGGAAATGCTTGTACATTGCATGTTAAAAGACTGTTGCAGTACTTATGGAAATTAATAACAGAGGACATCAATAAAAAAATTAAATATTTTTTCCAAAGCAAACAGCAAGCAGAACATCACTAAAACAGGTTTAGATTCTTATAAACACTAATCCTAGAAAACCTGTGAGTATCTAAGGTATTTACCTAAATTGGTCATTTATACCAACATCAACTAGAAATGTAAGTCAATTTAATGTAGTATATCAGACCTTTAAGATATTTGGGGTTTACGATATTTTCAATGTTCAATTTAGTTTAAATAAGGCTCTATAAGTAGTGCAGATTGAGACCGTTTCTTATTGTCTTCGTCTTTCGTCTGCTCCCATTACGGGTCTCCACAGCGGATCATCTGTCTCTATACCCCCCTGTCCTCTACATCTGCCTCTTTCAAACCAACTACCTGCATGTCTTCCTTCTCCATAAACCTCCTCCTTGGTCTTCCTCGTTTCCTCCTTCCTGGTGGCTCCATCCACAGCATTCTCCTACCGATGAACCCCATGTCCCTCGACCCAACCGGTATTACTGTTTTCGTGATCCGCATATTTAATTTGGCACATGTTTTATGCTGGATGCCCTTCCTAATGCAACCCTCTCAATTTATCTGGGCCTGGGACCAGCACTAAGAGTGCACTGGTTTGTGCATCCCTAATGGCCGGGACAAACCTCTGCTGTTGAAACAGTGCAAGTACATTAGATGCATAATTATTCCGTTTATGATTGATGGGAACCTCATATTTCTATGATTATACCTTGAAATATTGTATCGTGATGTATCAGATTGGATTAGATAAGATTATATTAGGAAAAAACTTGATTAGATTAGATTTATTGTCGTTGTGCAAAGTGCATATACAGAGCCAATGAAATGCAGTTAGCACCTAACCAGAAGTGTATAAGTGACATATTTACAATAAATAGTAATATGTTAAATGAAGGTATGGTTCTATATGTACAGTGGTGAGAGTAATTAATATACAGAAGGTAAAGTAGGCTAATATCATTAAAAAGTTGATTTACTTTAGTAATGCAATACAAAAAGTGAAACTCGTATATCATATAGATTTATCACACACAGACTGATATATTTCAAGTGTTTATTTCTTTTAATTTTGATGATTTTGGCTCACATTTAACAAAACATCTAAAAAAATGTGAATACTTCATAAGATTAATCAAAAAACATTTTAGTGAATTGTTGGCCTTCTGGAAACTATGTTCATTTACTGTGTATGTACTCAATACTTGGTAGAGGCTCATTTTGCTTTAATTACTGCCTCAATTCAGCATGGCATGAAGGTGATCAGTCTGTGGCACTGCTGAGGTGGTATGGAAGCCCAGGTTGCTTTGACAGTGGCCTTTAGCTCATCTGCATTTTTTGGCCTCTTGTTTCTCATTTTCCTCTTGACAAAGATTCTTAATGGGGTTCAGGTCTGGTGAGTTTGCTGGCCAGTCAAGCACACCAACACCATGGTCATCATACAACTTTTGGTGCTTTTGAAATGAAATAAGCATCTCCATAAAGCTGGTCAGCAGAGGGATGCATGAAGTGCTCTAAAACTTCCTGCTAGAAGGCTGTGCTGATCTTGGATTTGATAGAACACAGTGTACCAACACCAGCAGATGTCATGTCTCCCCAAACCACTTCTGACTGTGCAAACTTTACACTGGACCTCAAGCAACTTGGAATCTGTGCCTCTCCTCTCTTGTTCCAGACTCTGGGACCTTGATTTTCAAATGTAATGCAAAATATTCCTTCCTTTCATCTGAAAAGACTTTGGCCCACTGAGCAACAGTCCAACAGTTTTGTCCTTTGTCCAGATAAGACACCTCTGACCATGCTTCAGGAGCAGCTTGACACAAGGAATGTGTCAGTTGTAGCCCATGGATACGTCTGTGCGTGGAGGCTCTTGAAGCACTGACTCCAGCTGCAGAATCTCCCCCAAATTCTTGCATTTTTCATCTTTTTCTACCACATTTTTTCCTTTCTTTCCACTGTCCATTAATGTGTTTGGATACAGCACTCTGTGAACAACAGCTTCTTTAGCGATGACCTTTTGTGTCTCACCCTCCATGTGCAGGGTGTCAATGATCATCTTCTGGACAATTGTCAAGTCAGCAGTCTTCCCCCATGATTGTGTTGCCTGAACCAGACTGAGACACCATTTAAAGGCTCAGGAAACCTTTGCAGGTGTTTGGATTTAATGAGCTGATTAGAGTGTGACACCACAAGTCTTCAATATTGAACTTTTTCACAATATTCAAATTTTCTGAGATACTCAATTTTGCATTTTTATTAACTTTAGGCCATAATCATTAAAAGATTAAAAGAATTGAAAGAAATGAACACTTGAAATATATTAGTGTGTGTGATGAATCTATATAATATAATCTATAAAATATAACTTTTTTATAATAACTAAATCAACTTTTTAATGATATTCTAATTTATTTATATGCACCTGTATATATATATATATATATATATATATATATATATATATATATATATATATATATATATATATATCTCGGGGGGATCCCCAGGACTTAGCTCAGTTTCATTGTTAAGCAGCTCCTTCAGTGACAGACTGTTACATCCTGAGTGTCTGAAGGAATGATACAGATGGTCTTTTCTCCCTGCTGCTATTAGACTTTAAAACCAGAGTATACACTGTGATTACTGTTTAACTGTGCAATAATAACTTTAAGAAATAATGTGCAATAACAATAATTTAAAACCGTGCAATATTACCTGTGTGCAATGTCTGTTAGCGTAACTACTTACTCGTGCTCTATTTTTTCTTCTTTATGTATGTATACATTGTGTTGTACTGTATTATGTCTGTATTATTTCTTTTTCTTTGCTGCTGTGGGACGAATAAAGATATATCTTATCTTATCTTATCTGATAGATAGATAGATAGATAGATAGATAGATAGATAGATAGATAGATAGATAGATAGATAGATAGATAGATAGATAGAATAACTGTGCAAAGATTGTGCAAAGGCATGTCAAGAGGATAACATGCTCAAATAACACATATATAGATATATGAAAGTTTGTATGATACAGTATTTACAGAATAAATATGGGTGGAATATACAGTAGTGCAATGATGAGCATAAGTTATGGATGGTGCAAAGATACTGTGCAATATAGACAGAAAGTGACAGTGCAGAACTGTATTTGTTGACATTATATGATCAGCTGACCAGTGCATTAACAGCCACAGGAGAAACAGGTATTTTTCCGTCTGTTTGTGTGGGCTCTGAGGCACCTGTAGTGTCTGACCAATGGTAGAAGGGTAAATATTCCATGATTGTGGAGGGAGGTATCTTTGACAATGCCCCTCACCTTTGCAGACAGTGATGTATTGTGTCATTGTAACAGAATTCTGACATGGCACTTCTCCACAATGCACAATGTCACATTTTTGCATCATGCCATGATGTATTGTTACACCCCTAATTATACTAATAAATGTACTTTAATTATACTAATAAGTCTACTTTGTTCACAACAGAGATCATTTAAAAACAACTCTGGAGAATCAGGTTTATTTAACTGTTTTAATTCAGTGTATCAGAATATCAGTCGTTCAAAAGTTTACATACACCCAGCTGACTATCTTTTTTAAAAATATGAAAGATTCCAGTAATTAATGTCATGACTAGTATAAACCTTTTTACAATTGCCATAATTAATGGGTAAGGAGGCCCACCAACCAGACTGAGTTACATCAGTTCTGACAGGAGGTATGAGAAAAATCTAGTATATTGAGAAGCCAGTAAAAAGTAAATGACTGCCAATTTCAAGCAATTAAGCGTGTTTAAAACCTTTGACCCACTAAAAAACCTTCTATAGTAGATAAAAGTTTAGTAAATGCTTTAGTAAATGCTCTCTTAGCTATTATTTTGAAATAATCTCATATGAAAATAAATTTGGAACCTTATTTAACTTATTACCAGAAATACACTCAACCTTCATTTTATTAAAACCACATGTACACTTGTACTTTCATGCAGTTATCTAATCAAACAAACATGTGTTAGCAGCACAGTGCAAAACAATCGTGCAAACGGAGGCCAAGTGCTTTAGGAAATGTTCACATCAAACATAATGAAGAAAGAGTTAGATTTTTGTCAATTTCAATATGACATGGATTTTGGGCTACATAAGCTGGTCTGAGTATTTTACAAACTGCTGATCTTGGTTTTTCACACACGGAAGCATCTACAGTACAAGTGACAAACAGCGCAAACATAGAACTGAAAGAGCTTCAGTTCTCTGGCTGGAAACACCTTGTTGATAAGGGGGGGTCAGAGGAAAATTACCAGTTTGGTTCTAGCTGGCAGAAAGGATATAGTGACTCAAATGATTCTTTATAACTGGTACAAGAATGTGAGGCTATCATGGGCACAAGATCACCAAAATTAGACAGCTGAAGACTGGAAAATTGTGACCAGTCTGGTCATTCATTGCGGTACCTCTGATTAAAGAAATCTCTAGTTCCTGAAATGCTCAAACCAGCCAGTCTGGTAGCAACCAACTTGGCATAGTCAAGAATCACATTTTTCCCTATCTGATGTTTGATGGTAACATTAACTAAAGCTCTTGGATTATATTCACTATATCTTGGACTATATCTTAAATTTTAATGCATTGTGTTGTTGTCACATAATTGGACAAATGCATTAATAAGCATGTAAGCAGGTGTTTCTTTTAGAGTGACTGATGTGTGTATGATATTATGCAAATAAGCAAAAATTCATAGGGAAGAAATTAGGCCTAGCTAAATGTATAAATACAGAAGAAGAAGAAAAACACCAATAAGTAGTTACACTATCAAACAATAGGTAATATTGCACGGTTTTAAATGAATGTTATTGCACATTATTGCATAAAATTTTTTGTTGTTATTACTGCACAGTTACCACCAACATCACTTGGAGGATTACAAGGTAAATGTAGAGGCTTCAAATACACATAACCTGCTTCCAGACAGCAAACTGTGAAGACACCGAGTTAGAATTGCCAGGGTGCACTTTATGAGACAGAGGGCGCTGCTGAGATGACACTTTTACTCGACAGTAGGATTGGGAAAGGAGGAGAAAATTACTGGAAAGCAGGGCCGATTCTAGACACTTGTAATAGGGTGGGCCATACAAATAATAGGTGGGCAATCAGTGATTGTGGCCCCAACACCTATTCCAGTTCTCCCAATAAGAATAACAACTCTTCTTCTTCTTCTTCTTCTTCTGCTTCTCACAGTAGCGGTCGCCACAGCGGATTATCCGTGTCCATACCCCCGTCCTCTACATCTGCCTCTTTGAAAACCAACTACCTGCATGTCCTTCCTCACCACATCCATAAACCAGTTCTGCCAATAACTAATGTTTACAAACTTACAAACTTTTAAATATATATGAACAACTTCAATAACTTAAAACCTTAACTGTATTTTAAAGTTAAACTCCATAAATCTTGTTTTTATTGAATCAGATTAGTTATCAATTAAAATGATATCCTAAATCAAGCCTATTTTTAAAATTCAGAAAAAAAATCAGAACATTGTATAAAAAAGTTTCCTTTTTTCTTTTATAGAATTTAGTTTTTCTCAATTCATTACTTAACCAAAGACAGTATCAGAACATTATATAACCACTTTTATTTTTTGCCACTTTAAAAAAAACCTAAATTAATCTTTTACAATTTTCTTCCTCACTTTATTACTTTTTAACCTAAAGTCATCTGAAACTTTATTTGTATTATTTAGCATTTATTTTCTCTTCTTTTTTTTTCAGTCTAGCTATTGTCCTGTCCATTTATCCATTTACAGCATTAGTCTCCTGTTTCCTTTGGCTTTGGCAAAAATCCTTACAAAAATCCCAAAAAGTATTTGTTATGCATTTCTCATAGGCAAAGATCTCTAAATTCCTATTTCTTCAATGCAGCATGGTGTGATGATAGAGGGTTAGGATTCTAGATAGTGTGGAGAAGGAACTCTCATGTGATGCTGAAGACACCAATTCCAAGGTGTTCCATGGTTATGAGCGCTACCAGAAATGATAAAATGAGCGCTATACATTACTGATAGAACGCATTGGGTAATTAGCTAATATTGGCTGGGATGGAGAGTCGTTATTGAAATCGCTAACAACCTAAACTGGGGCTGAAACAGCCAGGAGATGGGTGTGCTTTCGGATGCTTTGTTGAGGACTGAGGAGGAGCAGTGCTTGTGGAGTGTAAACTGAAATTAGCAGCAGCATCGACACATACACATGCAGCACTAGTCTTGCTTATAGGCTTAAAAAAACATACATTAGACACGTCAAGTTGTATCGGAGGTTGAATAAATTATAATAAAATGTAATGTCTGATAAACAAGCATTGGTCAGCTGATGCACAACAATCACAAACTGAGAAAAGTAGACAAACTTACAAACAAAAAAAAAAAAGCCAGTAAGCTAAGGATTTTAAGCAAGTCAGTCTGAAAGTAGTGTGAGATGAGTGGTGAAAATCTATTCTGTGCTGCTGGGGTGAAGCTTTGGGTTTGGCTGTAGGCTGCCTCCCAAATCAGAAGTTAGAAATCGTGCTGATATTTTCTGGGTAATTTTTTCCATTGGTTTAAATAATAAAATCAATCTCGGGTGGGCAAGATGCAAAATTGGGTATGCTAAGCCCACCCCTGCTCACTCCTGCTGCTAGTATGCAGCCAGAGATGCTCTATCATGGATAATCAGAGAAGAGAATCATCAACTACATACAGCCATAAGGAATTTAAGACGCAGAAAAAAAAGAACTCGTGCTTGATGGTCCCTTAGAATGTAAACCTAATGCTAAATAGATTGAAATTACTATGAAACCTCTAAGATTGCAGATGATAAACAGGATAGTGTCTCTACCTGTCAGAAGATCTATTCACAATGAACCTCAAGTTAGTTCTTACCAGAAAGCAAACATGCCACAAATAGTTCAAGTTCTTGAAGCAACCTCAACTTTTGCCATGACTCATACACACACAGGAGACAGCCCAAAAGGCTACTACACTTAAACCCCACACCAGCCACAGCTGCCTCGTTGTTCCCCAGGTTCGGAGAACTACCAGATACAAGGTTGTGTTACCAACACTGGTACTCAAATGCAGATCTAAAACCACATGTAAGGTTGCAAGATATGGGAAGTAATGAAGTAGAAATACCTTGTTATTTTACTTAAGTAGGTTTTTCTGGTATCAGTACTTTTTTACTATTAGTACTACAGTACTATTTTTTTTTACTATTACTATAGTTTTAATCTACTTGGTGAAATCATAAATATTTTTCTTCTCATTGCACACCGTTTTCAGTCCATCAACTTTTTCTTATCATTACACAGCTTTTTCAACCTGCCTCTGGTGTATTATTCTCTGGCTATCACACTCCACAGACATAGGCTAGCCTACAAAGCTACGAAGTCTACAAACAATGTACAAGGCAGAAGGCAACAAGAGGTATGGGACTGACGTGGATGAGACAAAGGGAGTCAGCGATGTAAACATGACTGAGAACAGACATTCCTAATCATCTCCTTTGCTTTGCTTGTGTTCTATATGGTGGATGTTCAGCCTGGATACATTCATTAGGTAACAAGTTTTTTGATTTCTTTGTATTAATATAGTATGACGTGAGGTCCAGTTACCAGCATGACACAAAATCATAAAGAACATATTCACTTTTAATCACCACATTATCTGTGTGAAGCTGCTTTGAGACAATGTTTGTTGTTAAAAGCACTATACAAATAAAAATAAAATGAATTGAATTAAATCAGGTAGTAGTAATGACTTTTTACTAAACTTTTTACTTAAGTACATTTCAGCACCGATATTTCTTTACTTTAACTTGATTTAAAAAGTATAGTCAGTACTTTAACTTTTACAAGAGTCTTTTAAAAACATTAGTATCTGTTCTTCTACTTTAGTGAAAGATGTGTGTACTTTTCCATCTCTAATGGTTGCAAGCCAAAGCAGTCCTGTATGACAATAGCAGGATCGACCATTAATACTTGATTGACCAGTAGGTGGCAGTCACTTCCTTTAAAAAAATCAACAAAAACACATCCTTAAGACATATTTTGAAAAATTGTTCTGAAAGTACGACGGTACTTCTTTGAGGTGGTATCTAAACGTTCATGGGCAGCAAGTTAGAAAGAACAAACATGAAATTCTGCATTGAGTGGCATACGGCGATGCTGCAATGCGTCATTCAAAGTGTTTTGAGTGGCACACATGCTTCAAGGGCGGAAGAACATTACTGGAGGACAACGAGAGATCAGGAAGACCTTCAACGAGCTCAACCCCCGTAAATGTCGAAACCATTCGGTAACTATTGCATGATAATCGTCGGAGAACAATCCGCATATCACTTCCACACCCACCCTACTCACCAGATTTGGTTCACCCTCTTGCCGAAGATGAAGATCCATCTTCAGGGGAAATGAAGGAATAAAGAGCAAAAAGAATTTCACAATAAGACGTATTTGACATAAGTTATTCAGGATATGAGGCAAAATGTAAAATGCTTTGCTATAGCACCAGCATTAGACTAATCAGTGTTTTCTCTCTTGACTGAATAGCAGGGGAGGAAGATGAAGATGAAACCTAACAAAACCAATATAAAGTTGCAAACACTTCACAAAAACAAATAAAGAAATCATAAATTAAAACTTATGTCTATCAACAGATAAACAGATCAATGAGTAAATATCAGCTCATTTGGACTTTTGGTTTCTGAGAAACAGCTATTTAAACTTAAATCTGCACCTACAGTATTGTATTGAACAACGGTTGTTGACATCTGGTATACATCCATATGAACGATCATGAATTACCACACAAAATTAGCTCTGCCCTCTTATAACTGATTGCTGTGTTGTAGCCTAATATACAAATTTCACTGGTTGAGTTTCTCTCTCTTTAGAGTAGTTGGACATCACTATTGTGATAAATGCGATATGCATTTATAAATGCACCCGGCAGCGGCTAATTTGAGTGACATGGCTACTAGTCGTTCCCTAGATCACATTAGCTCAATGTTAATCCTGTCAAATACCTACCAGTACTTTAACCCAACTGCCCATTCATTATCAATAAAACTCAACAGGTTATCACTTAATGCTGTTCACAAATTTCAGCTTGACCTAACATATGGCTCATGAGTTTTTTTATTATATAACTCTAGGATTCAAATGAACAAATTTTGCAAGCTCCGCACAACTTGGATTCATTCGCCTGTTCTGACCAAGTTACTTACAACATCATTTAGAAGCAAATGTTTAAATAAAAACACTCAGCATCATTATGTAAGAATAATGAATTTTAATCAATAAAGAATGAAAGGTTTTGATAAAGCTGAAGAATTTTGTTGTTAATTATAATAATATTAATAGTCAAACTTTCCTGTTACAATTGAACAAGAAATGCATTAGGACACCTTCTTATGCAAGTTTATCACAAGCACATTATAGCAGTTAACTTAAATTATGCATGTTTTTTTTTCTGTTCCTTGTACAGATCTAAAAATTTATCCCAAAACTGAGTTTGGTTATGCCAGCAAATGTTCTTTTATTTAATATACACAATACACTTGTAAACACAATAACACAGAACATTTTGTGTGTTAAATCAGGTACAACTATTCATTTCAATTGCTTTACCTAGTAGTTTTAAAAATAGCACACTGACTACACACGTTTACCATCTTTTGAAAATAAGCAATAAAATATTTTTCTGCAATTTGTACACTGCATTAAAGGGAAGTAAAAATATTCAGAACAGTTCTTTGTAACCGGTATACAGAAATAAGATTTAATGAAAAAACAAAGCACACAAAGCTAGAGCATGCACAAAAGAAATGTTTTCTATGGCTTAATGATGACCTGGTTTTAAATTCTAATGACCCATGTTTAAAAAATGGACCTGAGAATAAAACAATATAAATAAAAAAAAAGTATTACTAAAACACATTCTGCTCGAGAAATGAAATCCTATTATATTCCATAGAAAATTCAACTCAGTCACGCACAACTTAATGCAACAAATCCTGTGTTAAACTCCACATCTACTTTACATCAATGCAAATTAAATTTACAGCAGATATAAACATTATAATGTGGGCAAACACATATGATGCTTATTAAGATGCATACTGTAGAGCAGCAAGAGTCAGCTGTTCAGAAGATATGATTGGCCTATGCTGGTGACTATGAAAAGTTCATAGAAAAGAGTGCATTTGAAACCATTGCAGAATGTGCATTAGAACTGTACAAAAGGCACCTAAAGGGTCTGTTAGAGGCCACTGACCACCTGTTTAGTGCCATATGACCTACCGATATTGAGAACAGAGCCTTTTTTAAATATTGCTCTGTATCCATATACAAATGTGGCCATTTAGCAATCTGAAAAAAAAAAGTGTTTGTGAAACAGCTATTATTGCCCTCGTATGTTAAAAAAAAATTTCTCAAGGAAAATTAAATCTTATTTATGTGCTGGTGAGCTGAAAATATACAATATATATATATATATATATATATATATATATATATATTTTTTTTGTATTTATTGCTACAGAACTGTCTAACTGTTATGTAGCTCTTGTGTAAATTATAAATTGGAGATTTTGGCAACACCAGCTTTTCAGTCTCTAAAGGAAATTTACCGCAAGTTGCTGTTGAGTTTTGTCCACTCGAAAATGTCTTGCTCACATACAATGTCCGTGTTGATCAGCAGGTAACGATCACCAACACAGAAGTGCTTCTGGCAGGCTGCGCATTTGAAACACTCAAGGTGGTACACTTTGTCACGGACCCGCATTGTCATTTCAAAAGCCCGGATCCTTTTCTCACAGGAAGCGCAGAGCCCATCCTGACCAAACAGTCTGTAAAGGAAAGAGGACGTCTGACTGAGTTAATACTGCCCACACTTTTGAATGGTTTTTGTACATTTGTAGAATTTTACACATTGGGTTTGGATTTCAAAATCATAAAGGCTGATGTTTTTTCATACTCGAGAACATACACAGTGCAAATTCCTCACGTAGTCACGTGGTGACACAAACAAAGCTCCTAAAAAGTTTGATTGCACAGGTTAAAAGCTGACAGGCAGAAGAAGTTAATTTGACTCGCTTTTTCACCAATAAAAATGAGTAAAGAAGCATTTTTAAATCTTATGGCTATATACAGACAGACTAGCACATTCTCAATTTATACAATTTTATACAAACATATTTTAATATGTTTTAATTAATGGCAATAATATAGCTCGACTGCGTTTCAGAAATGTGCTAGTGCACTAGCATGAGTGTGTTTTTGGTTGAGATTTCAAAGCTTTTCTACATGTCTGTCTGGATAAAGGCAACAGCTAAACACTGTAAACATCATAAAAAATCAAAAACAAAAAAGCTCTTAAAAGTCACCCTGAAAGTAGGGTAAAAAAGCAGCAGTAAAAAAGTGACCCAGAAGCCACCCTGCTTGATGTTTGCGGCTCTGTGTATAAACAAAAATGCGCAAATTCACAATAAACAAGTACCAAGTATTCGAACATAAAGTAACTTTACAATCATGGTCCCCAGAAATAACAAGCTTAACACTTACCTTAGGTAGTCTCTACGACACAGCTTCCTACCGAGCTTGTAGTACAACCTTCGGCCAACCTCACCCAGCCGACAACCGCAAAGATCACAGCTCAGGCAGTCCTCATGCCAGTACTGCTCTATGGCCTTCAGGAAAAAACGGTCTCCGATGGTTTGTTGACAACCACCACACATTAGCATTGACGGAGGCACCTGGAGGACCTCATCCACTAGCTCTCTGTGGAGAAGGACAAAAACAAATAATTAGCCTATGGTATTCATCACCCAAATTGCTGGGTCATTGCTTAACTAGATTTTGATTGTTAAGATTCTTGATGAGGTAATATATGTATGTGTAATATAACAATTTCTTCTAATGCACACAGATGGTAGAATCAGAGTTTGGAAACAACAGCATGAATTCATGGATTCAACCTGCCATTTGTAAACAGTCCAAAATGGTGGAGGTGGTGTAATGGTCTGAGGAGTGTTTTGGGGCCCATTTATACCAATCAGTTAAAGTATCTGACCATCCATCGTCAATATTTGCCATGTTGACAATATTTGTTAGGAGCACCAATAGGTTGGATTCAGATAATCTGCTCCAGCAAACATGCATCAGACAGAACTTTGAACTGGATTACTATTCGAGGATTGTCAGGCCGATTTATTGATTTTAGGAATATAATTTATGATTATTCAAATATTATTTGTAGACATTTACATTTTTTTCAATTCAATTTGATTCAGTTTCATTTGTATAGAGCATTTAACAATAGTCATTGTCGCAAAGCAGCTTTACAGAGATAAAAACAAGGTTATCGCCTAAGTTTGTTCCTTATAAGTTTATCCCCAAATGAGCAAACCAGTAGCGACTGTGGCAAAAGATGGGATGAGGAAGAAACCTTGAAAGGAACCAAAAGGAACCTGTCTTCATCTGAGTGCTACCGAATGTCCATTTATTACAGTTCAGTTATATTATTACAGAATAATTCACGCTATCAGCAGTCCTGTCCAAATCCATCCTCATAGTTCTTGAGCATGTTATTGTTGTATTGTCAATAATATTATATACACAACAGGATACACAACAGGATACATTCGCTTTATTTCTCCCACTTTTAGATGGAAAGTCTCCTTCCAAACTCCTACAACTGCACAAAAGTATGCACTTTCGTAAATCTTTAATTCGACACTGACAGTTTCCTATGTGACTGTTATATCTGCAATTTATCATACAAATACAGTATTTAGCGTTAAAGAGAAGAAGGATCTGTACAACCAAAAAGCAACTTACTCATTGACCTCCAGGCTCTTCCTCTCTACTGTAGATGCCATGTTAGAGTATTAATCCGAATCACAGCTGTGGATTTATGGTGACACTTCAGAGAGGAAATGCTTTTACTTGTCCGCTGTACTTTTTACACGTCAAACACTCACGCACTAAGCACGGAAACTGTGCAATATAAATATATATATATATATAAATAAAGAGAAAATAAACCTGAGCCCCAGTATCATTCAGCCTACAGACAGCGTGGTGTAAAATGCGTCCATTTTCCATGCGACACTTTTCAACGTCCTTAAGATGATGATGATGATTACAACAGAGTCGCTCCACTGACTGTAGACGTCCTGTATATCATATCATATATCTCACGCTATCCGGAAAATAAAAACATAGTGATTATTGCGGTGAAATTGCAGCCTTATTAACGGCGACAGGGTGAAAGACAATTCTCACGTCGCGCGCACCAACTCCAAGCGGAACTCGCGCCCTCCGCGTTTTGTACTGCAGGTATTTTTGAGAAGCCACGCCCACCGGACTGTTCCGCTTTCGTTTCCCACTTCCTTCTCACGACGTCTCGGACCAGGAGTGAACCGAATCGTGATTTCGTGAGGAAGTCATGAGCGAGTCGTGACACGGTCGGTCAGGGCGGTTGCACGAGCTGCAGCCTATAAAAAAAGGGTCACGTGTAAGATTAGATGATAAAAATGTACCCGATTGCAGTGCATTCTAGAGCTGCTTTTGTTAAACGTGGTGTTGTTTGGATAATGGAGGTGCAGTCATACACTGAAGTATGCTACTGATAATATTCCCAGGCCACACATACACAGATCACGCATAACTTTATGACCACCTACCTAATATTGTGCTGGTCCACACTTTTGCTGCCAAAACAGCCCTGATCCATCGAGCATTAACTGCAGAAATCTGAGCCACAGTAGCTCGTCTGTTGTGGCCTTCGCTCCCCACGTGCATCATCACTGGTTCACCACTGTTCCTTCCTTGGACCTGTTTTGATAGATTCTGAGTATTGCAGACTGTGAACACACCACAAGAGCTGCAGTTTTGGAGATGCTCTCAACCAGTCATCTGGTCATCACAGTTTCCCCCTTGTCAGACTCACTCAAATACTTACGCTTGCCCATTTTTCCTGCTTTTAACACATCAACTTTGAGGAAAAATGTTCACTTACTCACTGACCAATATATCCCACTGCTAATAGATGCCATAATGAAGAGATAATCAGTGTTATTCATAATTAGTGCTTGGTTGGTGTATTATAAATATCCTTATTAAAATAAATATGGATCAGTCAGCTTCCATCTGATTATGGCAAGCAGACATAGTGAACACGTGTCATCCAGATTGATTTGCATTAATTCATTCATTAATTCATTTTCTTAATACTAACAACTGCTGGTAACATTAATGCTCCATAAAACCAAAATAACATTGTTAGTATGCTTATTGTGAAAAAGTAGTAAGTCAGTGTTTAATGCCATAAATGTAAATGTAAATGCTTAAGGCACTGTGCTACCTGGGTTGGGTTGGGTGTTCAAGCCCTGTTGGGCCCTTGAGCAAGGCCCTTAAATCCCTCTGCTCCAGAGGTGGTGTATAATCTCTGACCCCAGTGTCTTAACAAGCTGGGACATGCAAAGAAAGAATTTCACAGCCTCTTCCTTTATTTATTTAATAATGTAATGTTTGGGTTTTTCTTATTCTATCATCAAAACGTTAATTTACTTGAAGACTACTTTTGTGGACTGTTTGTCTTAACATGCATTTCTGTGTGATATTGTTGAGGAGAACTGTTATCTGATGCCAGTGCCAGGTTCACTGAAGGAGAAAGGCAACTGGACCTTGAGATAAAACAGCGAATTCAGTGTGCTGTGACCACTCCCATTTCCCCAGGAGGCATTACTTGGCCTGTAGTGGCACATAGATAACAGAAATTCCATATTGATTTTGTATAAAATGAAGCAAGCCAGCTAAATTGGAACTGCACTGAAAAAAAAACATTGGTATGAAATTCTCCACGACAAAATAGTTTGAGTTAAATTAACTATATAAACCTTCACACAATCTAAACATTATCATTACGATTTAATGGTCCTAACATCTTTAACACTACCAACCAGATAAAGTGAGTAAATGCTCTTCAGCTTTCATTAAGACTAAACACAAGAAGATAAATTAAACTTAATAAATTGAGATTTGCTAAAAAAAAATATGCTCTTACAAATCATTTCACAAAAGTAAAAAAAAATCTTTTCCTAGTTTTGTGAGGAAAACAATGCTCAGTATTACCCAGTGAAGTAATTTAACACTATTTATTATATAATATTAACATATTTATGTGACTTAAATTTGTACAGAACTTTTTTGTTTGTAAAACAGATCACAGATTTGTTTTTGTCATATTTATTATTTATTATTATCAGTATGGTACTAAGTAGTTTATGGTCAATACATTCTTCGAAGCCCGGCGGAAGCCAGCCAAGCTAAATCAAACTAATTTCATAGTATATATATATATATATATATATATATATATATATATATATATATATATATATATATATATATATATATATATATACAATGGTGTACAGGGCCATGTAGTTTTGGATTTTGTTGTTCTCTTTTACTAATAATACTAATATTTAAATTAGTTTGATGATCTGAAACATTAAAGTGTGACAAACATGCAAATAATCTGAGTTAGATGCAGTGTTTTATATATATATATACTGTATATAAAAACACTGCATCTAACTCAGATTATTTGCATAAAACACCTGCTTAGTGTTGTATGAGGGAAAAAGATAATCTACAATACTCTATTATTCAATATTGTTAGGTAAATGACTATTTAGTTTAATTTATTATTAGTTATTTCTAAATTGGAGCAGACAAACATGTACATATCTTCATCATATCTCCACTTGTGATACAAATGTCTTATACAATTTATGTTCAGTCTTAGTGTATGATCCATTAGGCATTATATAGTTTGATCACAGTGATCTTTCCAGTACTTCCTAATGGCTGGAAAGAATGTGGTAGATTGCAAAATTCTGTAGCCAGGATTTCCTTATTATTAATAATTTTAGTGCTTTTTTCCTAACCATTTATGTTAGAACATAATGCTATCAAGAATGCCCACCATTTCCTGTGGCTTGGAGACAGCAAACACAGAGGATGTACAGGAAATGAGCACAGAACAACTTTCTGCTTCACTTGTTTTGCTTTTCTGCTGTATCATCATTAGCTGGATTTTGCCAGATGGCTCTGTTTGATAATACAGTGGCTTTTGATAAACTGCATGGCGTTTAAAAACATACAGTATCTGTAGTAGCGTAGGGTGTGATTATTGCCAACCTGAGGGCACAGAGCAGTATCTCACTGTCAGTGAGTGGGGACATTAAAGAAAGCAGAAGATTCAATAAATTTTGCATCAGAAATATTGTTTGCTTTTATATACTCCTGCATGTGAAAATATTTGAGTTTGGCAAGCTCTGAGGCATTCTCACTTTCTTTCCACTGACTCACCAAGGTCTGCACATTGGAAGTACATGTGTATCTATACATGTGTATCTTTGTATACACATACGCTTTCTCCATATATCAGGTGATATGTACTGGTGAAAAAATCAGGACATGTTATGAATAATTGAACAGTAATTTTAAGCATAAGATACTTGAATTTTAATAAAAAAATACAACACCAAGACTTTACTGACCAAACCAGAACTGCCACACGGTTGAACAAATTTAACTCAAATATTTTTTTAGATTATTGCTTCACAAAAAAAAAAAAAAGTTGTAGGCTTTTAAACTGTGCCACACAGAACAAGCTGTTGTATTTCATACTGTGGTAATATTCTGTAGAACTAGCAGGTGTAATTTGCTAGTCAAATCAGATCAAATAGGCTTTTACTGTCATTCCAACCACATACAGTGCAGTACACAGTGAATCAAAACAACATTCCCCCAGGATCAAGGTGCTACATAAGACAGCATACGTTTTTTTTTTTTTACAAACATTAACACGGAACTAGCCAAAACTAATTAGGACACAAATCTTAGAACACTACTTAGCATACTATAACATGAAATACTCTAAACTCCTTATTGCTGCAAAACTAATTACAGTTAAATGATCCTATAAAACGTACATTAAACATGTAAAATGAATAACAAAGAAAAAAAAGTCAAAACAATTTCAATATTTTGGCTTTATTACCAAAAATGTACAAAAAAAGGAACAAATGTAAATACAAATGACATTTAAGATACAAAACTGCACCAGTGTATTGCACTAGAGCAACATATTCAGCAGGATGGATGACTTTTTTCACTTGACTTCCATGTAACTGGTGTTTTATTCCCCTAATTCTATCAATTCCTGATCATCGTCAGCATACACGCAATGCGGAATTAGCTTGTTAAAGGATTGTGCTCTAGCATGTCTGAGGCAGTGAGTGCACCAGCCTTTTCAATGAAGGGGCTGATTTCTATGGCTTTAGCAGGAATGCTATTATTAGCTATATGCTAAAATTATTGGCAGCAGCATCGAACCATGCAAAAAAGTGATTGTTTGTTGACCAGGATATGGTCTGTAATCACGATGGCATAGGATCTGCCTCTGTAGTGATAGCGCGTAATCCATAGTAAGACAAATGCTGTAATCTGACCTGTAAACTACAGGGCACTCTTCTAAATGATAGTGGTAAGCAGGAATGTATGGCCCAAAACCTCTTAATTCTACAGAACTGTAAATTATTTCTAATGTCTTGTTGTGTACTATTTTGTGATTAGCATATACTGAACCAGTGTTTCCATGGTAAGTAATCTGCCTGCAAACATTTTCACAGGTTGGTAAGAAATTTCTCTTTTTTATTACCTTGCTGATATAAAAAAAAGTGTTTCTGACTCCAATGAAGGCAGTAAGGTGAACATCTTAACACTAGGTGTTCCTGTTTAGGAGAGCAGATAGTTACTGTTCAGGAGAGCAGTTTTCTCTTTAGCATCACATGAGTTGTTGATGGTCATACAACACACTCCTTCACGTTTGGATTTCCCAGACTCTTTTCTTCTGTCCATATGAAAAAATGTTCAAAGTACAAAAGTCTATTTTAGAAACCACAAGTGAAACGATATATAATTTTGTTTCATAATGTAAATGTAATGTTTAAAAAAAACAAACAAACCAAAAACACAAATTAAATATTCAATCCACCAACTCTTGGTGTTCATGGTCACATTAAGAAGAACAATATTAAATGATCATCAGGAAAATCTCTATTCTGATTTATATCCATGCAGAAATCTGTGACTGACTAAGAAAACAAACATGAAACAAATATGGCCACTAACTCTACAACAGCCAAACACTTACGTTCACACTTACCCGATTACTGAGCCCACACACCAGGAGACACTCACTATTACCATCACACTCACAGTATATAGACTCTCTTGTCACATATGCTGTACAAAGTATACACTCTGTGTCATTGTGCCAGTCAATACCCAGCGTTGCATTACTGTTTGCTTATCTTGGTCGACCCAGTTCCTGTTATTGATGTTTTGTCTGTCCCTGTCCTAGTTTATTTTGTTTGCACATAACTTGATCCCTGCCTGTTTGTTGACCATGTTTATGGATCATCTTTTTTTCTGTTTGCCATGGTTAATAAAGCCACTGAAATACAGTATCATTAAACAATTTGTAATGACAGGGATGATCTGAATGACTTTTTGTGTTTTTGTTTGTTTTAGAATCAACAGAATATAAAATGAACTGAAATTATATTTTCAACCATATGGTAAATATAGTCAACAAAAAAAAAAAAAAAAAGAGAAGAAAACAGTACCCTAAACTAGCAAGTGTTTTACACAGTTTGTGCAGCTGACAGGAAGTAGGGTTAACGACATCAGCAGGAAGTAGGGTCAACAGGGTCACAACCACCATCAAGTCAACAGATATTCAGGAAAAGAATAGAGGAGGCTAAATAAGCAGCCATTAATGCAAAATAAGGCATTGCCAATATGTTTTATTTTGAATATTCAAATAAATTAATCAAATCCACAAGCAACATATTGTATATACCGTATATATAAATATGTAGAGTATTCTGATGCATTTTTCTTGTTTCTGCAATCTCTCTTGTTTGTGAATTATGGTATATCTTTTGCTAGGGGGGTTTATAGAAAGCATTCATCTTAAATCTACATTAGCTAGTAGTATATAACATGTATTAGAGCACATGTATGGCGCCATCTACAGGAACAAGTCCATAACACCTTGACATTTTATAGTGGAAATGAAAATTCTGGATAGGACCCCGGGTTTTCTAATACCTAGCTAACAAAACCTGTTTAAACTTCTACTTGTTTGTATGAAATCAAGAAAAAGGTTAGAAAGCATTTAGAAACAATTATTTCCATATTGTTATTGTTCAACTTTGCACTGCAACTACAATAAGGTTCCTGCTGCTAAGCACTTGGTTTAATGCTGCAGTTAATATGCCAGGCTTTGGGAACATATAGAGCACCTGCCATGTATTCTATTATAGACAACATCCAACATTTAAAACCTAAATCTCCTGAAACAATTGATGAGAAAACAGTAACAAATTAACCTTATTAAATGTAAACATATATAATTATTTATACTGAATATACTCATCTTTCACCTGACCAGCATTGGCAGGCTTTTTCTTGTGGGAAAGAAAGGAGCTCCAGCCATGCATTGATTATTTCAGGCTAAATCAGCTCACAGTTGAGAACCGTTAACTTTTGACCTTAGTCCCAGGAGCTCTAGAACAACTCATTGTATAATGGTTCTGTTTGCAGTGTGCACCAAGGTCCAAATGCTGGTCCAAATGCTGTTCATTGCATTTATACAGAATTTCACAGAGCAGAATTAACATAAAAATGAACAGTTCTTTCAAAGTTATTTCAAATTTATTTAATACTAGAAAATCAAGTGGCAATTAAGCAAATAATTTATTCAGTCCTGAGGGGTTTTTCCGGAGCTCTTCACTTTTGCAGTTTAATGACAAGCACAAAGAGCCTGAATAATTTCAATCCCCTTCATTTACATTTATGCATTTGGCAGATCTAAATCCAAAAGCAGAGATGCCTAAAATATGCACAAGACTGACCTTTCATCTTACTCTCTAGGAGTGTATAAATTATTAATTAAATATTAAATATAAATTAAATAGTCCCATGAGCCAATTCTATATTAACATCGAGGTGACACTAGTTTCACATAGTAACTAATTCCATAACTCAACATAAGGTATCTCATATATTATGTTGTACTTTAATGTTTAATGAATGGTGTTAAAGAATATATGAAAGTATATGTATCCCACATATGTAGAGAAACATTAGATAGTTCAAAAACATTTTCAAAATGTTCGTACAAATACTTTATTATACATGTCTCAAACAACCAATGGAACTAAAATATGTTCACATATATTAACGAACATGTATATATATATATATATATATATATATATATATATATATATATATATATATATATATATATATATATATGTGGCGGGCCGTGCATTTACTTGGGCCTTCAGTGGGAACTTACCCGACTTAATCTACCTCTTGATAAGACAACTATCACTTTGTTATTATAGAAACCATCAATACAATACAAAAACGCAGTATAACAACGTGTGGCTTTACAGAGAGAGAGGCATTTTGCATATGGAGGGTGAATACCATTTTACTAAAGCAAGAAAACCAGTTAAGACATTCAGGATCACAGGTACAGGAACTCCAGGATCATTGCAAATTGAGTATGCATTATGAGTCTGCATCTCTGGTGAGTATGATGTGTTTTATTTTAATCTTTAAGGTCATATATATATATATATATATATATATATATATATATATATATATATATATATATGTATGTATGTATGTATGTATGTGTGTGTGTGTGTGTGTGTGTGTGTGTGTGTGTGTGTGAGTGTGTGTGTGTTCATATATATAAATAGACAGACAGACAGACAGACAGACAGATAGATAGATAGATAGATAGATAGATGTGTGTGTGTGTGTGTGTGTGTTCATATCTGGCCATTTCATATTTCTGTATAGGAATTCTAGCATCTGTAGTATTTAGGTGACAGTATATTTTATCTTGGCCATAAACCTATAAATAATGCTCCGCTACATCATTTATACTCTATATACAGATTTACCCGGTCATGTATGTGCAATGAGCACTAATAACCTCTCCGGTTGCCATAGCACCGAACCAAACAGACGACGTTTTTGACAGTTTGACTTGTTCCAGCCCTCACTAAACAGAAGATAACCCTCATCCACGCTGTATGACCAAATGTTTTCAACTTCTCCGCTAAGGAAGTAATTGTAGGCATCTGGAGTACAGTAAGTTTTTACTGCTTCTCTCGTGTAGACGCACTCAGTCTCAACCAGACACGTCTGGATATAGTACTTCAGTTTAGCGTTTAATGTTCTGAGTAAAAAGCTGTTGCCTCACTGTCTGATTTAAGGGGTCCGGTAAATCCACGTTATCATCTATTTTTAGCTTTTATAAATATCTTAACTGTTCTGTTTTAGCTAGACGTACGTGTTATTAAGTTATAACAGGTGGTGTTTAAAAATGGCGCCACCAGAACGCTTCAGGGCCAGACATGCGCAGTGTCATCACAATCATGTTGACAATGAACTTTCCTAAACACTGCCACATCATTTGTATAGAGCTTTTTAAGGAAGTAAACAATAACAAACTCATTGTGACGACATTGCGCATGCCCACAAACTGGTCATATATATAATTCATTCTTCTCTGCCAGAAGATATGCGAATGTTTATTTAAAAAGGAGTGCAGGTCTTTTTGATTCATCAAAAGATGTCAGAATGGACATTCAGTAAATAGTTCTTGTTAGGCATGTTAGTCATGTGCTGCACTTAAATTTAATCTTTTCTGTCTACTGCAAGAAAACATGAGGAATATTATATGACATTCGAAATTTCTTGGAATATATGTAATATGTAATTTTTAATTCCCTGGTGTTCAGTCCACCATCGTTGAATATGGCGCACGAGTCTGCTGTGTTTTGTGGCTGGTAAGTAACCATCATTGAGGCCTGTATCAGAGGACAGGGGCAGAAAACTTTTGCAATACATTGCAAGACAGATATAAGTGATATTGAGCCATGACCACGACTATTATAAGGACAGATCGAATGTAAATACGCGTTAGATAGTGTTACATGTTAAATTCACCCAGCCGGAAGGTGCGGGTCCAAGAATGTAGTCTCTGAACTGCGCCGGAAATCAGTCTCTAACTGTTCACATAAAGTAATAAATGGCCGGTAGCTGGTGCATCATATCTGGACTTTGCTCGACCGTGCTTCCGTTATTCCGTGGGGGACAAAGTTAGATGAGATTTTCAGGAAACCTTCTCCAAATGTATGTTTTCGAACTTTCCCCGGAAGTTTATAACTGTCCTAAGAATAGAGTCCTATAGCGAATTGTATTAAAAGCCCAAAAGGAACACATCTAACTAGATTTATTTCACATTTGTATGTTTAAAAACCTGAACACTGAAATTTCGTAACATTTGACTTTTTTTTAAACACCGACCCGTAAAATGCATTCTATTGGCCAATTCTTGTGCTTCCGTAGTTCACATCGGGTGGAAACAACACCCGGGAACGATTGTTCCACCCTTTACTCAAAGCACAGACGGTATAAAATCTGGTTCCGTTATCATATATGTATGGATTAAAACACTAACATTTCTGACAGTCTGTTAGTCAAATAATCACTATATAAAAATGTTGTTGAACACTGTTCTAGACTGAGCAAAACATTTTGGATCACTGAATTGAAAAATCAACAGAATTGTCTATAGTAATAAAAATAATTAGGTTAAAAACTTTTACTTCAACATTGAAAAGTAATAGTTAGTATTGTTATCAGACCATAAAACATTTTGCCATGTGGTTTGGGGTGACTTTGGCACTGAATATTTTGTCTGAATTTGTCTTTCTGTCAGCTCACTTCAGTCTGGATATTCACTGATGACCTCTCTGAACGCATTTCTGTCTGCTAACTGGATGTTTTTCTTTAATTCAGAGAAAATTCTTGAGACCTTTGTGCATTAAAATCCCTGTAGATCAGCAGGTATAGAAATACTCCATCAAGACCTTTTGACACCAATAACCATGCCATGAGCAAAATCGCTGAAATCCTATAATATAAATCTGCTGGCCTGTATCTGCATCATTTTATGCATTGCACTGCTGGCACCTGATTGGCTGATTTACATATAAGCATGAACGATGATAGCTGTAAAGGTGTTTCTAATAAAGAGTTAGGTGAGTACATATGGGTAAGGATGTACTTAAGTCTGTGCAAGTACGTGATGAACGTGTGATTAGAACCAGCACACTTGAAGCAGTAATAAGCACAACACATCTTTTTGACTTCTAAAGAGAAGCTTTGTCAAAAGTAAGAAATGTGTCCATTGAACAGATTTGTTCTTTGTTTTGAAGTGGTGCCTGGGACAGAGATCATGAAGTGGCCATATGTGAATCACATGTGATGTGTATCTCACAAATAGTGATGAATGGGCTCTGCTACCGTTATTTTAATTGGAAAGAACCTGGGCATTCAAAGATAATTGTGGTAGATGTAGAAATTATTGGAAAGAAGAAAAAAAAAAAAAAAACATGGACATTACACAGATAGCAGATGAAGGTTTTTAAAGATTGTGTATAGACACCATGCAGTGTTGCACACAGCATGCAGAAAACTAAAGCAGCAGTGGTGTGGGAGAGCAGAGCAGCTCTACTGAGTACCAGGTGTAGCTGACAGCTCCAGTAGCAGGCGCAGGCTGATCTTTAGGATTTGTAATGTCTAAACCTAAAAGTAAAAGTGAAAACGCTTTTGCACATGTCGGATGTGCAATTCTTCTTTATCACTAACTCCTACATGCCGTTTATACTCCCAGCAGTCATGCTTTATTAAACGAGTCGCTGTTGCGCCATTTTAGGCAGCTTGTTGAACAGGAACTGACGTGTCTGGGACTAGGTGAGTACATTTTCCGGCCTTAAGGAAATATCCAGCTTGAAATATCGGAAAGTTGGAAGGTAGGAGCCTTTATTTCCTAATAATTTTTAGTAAACTAAAGACTTCTTGGCACCGCTTTTCGCTTTGGCTTCGTGCGTTTCTTTGAAAGGGGGATAAAAAAAAAAAACAATGTGAAAACATTGCACAAACCGAATGGAAAGTATGTCTGCAAGTTTTGTTTTGTTTGCTTTTTAGGTCCGAATGTTTTTAAACTCGGATTAGATCCCCGTGTTCAGATGAAAATTGAAACTACTTTGTTGTATTGTGTTACGCTTAGATTAGCGTTTAGATGTTTGTTGGCCGGCGGAGGCGCATTCACAAGAACTTTCTCACTATCACAATTGTTTTTTTTTATTGTTAGTTCGTTTAATGATATTTATAATGTGTGTGTGTGTGTGTGTGTGTATATATATATATATATATATATATATATATATATATATATATATATATATATATACCCGATCATAGAAGTGTCAAATGTTTCTCTCATAAATGGAGGAAAATAAAATAATTGGACTTTGAGTCACAGGTGGGGAAACAACCGGTGTATTAGAAACTAACAGTAGAGTTTAGTTATAGCGCAACTTTATTTGCCTGTTGCACTGTTACAGTAAACTGTTGCCATGACAGGAGGCCTTCCGCTTAATAATGCCAAGGATCAGAGCTCAAAAGAACAAAGACACATTCCTTCTTATGGTTGTGTGTGTGTGTGTGTGTGTGTGTGTGTGGGGAATGACAAAGTTTTGCATTCTAAACTTCTCTGTACAGTCTGTATATAGAGAATTAACTCTATAGAAGGTATTAAGTGCTGGTGCTGCAAGTGTGATTAGTTCTTTAAAAATATAACACTCCAGGAGCATCAGGATCCTTTAACCCAAATGTATAAGTTTTACAGTTATCACAACAAGCCATGCTTTATCTAGAGCAGAGATTCCCAAATATTTACATATGACAAGCCAAAAATCTTACTTGAATAAGGGCCAAAAATAAACATTGCATTATACCAAACGATATATTACAATTCAATTTGCCATGGTTCCTCTCATTTATGTTCAATCTTGAAAAACAAATCTATATAAATAGAAAACATGACTGAAATCTGCTTAAAAAATGCTGTTTTATTTTCAACTTCTAGTACAATGAGAAACAATCCAATTTATTGTACATTAGAATTCATTCAGCTAATCAGTAACTGATGCTGGTCCTTATTTTTCCAAGATTTCTTCCCAAACAAATTTGGTGGGCCAAATAAAAGGTCACCACGGGCCAACTTTGGGCTTCTAGGCTCTGTCGTTCAGGTAACACTGACATAAAATAATAATAAAATATTAGTTTGTTCTTTTAAATGAATAAGTCAAGACGAACAACCATGCCATTTTTAGACATGCATCTCATCATGTACAACAAACTACAGGCTTTGCCTGAAACTGTGCTAAATATGTCAGTATATTGAGGGTCATAACATGTAGTAAAGACCTTTATGTAAAGCTTTTGTTAGCAATAACACAATTACACAAATCCCATATTTGATTAGAGGAACTAACTTGTACTGCAGAAGTTCCATGACATTTAATGTAGCAATCAATTCTTTCTTTCGGCTTCTCCCGTTAGAAGTTGCCACAGCGGACCAGCCGCATGTTTGATTTGGCACATGTTTTTACGCTGGATGCCCTTCCTAACGAACCCTCCCCATTTATCCGGGCTTGGGACCGGCACTAAGGCTTGTGCAACCCTAATGGCTGGGGTTGGTTCCCTAGCCATCAATAGATAATCTAAATTGCCCTCATAGGTTTGTGTGGGTATACATACATGGTGCCCTGTAATAGACTGTCATACCATCCAGGGTGAATTTCCACCTTGAGCCCAGTCTCATTCAGGATAGACGATAAATGAAAGAAAATTGTGCAAAATGTATGGAGGTGCTTTGATGTGGGAACAAAGCACCTTATATTTGTTAGTGTCTACTTCCTTCTTTTGTTTGCTACAGTGATTTAAATTGTAGCAGTTACCTTGTATTACTCAGAAGGTTTTATTAAACAATTGACAGACTAAATCCTATTACAGACTAAATCCTCTTTTTACAATTGATGTCCAGTTTCCTCTCCCCACTCACATGTTTAGATACTGATGCACCTAAGATGGTTATTACTGTGTACTGATCTACAGAACTGTGTTAGAAGAAAGAGCTGCTGACTTTTTCAATCACTGCTGGGTGAATCATTGGGTAAATAATGAAACCTGCTTAACCATTTCATAGCATTGTTTTAATGTAATCAAGCAGTCATGCTGCCAAATAGTCCAGGTATTTTTCTTTCCAAGCTGTTGCCCCTATCTATAAAGTTTTTAATTGTACTAATTCCTGTTTTTTGCTACTCTTGGTACATAATTGGCAAGCTCTGACTCGCTTTCTGTAAGTCTGTTGATCTGTACTGTGGAAATCTTGAGTGGCACAACCTGCTTGCTTTTCTTATCTTCTGGTCTGCTTTGCTCCTGGTTGGTTAGTGAGTGATAAGGAGGGGGATGCCCATTCTGTTGTACTTTCTTAAATAATACAGCACATGCCCTCACAATCTGGCAGACCTTTTCCGCTTTGATAGGCTATAGCAGTCTTTGAAATGAAGCAGTCTCCCACCTGTTGGATCTAGACAGCACCATCACTCATTAAGCCGGTGATGATTCAAAGCGATGGTTTGAATGAAATTATGACCTGGTGCCTTTTTAGTAACAGATGCCTTCATTTGCTCCGATTACATTTGGGAAACCAGATCTTGCTGCTTTTTGTCGTTACCTGTTTTACTCACTGTGTAAGGAACACTGATATACAGGCTTGTTAATTATACCTACCAATATAGCAGACATTATGGTGGTTAATAATGACTAGGGTATCTCCGACATCATTTAAGAGTTGTTCAACCTGTCGACAGGCGCTGCATTTTGGTATCTTTAAATCTCAAAAATAACTTTTATTGGCTTATTAACCAGTTGTCATGGTAATTAAATAATTGTGGTTTGTAAAAAATATGTTCTTGCATTTTCCTGTATTTTTTTGTTGTGTTCTACAAAGAGACTATATATGAATAATTGTCATATCATTGCTGAAACAACATATCTATTAATCCTTCTACAGACTTTTCACATGGTCCACTAATATGTCACTTTTTGAAATGTATATCTCTATCTGTCAGTATGTTCTGTCAGTTATATTCATGCGTGTGTTTCTGTGTTTATCTTCTTGTAGGCATTATCTCCAGTAGGAATCTGCTTTTTTTTTAATTGACTATCCTTGTTCATGGCAAGGCGAAGTTACAATGGACCAGATGTCCAGTGGCAATGGCTATGAGCTGGACAATTTGGCCACTTTTACAGTGGCTCGCCCAAAGGGACCAGTGGGGAAGGACGAGGCTTTGCGCATGGAGGTAGACGCATTGGATAAAATGCAACATGGACGGAGAAACAAAATCCAAGCCCATGCATTACATATGAAAGCTCGTCCTAATGCACAAGTATCTGTAACATCGCTCAACCAGCGGGAGAAAGACCTCATTGTCTTTGCAGATTCCGAACCCAATAAGGAGACAGAGAAAGACTCATTTTCAGACATTAATTTAGAAACATTGACCGATAAGGAGCTGGAGAAGCTGCTTTTGGATGATAACTTTGGCAAGTCCTCATCTCTGTTGCGACGCAACCTTAGTGCATCGAACATGGGTGGCCAAGCTTTCAATCAAAATCCTTTACACTGGACATCCACTTCAAAATCCACTATACCCACCCTGACTCACCTGCAGGGCTCAGTTTTTCCTTTCCAGTCTCTTCACCTCTCTGCCCAACAGAGCCCTTTTCTTCCTTTTGGGTCAGTCCAGCCAGTCACTCCTCAGGTTTTTCATCAGCCAGTCATCAGCCCAGAAATGGCTAAGCTCTTTGACAAGATTGCTAGCACTTCGGAGTACGTGAAGAATGGCCGGTCTTCCATTGTGGCTGAAAGTTCTGTTAGCGTCAAGTCTCTGGAACCCGTACTCCACTCTACTGATCCTCCTAACATAAGCCGCTTCGACTGGCTAGATCTGGACCCTCTCAACAAGCGCAGAGTGGAGGTAGAGGAGATTCCTGGGGCACTATGTGGACCTTTGATAGTGGAGTCTGTGCCTGCTAGTGACCCCTGGGATGCAGTGTTGCAAGAGGAGACAGAGGTCACAAAGAGCAACAGTTCTGATTCTCAGAAACAAGACAAGTGCACTGTATCTTCTCCAACCAGAAGGGCCTCTACAGGAATGGCAATTACCAAGAACCACGTGCCTGCAACCTTCCTACGCAGCCAGAGTAAAGTATGAGAACCAGTCTAACTAATAAGTTCTATGTAGCATCAATATAAAAATAAGGATAAACATTGGACATATGGTTTTAAAAGTGCTACAGATATAATTGTCAAATTTAGATAAATATATTAACATAATTCCTGAGAAGGAGTGAGCATTCCAAAAGAAAGCTTGTAGAACAAAGCATACAAATGCTAATCTTTTGCATGGCACATCTGGAATAAATTGTGATTAATTTATAATCATTCTATGTCAGTTCAGATTGGACTGCTGCTGCAATCCAATTTGAATTGAACTGCAGTTTAACCATATTTTTGGCATTTATTTGTTGATTAAGACAAAGAAAAGATGCTTATTGACCCTACTCATTTAATACACACACGTTTTTGTTTTATTTATTGTATTTAATTGGTCCTGTAAATGTCTGCGGTGTGAACAACCGATAGAATTCTAGACAAAATTCAAGAGAATTTACACTATTTGCACTAAAGTTTGACACATTAACATTGGCTCACTATTAGAATCAAGAAATATATTACAAGTTTTCAACGCCAATAAATTGTCATATTTAATCTGCCCTTTTTAAGGACTAATCCAAGGATTCATAAAAGGTTCATCAAGCATAGTTTACGGTTTGAAATAGAGAGCATATGCAGTATACTGAAGCTAAAAACATTTGAACTCAATTTAAAAATACATAAATACATGCACATTGCTGGTATTTGTTGGTTTTATAGCTGCAACTAATGATTATTTTGATAATTGATTAATCAGATAAAAATAAATTAATTTAGCCGTTTTGCTTATAATAGCTATATAGAACCCTTATTCAGGGTATTTATGTCTAAAAGTGTACTGCAAAAATGCATCTTGACATTTCAAAGTGTATAGTGGCTGCTGGTGGAGCAGTTTATGGGGGATTTCTGCTTTGAACAAATGCAGTCATGCTGGGTTGTTTCTTTGTTTAAAAAAATAAATAAATACGCATTTCAGTCAGCAAGATGTAAATTGTGTAAATTGAATCGTGTGAATAAAAAGATAATCGTTTACTGCTACTGTTATTTTTCAGGTCCAGTGGGACTGCCTTTAAGTTACAAACAGTTTACACAATAGCACTACATTAAACTCTACCATTTTTACCGGATGAGGATTATACAGTTTTTTGCTTACCGTGCTGATGTTTTGCCTTCATCCTGTTTTTTTCCCCCTGCCGGTGCTTGACCCTGTACTCTTCCCCGTTTTCAAGTGGCTGTGTTTTTCTTGCCATATTTTCTTGCTATAACCCATAACTCGAGCAGCCCAACTAATTTATAACGGCATTCGTTTACAACTAAATTCATTATCAATTTTAGCGATTAGTTGTTGCATCCCTAGATGATATTCCCTTTCTTTCCCCAATTTTTCTTATTAAATTTGGCTGGCGAAATCCCACCCATCATACGACGGCTACCAATTGAGATGTGGAACATTGATGCTTGCTTCCTCTGAGAATGTAGAACTTTTAACTACTACCGAAAAAATGTTTGCTCATGCTGTGTCATAGAGCAGTTCAACACACAGAGAAGAGTGTGTAAAATCACAAGATCAAAAAGCACTTTACTCAAAGAGAACTCGTAGAATTCAGTCGGATATGTGGGTGCCCTTGCTTAGATATAGTTTTAGTTCAGTCCACATTTTTAAGTGGTTCAGGCCAGGCCTGTGTGATTGCAACAAAACCTTACAATTGTTTTCTTAAAGCCATATTGTTAACTTTAGAGATATGATTACTGCCCTGGTCTTTTCAATGTTCAGGCTCCTGTCTTCAATAGGACATGCTCAGGTCGGTCATAATATCCTTTAATATCCTGACTCAAGATATTATAGAAGATAGCTTTTGGGTATCACATTGGATTTTCCACTAAAACTTGCAAAAGTGATGCCCTTGCACACTTCATTCCAATGGCTAGAGGAGGTCATTAGTTTATTAACATTTCTTTTATTAATGAAGGAAAACGTGGTCAAGTTGTCTTAAGAATTAGTTGATTGTTGAGGCAAAGAATTGCCACCTTTACGATGACTATTTATGATGGCTACTTGGTGCCACTCTTAAGTCCACCAAGACTTGATGTGACATGGTATGTTTATGCTGAGTTGAGTGAACACTGATTTTGGAAATCCATGAAAGTTTACACTTGTGTAGAGACAGAAGATGCTATGGCAAAATCAGAGAAGAAGAAGAAGGAATATATTGAATATATTTGTGTGTCCCAGGTTGTTAGGAAGTTTGGGTCAAAACGCAGGGTCTTGTTTAAGGACCCAACAGTGGCAACTTGTTGGTATTGGGGCTGTTACCCCCAGCCTATAGGAAGATGGCTTCTGGGGCACTTGTATTGGATGTTTAGGGGAAATGAGACTGAGCAGGGGGTATTGGGGGGACGACTGACATCTTGACTTGGGATTGCTGTCAAATGCTGATCTACCATTTGATGCAGGGATAAAGGCAGCTGACACTGAACTCGGTCAATCATTACTGTCCTGATTTTCTGCCACTACTTTTTTAGAATGGAAGCTCTACAGCTACTGTGCAGACATGATGGTGCAGCCAGCCTCACAGAGTTCCGGGGGGGCACTTGAAAAAACACCAACAGATAGTCAGTGGAGATCATCTTGGTGAGCATTAACTGTAGGGTTGTGCTAGAGGACACTTCTTCCACAGCTGGACAGCTTCTTGAGTGGCCAGCTTTAGGTCTACATTTGTGTCAGGGCTTTGAATCACTGCTGCTCTTTAACATTTGAGAAATGCTTCGTGTTGATCTTTGTCGATCTTTGAATCTTTCTCTGGTGTTGGACTTTAGGATCACATAGTGGGTAGGCTTACATGTGTGTGTGTTGCATGTCAGTTTGACCATTCAATATCTGGTTAAGGCCATCACTAAAAATGCAAAAAAAAAAAGAAAAATCACTTCAGAAATAAAAGTGCTGAACAAATAAGAGTTGAATAGTGATATTTACAGTTGTGTGAAATTGAAGCGAAAGATTGACAACTTCAAGTCAAGTAGCTTTTATTGTCATTTCAACCATATATAGCTGACGCATTACCCAGTGAAATGAAACAACGTTCCTCCTGAACCCTGGTGCTACATACAACAATCACAGAAAATAATGCTTTTTACCACTTTAACATTTTTTTTTTATTATTTTAATACTTTTTATTGTTGTTCCAATAAAAACATGGAACAACAGGGGAAAATGTGCAACATATGTGAAGAATATCTTGGTTGAGAATATTTTAAATCAAATTTAGTTGTATCTCATCTTACGAAATGTTGAAGAAAGGTTTTTATTAAAGTACTTTTTGAATTCTGCATTTGGATGAATTGTAATCAGATTTTGTTATTGTTAAATAAATGTTTTTTATTTTTATTAATTATTAAAAATAATATAGAAATCATTAGAAAATCCCCTGCCCCGTGCACCCCAACCAATTCTGTGTAATATTGACTAGAGCTACCCTTTCCCCTAACCCTCTTCATGTGTGTGTTTACAGATCACTAATGAAAGTGGGAATGTGCTTCCGAAGAGTGTTATTTTGCAAGAAAACTGGGGCCAGAATTTAGAAGTCTTAGCATTCTGTGAAGACATTGCAAAGTAAGTCATTCAAAGTGGAAGTTCTGTGTTTATGATGTCTGTGAACTTTATACCCATTTCTTTTTTGGAAGCCAAATGTGTATGGTTTGGCTTTCGAGGTGTCATGAGTCTTACCATGTCACTAAAATCATTCAATGTTTGTTAAATCAAAGCATTTGAATGCAGACAGTCAATGCCAATGACTATGCATTTTTCTGTTCTCTTTACAGACTAAAATCAAAATTTGCATATGATGATCATTCTACCAATCCTGGGTATGTTTTGAGCCCAGTGATCTCTCACAAGGAGGTAGGGGGAGACAATAATAGCAGTGTGAAAGTTTCCATTGAAATTTTGGACTCCCAACAGCCTTTGACCTTCACCTGTGATGGTAAAATATATTCTATTTGTGTTTAAACTTTGACCTCTATTTCATTTGATTACATATTATGAAATTTTTAGCAATACTATATTAACATGTTGGTTTACAGTGTTAGCAATACCATGTTTTCATTCAATTATTTATAGTAATATCACTTGTGGGTTCCTAAAACTGTGAGTGAATGGAGAGAATTTCTTTCCTCTGATAAATTTCTATATGAATGAGTTACTATTGAGAACTATGCTGCCATCAAGTACTTCTTGCATGTGGGTCTTAGTTTGGTTGCTATCTACATGACATGGTGTGTGTTTTGGAATATCTTGTACAGAGAATAATGGTTTTCCTGGTCTTGGGGCTGCTGTACACATACCTACAAATCAGTTTTTTAAAGCTAATTATAATTTGAGCAGACCATCCATCTGCACATGGTAAACCTCTAACAGATCATAAAGGTTTATGTAGTGACCAGTTCATTTTGCTGATGTATTTTTCACTGTACTCCATAAGTTTCTTACATTTATGATTTGCTTAATTGCCCAAAGTCCAAAATCTGTAGCTACCAACCAGCACTGTTGCTGTTCAGAAAAATTTTCCTGGTGATTTTACAGTTCCCAGCACCTTGAATGCCCCAAGGCACAAAACTGGTTTTAGCTTAGCAGGTTTTTAAGGGCCAGATTTTCAGAGAACTGAGAACAAGCCAGGAAGCTGCACAGGAACTGTAATAGAAATGCAGCAACCGAGAGCAAGAATGTGGGAAACTCTCCCTCCCTCCTTCTCTCACTTGACTGGAGCCACCGTTAATCCCTTGATCAGTACCTGTTTGGATTGGAGATGTAAGCAAAAATACAATGCAAGTAAAAAAAACAGCATCTGAATTGGGAAACGCAATCTAGAAATTATGTAAATCTTACGTATTTAAATATTTCTACATTGATGGACATGCTTAGTGCTTTTTGGACCATTAAGTAAAATAAATGCTTTGAGTCAAATCACTGGAAATGTGTACTCCAATGATTGTTGCAGTTCCTCTTTATTTATGTAAATCAATGTGTGTGTGTGTGTGTGTGTGTGTGTGTGTGTGTGTGTGTGTGTGTGTGTGTGATTTTCCTTTGTCTGTCAGAATTTAAGTTCCTTGTTGGGTTTTTTTTGCCATTGAGAGCCAGCTTGTCCATTTGGTGCTGCACCTAATCCTTGTATGACCTTCAATTGTCATTACTGCATACTTGATTATAGTGATGAAATCATAATTATTTAATGGCTATACAAAGAGTGGAGGAGGGCTGAGCACACAGCACTGTGGAACACCAGTGTTCCAAGCTTCACAAAGTGTGTTCTGTCTGTAAATTCTATTGTCCGATTGCCGAGCGAGGTTTTGGTGCTAAGGTGTGTGAGCTTATTTATCAATATGTGGGATCTCAGTGGGTCAGGGCGGAGTTGTGAGCAGTGGTGTTTTCTGTTGACCTGTTAATAGACAGACTGGTAGGGCTAGCATCGAGGGCAGGCAGGTTTTTGATAATGCAGGAAACTGCCTTTAGCCCATAACTGCCAAATGTTTTGAGAGGTTGCTCTTCAACCTCTCAAAATGGCTCACCTGTTAATATGGTCCAGTTCAGAACTTCTATTTTACTAAGAAACAGGCTACTGCACTAGTATTTTTAGATTGTGATAAATTCAGGTAGTTGATCTTCCAATGTGGGTAGAGTACAATACCATAGACGAATATGAAAGCAGAACAACATGCAGAACATTTAAACTCAAAGAGGTCTGCTTTAAATTTTGTTCTGCAGTACATAACCAATGAAGAGCACATGATAAGAGTAAACAATTAAGGATGTTTAAAAAAATAATAATAAAAAATCAGGATTAACAATCCTGCTGAACAAAGTGCTCAAGAAGGGGGACAGTAGACCAGGAGGCATCCATATGTTTTCAATTACATGGAGTTAACAGTGGCTCTTCCAGATTATTGTTGTTCAAACCTTCATAATCTTGAAGTGTAAGCCATGTACTTCTGACCTTTATTCTTCGACTGTGTGGAGCACATGACCATATGTAAAAATATTGGCAAAGATTAACTAGTAACTAGACATCTTATATTTGCAAGCTAAGCTCCTATTTCACCACCACAGATCAATACTGATGATAGTACTGTAAGATATTTAACATGGTGTCAGACTTTTAAACAGCCAAGTGATATCAGGCTAATAATGGATAGCAGTTAGTTAAGAGTAAAGTAACAGTTAGCTAAACATTCATGTTGTGATTTGTGGTACCATAGGAGATGCTGGTATAAGTCTGGTGGTTTTTGGCAAATTTTGCAAATCACCTCCTCTTGTAGGGTGTTACAGCAAATTTATTTAATAAAAAAATGCTAATTACTGTGGCCTCAGCCTTCTGTCCTGCTAACTAATACTTGCTTTCTTTATATAATGGCAGCAATTCAGTATATTTCTTATAGGTCAGCGACGCAATTGCCAGTCTACTTTCATCTGTTGAGTGCTCTAGGATAAATGACCAAATGTGCTTCATGTTTAGTTTAGTATTAGTGAATTGTTTTAGATGTTGTATTTTGGTGTTTATTAATTATTTCTAAGTTAAACAGCGTTTATATGACCATCAAGTCCTTTTCCCTCTGTCTAATTTTCTACCTTTGTAGTGAGTTCACCAGTGGAGCTGTTGATAATTCAGGCGCTGTGCTGGGCCCATGATGACTTAAGCCAAGTGGACATCAGCAGCTATGTCCTGAAGGTTTGTGGCCAGGAACAGGTCCTACAAAAGTAAGTCATTGTTTCTTTGCTAATGGCTCTTGGTGAATTTAAAAGCACCTGCTTTTGGCAGCCCTGGGGAAAAAAATATTATAAGAATTAGCAGATCTCCTAGTTATTTATGTTGAGAATCATGTGACCTTTTGAATAATCTGCTCCCATGTTACTAGGGGAGATTGGGGAGAAAGGAGGTGGTTAGTTGGGGCATGGGGTGGTCTAAGGAACATTCTGTCCAAATTTAGACCAAGTGCTCCCACTGTTTTAGTGCCATTTTTGGGTCCAAGTTGGACCTAATATGGAAGTTTGTTGGTCATTTGATGAACTTTTTTTAGACTGTGTTGAAATGTAAAATGTGTGTTATCTGGATTCCCTGGGTTGATATAAGAACACAATCTAGATTACATTTTCTGGTATTTTGAATTTGAAAAACAAACAAAAACCCACTAAAATCATGTGTTAAAGAAGGGCTGTAGAACATTCATAATGTCTTTTGTGAGAAATAAGGGGATTCATTTACATCTACGCTGTTTGTAACATCCTATTTGAATCATAAGAGAAATAAAAAATAAATCAACACAAAATGGTTATGGATGCTATAGGTTTATTTTGCCATTGATTTAAGAATCATGCTCTTTTTTTCTCCCTTAGTAAACACAGTCTGGGCAGCCACGAGTATGTGCAGAATTGCAGGAAATGGGAGACTGAAATAAAGCTGCAACTCCTTACTCACAGCACCATGAAGAGAGACCTCGCCCGAACAGTAATATCACTTTATGATAACACTTTATAGTTGTATTCTCATGGTGAACCACTTCAAGTGAGCAGACCTGATCACCTCTAATGCTTTTCTTCATTAACTAGAGAGAAAATCAAATTTACTTATGTTTTTGAGCTGTATACGACATTTAGTTGTGTATTTGACACTTTGAAATCAATTCCGGTATTTGCGCTTTAAACCTCAACCAATTATGCCTTTTGCCCATTGATGGAACATGTGTTGGCTGTGTAAAAGATATCAGATTTATTCTGTATTTTTCCACTTCTGTATTAATCCACTAGCTGTCTAGGTAGTGTCAGCCAACTTGCATGTCTCGGGGTTTTGATACAATTAATAATTGTTATTTCAACAGAATGAACCTTAAACCATTGTTCTAAATTACCGTAATTTCCGGACTATAAAGCGCACCCATATATAAGACACTGAATTTTACAAATACTTTTATTTTTAACATAAATAAGCCGCACCTGTCCATAAGCCGCAGGTGTCTACACTAATGTACTTTACACAGGCTTTAACGAAAGACACGTTACACCCGGTGTAACGGGTGAAATATGTTGCGCTTCCTTTAGGAGCATATCGGTATTTTGGGAATAGCATGGCACTGCATTTTTCCGCTGTTACTGCGTGTGTGCAAGACAAAGATTATGTCCTTATTATTTTCTGATGCTCATTTCCAAGTTTCTTTGACTAACCCGTAACGCTGTTGCCAAGAAAAAAAAAAAAAAGCACGAGTTTTGGAAACCTGTCTGTGCTTATATGATTTCTGTTGTAACTGGAGTTAGCCAGACCCAGACTCAAGACTCAACGCGTTACAACGGCTTGTATATAAACAGTAGCCGACCAGGAAAGTCATTGTTCACTGTCTTCCTCCTTCCTTTCACAACTATTTCTTTCTTTTGGCATCGTTGTGCGTAAAAAAAAAAAAATTTTTCTCCCGATGCCGTGCAGCTCAGAACACAGATGAGGTGCGTTTTTTTTTTTTTTTTTCTTTTTTTTTTTTTCTTCATTGATCTACTGTAATGGGGTCCTCAAGTCTCCACCATGGAAGAACTTTGGCCTGTAGTTGGATATTTTGGCATATAATTAACAAATCTCCATATATTTCGATTCATTCTTGATCATACATGACATCATAATGCATTCCAAACCATTTTATGGTGAATGGTGTGCAGTGAAAGATTGTAGATATTCAGTTATGCTTACTTTATTATTAGTAATAAGTAATGTAACATATCATTTGCAATGTACATAATCAACTAGATTGTCAAACACATTTCCACTTCTCTAATGAATTAAGTGTTAAAGGACTGAGAAGTGATGTTATAAAATCTTGGTTTGATCTTCAAATTTGTTTTTGATTTCAGAAAGATGACGATACCTCACCAATTGACTTGGAGAAATACCTTGGTGATATCGAGATGCCGTTTAAGAAAACAGTCACAAGGTAAGAAAGTGTGTTTCCTTATCTTTAGTGCTGATCAGTGCTACAGTCACAAAACATGTTGGAATTTGCTTAACGTGTCATGCATTCTTTTTTAACATCATTTTCTTATCTAGAGAGAACATCGCTGAACGTTTAGAGGAATATGACAAGCAAGTCAACATCTGCCTTCAGAATGAGGTGCAAGAGAAAGTAGTGCATCTTAGTAAATTTTAACAAGATGATGAATTTCAGGAGACTAAATGTATCTGTCTCATTAGAGCACACGGTACAAAGCAGTGGACCGAGTAATCCAAGTGGTTAAAACTTTGTGTTATTTGCTGGATGAGGTGGAAACACCAGCCATAACTGATGCTGTGCGAAAACTGAAGCATTCGGTCAACCTTTCTAAAACCTGCTCATCAGAGGTCAGAGCATCTGAATTTGATTTTCTTTGCATAAGGTGTTGACACACTTTTATGTGTGAATAATAATTTAATTTATTTCAACTTCTCGTTAATAGGGTAATGGCAGGTCAGGAATTTCAACTAACGGTAAGCACAGCTCTGTTTTGATTAACTTATTTGCATTGTTCTCTTTATTATTATTGAGTGTAGAAATATATTTTGTCTTCTTGGTGTAGTACACCATTAAGTGGCCCATATTTACTGCTTTTGTTCTGCAGTCCCTTATATTGAGAGATATACTAAATGTTCATTCTATTAAGGGACCAGTATATCATTGTTTATAGGTCATGCAAGTGCAGTGGAGGAGCACCTAACGGCCCTTACAAATGCAGTGTATGATTTGGTCAAGATCTACCTCAGCTCATTCTGCCTGGCCTTGCCTGTTCATGCGGACGAAGATCATCCAGAAAAGCAGAGGGACAGCATAGAGGTGTCAGGCATCACTGACTATGTACACGTCATGCTTTTTGCCCTACATGGAATTTCTACCGCATGGGTTAGCAGGTAACTGTTCAAATCTGCTTAATATTATTTTAATTTTATTTTTAAAAGAAAGTATGATTCATCAGATGAGGTAACCTTCTAATGCTCTATGGTCCACTTCTGATGCTCATGTGCCCATCGTGGGCACTTTCGTTGGTAGACAGGGGCCAGCATGGCCATCCTAATTTGGTTGTTATTATTCTCACGCCGATCCTTTTGCTTGTGCATTTTTGCTGCTTTCAATTGTTCATTTGCTGCCCATTATGTCCCACCCCTTAATCTTCCATTTCTTCCTGATGCTAAGCTGATTACAATGGCCAAGTTTTTGCTCTGCTACTACAGAGACCATTTATATCCACATCCTGAAAATTGAGCTATTACTTCAAAAGAATTACTGGATGGTTACGCAAGCACTAAACCGCCAAACTGTATTTTAGGCCCGCAGTTGCGGATACTTATATATAGACTCATGCAAACAACTAACAATGAACTTTACTACTAGTGCCCATTTCCAGTCTACCTGACATGCGATTTATATGTGCACTTACTGATACACAGTACATACCTGTTTAATTGGGAGAGGCCTGCATAGTGTCACATAGTTTCATAATTTTCCTTTATTTTATATTTCTTGTATCTTGCTGGTCTGTCTTTGTACATATTTAGAAATGTCATTTTTCCATTTACTGTTTCTGTAGTTATGAAAAGTTCTACATAATGTGTTCTTTGATGCACAATGGTGGGAATCTTTTGAAGCCCATCAAGTCCAAGAAAGTTGGGATATACAAGAGCTTCTTCTATCACATCAAATGGGATGAAATGTGAGTGGTGATTTTCTTTTCTTTTTTTTTCCTGTTCTAAATGCAGGAATGCAACAATTTATAAGTTCAGTACTCATATTGGATCTTGTTGCTTTTGTTGTTTAGGATAAACTTTCCCATCTCGGTCTCCTTGTTACCTCTGGAGACTGTTTTGAGCCTGTCTCTCTATGGAGTTCTCAACCCGAATTCTAGCAACTCTCCTGATTCCAACAAACAACACAAGGGTCCAGAACTGTTAGGAAAAGTCACCGTACCTCTCTTTGATTTTAGGCGGTAAGGCATCATTCATTAGAACTGCTTTATTTTGTGTGACTTGTCTAAAATGTTATACAGTTGTGAGTCCTCAGTAAGTTAAGAGCTTAAACTTGATAACCTCCGGTATCATCAAGAACAAAAAGAGATTTTTAATATATAGTAATTTTTCCAAATATGAAAAAAACAGGGGGGAGAAAATAACTCTTTTAGCAGCAAGGTGTTACAGATAAAATTTGCAAGATTATATATATATATATATATATATATATATATATATATATATATATATATATATATATATATATATATATATAGTCATTCAAGAAATGTTACTAATTGAATAAAAGCAGAACTTTGGGCCGTTTTTAATATTCTGGAGCTCTTAGGTCTTGGTAATTAGAGAGGACCCTAGTCATGACCTCAGCGAAACAATTACTACAACAATTTGGAAAGCTTTATAATGTCGTTTCCAGACAATAAAAAATTTGCTGTTTTGCAGTGAGAAAGACTGCTTACATATCGAGAGCCTTTTAGCATTTTCACAGAAGTGGGCAACCCTTTAAATTGAATCCAAGTCAAGTCATATAATGCTCAGAGATATAAAGGAAAAACTAAAAGACTACATCATGTGAGATCTAGGCATAAAGCCCCTTTCTCACCAAAATGGCTATGACTGCACAATTTAGGTTTTCAAAATTGCATCTAAATCAACCACAAAAGTTCTGGAAAAATATTCTTAAGACATATGAGACCAGGGTGGATATAGTCATCATGCACAGTGCCAGATTTAGAGAAAACACTTTTTGTCACTGGTGGTGAAAGTGTGATAAAGACGTTTAGCAGACTAAGGCAATCGTTGGGACAACAATAAACTTCTTGAGGTTAATGTAAGCCCATCTTTGTAGCATCTTGCCAAAATGGGTTCATGCAACGGATCTTTATTTATATTTTAGGGCATTTGCAAAGCTTTTCTATGGTACAATGATGGAAGGTCAATAAAGCGAATCAGTGTTGTACAGGAAAGTGGGACAAAATTTCTTCAAAAAATGTGAAACTGATAAACCCCTATAGAAATGTTTTTTTTTTCCAAATTATTGCTTCTGAAAGTTGTTCTACATTTGACTGAATTAAAGTGTGTCCGTTTGATTGTTTTCTTGATATTAAATTAAATTTAAGTATAAATTTTGGTCAACGGAGGTTATTTAATTTAATTTAAGAAGTAAGTGAGGATGTATGTGTATGTTTGCTTGATTTCTAAATATTTTTATCCATTCTTTGTGCAACATATACGTGACCATGAAAGATTACAGTTAGAGATAGATGTTGAATGAATTGTTCAAATGCAGATATTGACATATTGCAGGGTGTATGCTCAAGGGACTAAGCTGCTGAGTTTGTGGACAGCTCCTACATTTTCCTTGCCTGGAGCTGTAGGAAAGAATAAGAACTCGGAAGAGAGAATCATACTGCAGGTACTTCCCTGTCAATGTTCTTTATAGCATGCTAAAGGAATTAGTGATTTCAAATAGTATTTAAGTACAGAACAGCACAAACATTAAAATAATCGATTAGATTGATTTTTTTGTTCTATAGATAGATTTACCTAGTCTACAAGAGGATGTGCTCTACGTAATTCCCCCAGAGACGCCTTTCCCTGACCTTCAGTCTCTAGAAACGCCTGATCCAGACATCCGAAGGAGGATTGAAAAGCTCTGTGCATTAGCATCATCTTCCAGGTATATACATAGTTAGTTAGGGTGTTGGTACTTTGTGTTTTATTTGACATAATAATATATTATGTAGAATTACGCCCCAAAGGCCAGAGGTGTAAAGAGCCTTATTGTTTCTGTTATTATTATTATTACTAATATTTTTGGTAGTAATAGTAGTAGTAGTTATGGTCATAATTTCTTTAGGTGTTTGCCATGCTTAAAAAATTCATTAAAGTAAGCACATGCATAATAAATACTGGCAAGCGCCTCTTTACTAATTTTTTTTCATCCACATGCACCATTTGACAGGCTTTTTTGTTTTTGTTTTTGTTTTTTTGTTTTGTTTTTTTATAAAAACAACCACATTTTATTTCAACACTAACCAACAGGAAGTTTAAACATTTTCTATTTGGTTTGCATGAATGCATTGTGAATGAATGCATTGAGCAGCATTGTAATATAATTGTTGATATATTGCTGGTATAATGATATAGTGCTGTTTCTATGATGCATATTTATATGTCTTTAGAACCACATGTCTGCAAATGTATCTGCTCACTGTTCTACCGTTTAGATGCTTTCAGTATGTGGATGTCTTAATAACCATTTTATATATCTGAGTTAAGAGACGACAGAGATGCTTATTTTTGAAAGAGAAGGACCAAGGAAGTGAAGCACAAAGCAAGGCCTCCCAAACAATGCATCAAATATAGAAGTGTTTCTGATACTGAGTTTAGTTTTAAGATTTATATTAACACAACATGCAAAACATCCTACCTTCATAGTCTAGGACGTTCTGTCCCCTGCTGGCAGTGAGCA
This sequence comes from Silurus meridionalis, assembly GCF_014805685.1. Classification (NCBI taxonomy): domain Eukaryota; kingdom Metazoa; phylum Chordata; class Actinopteri; order Siluriformes; family Siluridae; genus Silurus; species Silurus meridionalis. Next base: position 17,982,607 of record NC_060896.1, on the reverse strand, counting down.
TACATGCATGCCTTTTTATTTGTTAGTTGAGATTAGGCTATTGTAATGCTTTAGCTGCATTTTCAAAGAGCTGTATTACATACCTGCAGCATGTTCAATATGTATGTCTAAATTTGATGAGATTGAATTAATTGTAAAGCATGTTCATGATATTGTTTCTCTCTAACTTCAAGAAATGATTGTTTGATACATTCCAATTAGGACATTTAGGGCCTCCCATAACAAAATGCAGCTGGCCCCTAAAACTATTTAGCTATTAAATGAGTGCCACTCAGCACATTCTTTTCAATTTTTAATTATACAAACACTTTTTTTTTTTCTTTTTCTTTTTCATTATGTAATTTGGAGTGTATTTGTTTATGAACTATCCTATATAAAGAAGTCTCCTTCCTTTTCTTCTTCCTCTTCTTTTTTGTCTTCTTCTTATTACTCTCTTGCAGACTGACAAGGGCAGACATGCAGTTTCTTTGGGAAAAGCGGTACCACTGCCACAAATATGAACACAGTCTTCCTAAGATTTTAGCTAGCGCACCAAGCTGGAACTGCATCAACATAGCTGAGATCCACAAACTCCTACACCACTGGTCCCCACTATCTCCTGTCTGTGCCTTAGAGTTGCTAGATTCAAAGTATGTACCTTTTATAGGAATGTAACAATGTTCTTTTTTTATCTTTTTTTGTCTGTTTTAGTGTTCTGAATATTAATATAAAGGTTTTGGGATTTGGTTAAAAATGGCACTGGACATTTATTTTTCCAAGTAATATACCCTGGAAATATCTGGAAAAATCACACATCATAACAATATTCTTATAATCTTATCATGACTGAGAAAGCAGGTTGACTCCAAAACTGTGATTTCTGAATAAAAAAAAATTATTAATTAGGTTCAGTTTAGTTTTTGGAAATGTTTTTTGGACATGCCTCTATGATACTCTAAGATGATTTAGTTTTAAAAGTGATTAGAATGATGATTTGAGAGAGAGAAAAAAGTGTTTGCAGTATGTGTACAAATTCTGCCCTGCGCCGAGGGTTTTGGTCTGTGTGAGACGTGTGGTGCAGGCAAAAATCATCCCCCTTTTGCTTATACAGAAATTTGGTTTTATTTTGGCAATTAGTAAGGCAGCCTTAGTTTGGAATACTGAAAAATCCGTCTCCATGTTTTAATATGAAATATAATGTTAAGGCAACCACACCTATTTATTTTATTTTATTTATTATACTTTTTTTTTTTTTTTAATGCGTTATGCTCCGATGGATGTGTTAATATTTGATTACCCATTTTTAAGATGAAGGGCCACATTGGCCTTAAATTACTATTTTATCATTTGTGTAATATTGATTTTAGCATTTTTTTAGTGAGCGCATGTTCAAAGAGTTATTAATTTTATATTAAAACCTATTATCAGATAATTCCAGCTTACATTAAACTGCAGTATAAATTCAAAAATAATAAATAAGAAAATAAATGAATATTTAACTGGGAAGTCTTGCACATATTACAATACGCATAGTTCGCACATGTATTAAACTGTTAATACGGAGGACATCCATCAGTCTACACCGGTGATGTAACCTAGTGAAAAACAAAACCAAAAAAACAGCCTGCTGGTGAATAAATCCATCTACCAACATACAATAGACATGGAAAAAACAAAACACCTCTGCTAAAATAGCAGCTTTGGGATTTCCTGTGTACAACTCTCTTCAAGTCAAGGTTTTTGTTAGGATTTTGTTTTATCTTTTTTCATTTAAACCCATTTATAGCCTGGACTTTCATGGTAGAAGCTGGATTTTGAACAGTGGTCTGCAGGATTTTTGCCATAACATAGCCTGTTATTTGTGTGATCAGTGGTTTCTTGTATCATGAGAAGTACTCCGTACCAGCTAAAGAGAAGCAGCTCCATAGAATAATTCTGACACATTCATGCTTCATCATGGTAATTGTGTTTATGCATTTTGGAACTATTCCAAGAAAACACATTTTTCTGTATAGTCTGGGATAAGATCTTTTCCAGGTCAAACCCCATAGTCCAGACATGAAAATATCGTCACAGGAAGAGAGTGAGCAGCACTTGCCATGGGTCTCCAAGCAGATTCTCTGCAACCATTTCATTTTGTATTCTTTTTTAAAATTATTCCTTTAACGTTTTATTTAGGCTGATCTAGAATTTATGCTTTTGTTTTGTAATTCATTATCATCTAGCTTTTGTCTTGTCCATCTGACAGGGTCACCATGTAGTTGTTAAACAATGTATTCACACAAACCTATTCACACAAACTATCCAGCTGTTCTGATATTCCTTTTGCTGTAATATCGCAATTAGTGGTAACGTAACTTTTTTTAATTTTATTTTAGATTTGCAGATACAGAAGTTCGGCACATGGCTGTAAGCTGGATTGAGATGTGTACTGATGATGAGCTAACTGACTACTTGCCTCAGCTTGTACAGGTTCCCAATATCACCGTGCAATTTGTTACCATTGTTTTCCTATTTCAGCATCTTTTTTCATCTGCAACAGAATATCTACAGTACACTGTTTAGTGGTGCTGATAATCTTTTTTTTTTTTTTTTTTTACTTCGTACCATCAAGGCTCTAAAGTATGAAAGACATTTAAAAAACTCCTTGGTTATGTTCCTGTTGTCCAGGGCACAAGGAAATGTCAATGTTGCACATCAACTTTACTGGTTAGTACTGAACTGCTAAATTTCTTTTAGTTTAGACATATTTGCTTTTGAGAGAATGTTTGACTTTTTGAATGTTTGATATAGGCTGCTGAGGGATGCCATACAGGAGGCTGTGTTTGGTGAGCGCTATAGCCATGTGCTTGGAGCTCTGCTTTGCATGTGTGGTGCTGGACTAAGGGTTGAATTCGAGAAGCAGACGTGCCTAGTGCAATTACTGGGAGCACTGGCAGAAAATGTGCGCCAATCCAGCAGCTCGAATCGACAGGTAAGGGGGAAAAGGGGCTCATGTTACGTGTATGGTTCAAATATACTGTTAAAAGTGTAATTACTGTACATCTAACATCCTTTTGGTCAAATACTGGGACCTCTTTCACTGTCGGAAGAAAATATTTTCCTCTTGTGGTTACTGCATAGATTATTTACAGAAACAGAAGGCTTATCGTTGTTATAACTACCTTCTGGTCATTGATGACCCTTATGTTACTTCTGGTCAAAGTGGACATTTTAATGTATTTATTCAAGCTTATTGATTTTTTTAGAGGTTAGAATACCACACATTTGTTTATTCAATTGCATTCTCTTAATTCAATAGATGCTCAAATGCATCATTCATTTTCCAGGTTAGGTGTTTTCTTGTAGTGCTTGTACATATGAAAGTAACTTCTTTTAACACTGGCTCTTCCAGCCAGCTCTGTTTGCTTACCGTACATATGATCCATGTCTGTCCAGATAGACAGGAATTTAAATTAACCAAAATATTAAATGGTACTAACATATGCTTTTTTTTTTTTTTGCTAAAGATGGTGCTCCAAGAGGGTCTAGAAGGAGTCCAGTTATTTTTTCAGAAGGACACCTGCAGACTTCCCCTGAGTCCCAGTCTAGTGGCCAAGGAACTTAATATAAAGGTAAGTGCTCACAATATCCACAGTACTGCAAGTAACCCAACCCACAGCAAGGAGTTTGAGGTGTCAAGTCAAGTTTATTTCTATAGCGCTTTTCACAACAGACATTGTCTCAAAGCAGCTTTACATAATTGAACAGTTAAGGTGAATAATGTGTGTTTATCCCTGATGAGCAGCCATGGAGTCGTGTTCGATAGTGTACCGCTAACAAGGCAGTATCGCGTTATTAAAACCCAGGGTCATTTTTATGTTTCGTTTTTAAACCCACAAACTATTTACGGTATTTTTAGTCCCATAAGAACTTTATGTATGGTCATTTGTAGGTCAGTCATAATATTGTAACCACTAACAGGCAAAGGGAATAACATTTGATTATCTCATACAATGGCACATGTCAAGGAGTGGGATGAAATAAGCTGCCTGTGCACTGATATTTCAGAATCAGGAAAAATGGACAACATAAGAATCTGAGTGACTTTGACAATTTGCACTTGCTAGACGAATCAATCAGAATGTCTCCCTAATAGCAGGGCTTGTGAAGTGTTCCCAGGGAACAATATCAATATTAACCAGTTTAAGCTCTGGTTTTACTTGTGAAGACTGCATTTGTTTTAAAAAAGATACACCATCATGAAAGCCAAGAGAAATCGATATGGGAGGAAAGCAAGCCATTATGAGAAAATGGAAAATTATTTAGAACCATTTGCCAAGCATTGGCATAGACAACACAACAATGTGAAAAGTCCTGAACCAGACATTGAACAGGTTGACCAAGAAAAACATCAGTTGCTAAAAAAATTAGAGAGTGAATGTGACATTGACAATCTCCACATGGCAAGCTATCACCATCCACCTTCTTTAAAAGGCTTCAAGAGAACAAATATAGAGATGTAGCTGTGTGTGTGTGTGTGTGTGTGTGTGTGTGTGTGTGTGTGTGTGTGTGTGTGTGTTGTGTGTGTTTATTAGCGGTGAAACGGTACACAATAATTCACTGTTCTGTCCATACCTTGGTTTTTAAGTCACGGTTCGGTTCTATTTTGTTACAGTTAGGGGGAAGAAACACAAAAACTAAAATTACTTTTTTTTTTATTCTTTTTTTTTTTATTATTATTAACACAGTTTATTATTATTACCATTTGTGAATATTGACAGTTTACATTTTTTAAACAAGTAAAAATAAAATGCCTGCTTGGTTAAATAATATATAAAAGTATAGTATATATACTATAGTATATAGTATTTTATAAAAATGTAAAATAATAAAATAAAAGCTAATTAATGCAATGCACTTCTTTTATTATATTGATTAAATTGAGTAATCAAATAAATGGTACAAATAAAATTGAATAAATAAAATGTAATAAATGGAAAGATTTTGTTTACAGTTGTTAACCCTATTTTTGTAATACGTTTGTGTGTGCGTGTATTTCTGGTACGGTGTAAGTAGCCACAGTGGCAACTAACTGTATTTTATTTAATTTTTATTATTATTATTTTTTTTTTATATATATATTTTTTAGTAAACCCCTGGCATTGTTGTATGTTTTCAAGTTTAATAAAAATTATAATAAAAAAAAAAACAAAAACAAAAAAAAACAGTGACACTGCGCTCAAAGTGTGAGCCGCTGACTAAACAAACTTGCGGTCCGTCACTTAATACGGTCCTAAGGAAACTCAGATTTTAACCATGTTCTGCACGTAAATAAGAAATTGCATTTGGTACACGTGCACAGAACTGAATGCCCTATATACATGTATATCGAGAAAGATCAATGCAGTATATTTGTCTCTATTTTTATTGTTTTTTCTAGGCCTGCTCCTTTTTCAACTCCAATGCTGTGCCACTAAAGCTTGCGCTGGTCAATGCAGATCAGCTGGGAGAAGAAATTAATGTCATGTTTAAGGTGGGGACCAGTAGGCGTGCATGGATACATACTTTATGTAATCAAGAATGCATTTTGCATACAAGCTTCTAACCCAATTTAAAAACAATTTTGTTTATTACACATTCTGCCTACTTTGTAGTAGAAAAAAGTCTATTTACTATATACAGCGTCCTCCAATAAAATTTGCAAGCCGTTTTATTTGTATTCATTTAATGTCTGTTGTTGATTTATGATATAGTTCCTGTATTCCAAAGAAGAGCCACTGTCATATTTAACTGTAGGAGGTACATTTCCATATGTCTACCCCTCAGTGTGGGTGCCAAAATCCACCTCTGGTGGAAATTGGCATTTTCACTGCTGATGTCGCATCCCGAAACCCCTCAATTCCCAGTTGTATACAACTGTTGGTAAAAGAAGAGGTGTAAACATAGCCATACCCAAACTTTTCTGGGACATTGACCTTATATATTCTATACACTGGTACATTTCCGCAGTTTAAACATTCGTTGTTTTCTGTGTTAAATTGCGAAACAAATATGGGTTTATGCATTTTGCTATATCGCATTTTGTTTTAATTTACATTTTACAACTTTTTTTATTGCAAAAATAAGGGATTTTGTAATGTAGAAACAATCAAAAGTTGAACAATAAATATATATTTTTTACAGCCTTTTTTCCTCATATTTAACAACGGTGCCAATATTAGTGGAGGACACTATATACAATGCTTTTAATTGTTTACATGCTCTTTAACTCTTGTACCACTAGTTGTCGATCCAATCGCATGAATTATTCAATAAATTGTGTATAATATTTAAGGTAAGATTGTTAAATCTTAAATTGTGTATTCAATATAGGTGGGAGAGGATTTGAGACAGGACATGCTGGCACTACAGATGATTCGGATCATGGATCGAATATGGTTACAGGAAGGGCTGGACCTACGTATTGTCAACTTCAAATGCATCTCAACTGGAAAAGACAAAGGTATATAAAGGACCAGCAATCCTTTACTAGTTATTGGAAATTTTCCTTGTTTATTTTAGCATGCAAACACATCTTTGAAAACATGTAAATATATATCTTTTTGTTTGCTTTTAATTTATATTGCTCTTTAGATTTTATGTAATGAGAATAAGGAAAAGATTCAATTATACTAGTCTTTGACAGTACAGGTACAGAACAGGTCCATCAGTTTCAGGTCTCCGTGCACAATTATGATATTAACTTCTTGCTAAATACACTTGCCTGTAAATGTGTAGGTCCCTATTGTGCCACCAAAACAACTCTGGCCTATTGAGGCATGGGCAATGTCATTCAACATTACCTGCATGGCTTTTATTTTTGCTTCTTCAGGCATGGTAGAATTAGTCCCATCCTCTGAGACACTAAGAAAGATTCAAGTGGAATATGGCGTAACAGGATCCTTTAAGGACAAACCTCTGGCTGAGTGGCTACGGAAGTACAACCCTGCTGAGGATGAGTACGAGAGGGTAAATTAATGCTAATTATTTTAATCTTAATTATGTGTAGAGCAGTGTAAAGCGGTTTTGATTTTGTATGAGATATTTTGAGCTGGTTGTAAGACTAGATTCACAATAGATTCTAAACTCATCCAGGGGCTAATGGGCAGGAGCCAAGAACAGATCCTAATCTGGATGCCAGTGCAATTTTAAATAGGGTGTCTGCATGTGTATATAATGTGTCCATATATATTTATGTATACATTAATATACCTGTATATGTACCAGATTGTCTACTTGCTTTCACCATGTCAATTAATTGAATTAACTTTTTTTATTTTCTACCACACTCGCCCTTCATATTGTTATTGCAGGCATCAGAAAACTTCATCTATTCATGTGCAGGCTGCTGCGTGGCTACTTATCTGCTTGGCATTTGTGACCGGCACAATGACAATATTATGCTTCGTACCACGGGGCACATGTTTCATATTGACTTTGGAAAGTTTCTTGGCCATGCACAGATGATTGGGAGTTTCAAAAGGTAAAAGCATTATTTCAAAGCATTTTAATCTTCGGTGTTTAGACATTTATTTGATTTATACAAGATGGGCTCGTTAGCTCAGTTCTTTGATCTAAATTTTCACTTTCAGAGACCGAGCACCGTTTGTCCTGACCTCCGATATGGCCTATGTCATCAATGGCGGTGAAAGACCCACAAGCCGCTTCCAGCATTTTGTGGACCTGTGCTGTCAAGCATACAATCTGATCCGCAAACACTCCAGCCTCTTCCTTAACTTGCTGTCCCTGGTAATGCTCTAAAACACTGCAGCAATTAACTAAAATGGAGAATAGACTTTAAAATATTAACAATTTTGGCAGAGTGCAATTTTTCATGTATTTCTATTCCGTGTGTGTTTGTGTGTGTGTGTGTGTATGTATGTATATATGTGTGTGTGTGTGTATATGTATATATGTATATATGTATGTATATATATATATATAATATACAGTACAGACCAAAAGTTTGGACACACCTTCTCATTCAAAGAGTTTTCTTTATTTTCGTGACTATGAGTCACACTGAAGGCATCAAAATTAACACGTGGAATTATATACATAGCAAACAAGTGAACTAAAAATATGTCATATTGTAGGTTCTTCAAAGTAGGCATCAAGAGAATGCCAAGAGTGTGCAAAGCAGTAATCTAAGCAAAAGGTGGCTACCGTGAAGAACCTACAATATGACATATTTTCAGTTGTTTCACACTTTTTTGTTATGTATATAATTCCACATGTGTTAATTCATAGTTTTGATGCCTTCAGTGTGACTCTACAATTTTCATAGTCATGAAAATAAAGAAAACTCTTTGAATGAGAAGGTGTGTCCAAACTTTTGGTCTGTACTGTATATATATAATATATTAATTACTGTATATTTTCTACAATATTTACGAGACATGCAAATTGTTTGCATTTTGGACATTTACTTTAATGTGACTTTAATAGATGATGCAGTCAGGCTTACCGGAGTTGACTGGAGCCCAGGACCTGAAATATGTGTATGATGCTCTGCAGCCTCAAAGTACAGATACGGAAGCAACCATTTTCTTTACCAGGTATATTTTCAGTACCAAATTTAAATTCCATAAAATCTTTATGCTTTAGTTATAATATATTAACCTTCTTGCCTTATCTCTTACTCAGGTTGATTGAGTCCAGTCTTGGCAGTGTAGCCACAAAGTTTAATTTTTTTATCCACAACTTGGCCCAGCTGCGTTTTTCTGGAATGCCATCTAATGATGAACCCATCCTGTCTTTCTCTCCACGCACATACACCCTAAAGCAGGACGGTGGTATTAGAGATGCTTCCATCTTCTCTTTCCAGAAAAGATACAACCCTGATAAACATTATGTAAGTTGTTTTTTTTTCGAGCAATTTATTAATTTTTTTTTTTTTTATGTTGAAAAACAAAATTATATTTTCATTGAATTGTAATAAAAAAACATTGCCAATCTGAGTCTTTATGTTTAAAAAGATGCAGTGCAGTGCTAATAGCAGTAAATTTGCCTGCTCCTAACAGCTAGCAGGCAAAAAAAAAAACTGAAAAAAATGTAAACCAGACAGGATAACACATCAATAATCATTTCTTGACTAATGATTCCCTTTATACCACTTCTTTTTTCCTAGACATATGTAGTGCGCATTTTAAGGGAGGGCCAGAGTGAACCTCAATTTGTCTTCCGTACATTTGATGAGTTCCAAGAGCTGCACAACAAGCTCACCATAATATTTCCTCTATGGAAGATTCCAGGGTATGTTGCTCCTTACCGCCCACCACAAACTTTGAATCACGGCATCAATTTCAGTGTTATACAAGTATTACTGAATTACCTATTTAAAAACATTTCTTGTAAGTAGGTTCCCCAACAAGCTGGTTCTGGGACGGCAACACATCAAGGAAGTGGCCTCCAAAAGAAAGGTGGAGCTGAATATTTATGTACATAACCTCATGACGAGTTCAGCAGAAGTTGCACAGGTCAGTAACCACTTGTGTTTTTTTCAGTCTTTGTGGCTTTAGAAAGTTTTCAGATTTTACTTTGTTTAGTGTTGACATTACAGCAGTATAGCAATAAAAAAAGAACCACCAAGATATTAAAAGATTATCTGCTTGTAAAGCTTTCATATTATAAAGTATTATTATAATATCATTCCTTTTTTAAAAAACAATTGTTGCACTGGAATCAATGTAATGAACGAGTATACATGTATATTCTTCCGTAGTGCGATCTTATCTACACATTCTTCCATCCACTCGCTAAAGATGACAAAACAGAGGGACTGGATGGACTTCTTAAAGTACCAGGTGTGTCCAATTGACTTTAAATCTTAAGTATGAAAGCAGTACCTTGAGTTTTGTGCCTTTTTTGTTCTAAGTTAATCTGTAATTCATATTCACCTTCACTTCTTAATCACTTCTCCATCTGTCTAATCTGTAAGTAATGATTTTCTATTATAGAGACTTTTGAACCACTATGGAATGTACAGTATGTTGAAACACTACTTTATGTATGCTGAACCATCCAAGTTAAAAAAAAAAGAATTTAGTGGTCTAATTATGTTTAATGTTTAATTAAGCTCTCTTATAGTGGGATGTTATGGGTCCCATGTGATTATTCCTCTTGGTACTTGTTTTGGCTTGTCTAGGCCTTTACCAAGCACAAAACTCAAGAAACATTTAGCCATGCGCACATTAATTTTGAGTACATTTTCCTAACATGTGGAACTGCTTTTGCAAATCACTCCTACGATTTTTAAGATTGGTATAGAAATATTCAGTGCTGTCTAATCTGCTCTTATCAAAAACATTAAAGATTTAGAAACAATATGGTTATGACATGCTAATCAATTCAAGCTAGACACAGCTTATTTACTCAAGCAGTTGTATAACATGACATAATTATACATCACCCAAACGAACAAAAAAGGGGACCCATATATTACTTTTTTTAATTTGTCAAAAATGTACAAATATATTGCATAATTTTCATTCGCAATAGGTAAATCATAAAAGTTCAAATCATAATTGAGAATGTTTTATAGAATGTTATAAATAAAGTATTTATTTATTTATTTATTTATTTTACACACAAATCTCCCTGACTATATCTCCTGTGATAAGCTTGCATACTGCAGTACCTATGCATCATGCTGTAAACAAAAGTCTTGTTTCAGTTTAGATAATATTTAGAAAAATAAGATCAAATATATTTTCTGAGAAATATATAAATATTAAATCGTTTTCACTGTATGTGTTTTACAGAAGAGATGCCACCAAGTCCTGCTGCTGGGCGCGTAGGTGGAGAAGTGAAGTTATCACTGTCTTACCGAAATGGAACTCTGTTCATTATGGTTATGCACATCAGAGACCTTGTAAGTTTTGACCACTTTTATGTTGCAACAAATGCATACACTGACCAAACATAACATTAACACCACCTGCCTAAGAAGGTCCCTTTTGTAATGCTAAAACACATCTGATCCTTCGAAGCATGGTCATCACAAATACCTCTGAAGGTATGCGGTGGTATCTGGCATGAAAGGTTGGCAGCAGATCCTTAAAATTGTATCATTTGCATGGTGGCGCCTCCAAGGATTGGACTTGTTTGCAGTGTGGCAGGGTGTATGACCCTGCTGAAAGAGACCCATGTTATTAAGTAATACTGTTTCTATGAAGGTGTGTACTTAGGGTACCTCAGTGTTTAGGTAGGTGGTACATCGCAGTAACATCCATATGAAAGCCAGAACTCAAGGTTTCCCAGTCTAACATTGCATAGCGCATCATGCTGCTTTCAAAGCTCATCCTGGTGCCATCTCTTACACAGATAAGCACCAGTCATCCATATGATATAAAAGAATATGTTCTGCATAAGACCAGGCCAGCTTTTTATCTATTTCTCTATGGTTCTGATCATTGTAGGCACGTTTTGCAAAGGGCAGGAGTTTTGATATCTCTAGATTATAGCCATAGTTTACTTTTTTTAGCATTCTGTGCAATAGTAGCTTTTATGTGTGATTTTACCAGACAGGTTTGCTTTTTTTGTGTTGCAAGTTCACCAGTTACTTTTTCTTGGACAATTTTCTGTAGGTAGTAACCACTGCCTACCAAAAACACCCCACAATAATAGCTACTTTGGAGTTGCTCTGAGCCAGTTGTATTTGAATCAAAATCAGACTCCTGTTCAAGTTACTTTTTCTTGCTTTCAGCACATCAGCATTAAGAACCATTTCCTTGCTGTTTATGTGATCTGTCAGTTTTAATGTTGTGGCTGATCAATATACGGTCACGTCTCGGGTCTACTAGTATTTGGTTGTGACATACCAATGAGTTATAGCAAGACAGAGCTTAAATTAGTCAAGCAGATTTATGTCATGATTGGTTGCATGGATTCGCAGTGTAGATTCTGGTAAATGGTAAACTTAGTTTCAGATGGTCTGAATCTAGTTCTGGAACCAGGCTTTTTTAAATTTTTATTTATTTTTATTTATAAGTTTTCTAAAGTTCTTCCTGTTCTTAAATGTAACGATAAACCAGTTGACTTACATCTTGAGGTGAATCTTTTTCAATATCTATTGTTTTTTACTTTGACAATGATGCACATAACTTCTCAAGAATGTTCTTAACTTGGCTTGATGTTGTGAAGTGGTTTTTCTTCTGTGTTAGTTGGCATCACTGGACCATTTGGTGTTGCTGGTTTATTTTATTTATTTTTGCTACTCCTAAAGCTTCCATTTTTTGTGCTATTAATTGTGGTTTTGTATGTGTGCATGTGTGGGTAAAACACTCATAGAGACACCGGTAATGTTATTGTCATGCTTTCAAATTTTTTTACACAGGTGTCTGATGATGGAGCAGACCCCAATCCATATGTTAAAATGTACCTGCTTCCAGACTCCCACAAAACCTCAAAGCGAAAAACAAAGGTCTCCAGGAAAACCAGAAACCCCACGTATAATGAAATGGTAACACCTACTAATAAAAATGAAAAACAAACTGATTAATTGTAAAAGAAGAGACTGGTTTATCCATAATTTAGAATGATTCCCATTATACACCCCCATTGCACCCACTTATTCATCCAAATATCTTTTCACCCAATCATGTGCCAGAGGAGCAATGCATTAATTCAGGGGTTAGTACTTTTACTCTTTCTTCAAAGTCATTTTGTTTGTAACTTTGCTGTGCTTTTTCACCCACAGTTGGTGTACAGTGGCTACAGTAAGGAGACGCTGAAGCAGAGGGAGCTCCAACTGCATGTGCTAAGTGCCGAGTATTTGCGCGAGAACTGCTTCTTAGGCGGAATCACCCTCAGCCTCAAAGACATTGACCTGAGCCAGGAAACAGTCAAGTGGTACAGGCTTACAGAAGTCCCCTTCTAATCTAACAGGACCAGAGAATGACATCAATGACTTGACAAAGGACAATGATATTTAATAGAAATATTCTATCTAAATAATAAATCTAGAAGACAACTCCATACAGATTTTGCATGTTGTCCTCTAAATCCTGTCACATGACTTCTGCAGTATATTTGCATTTCACTTTAAAAACTGATATTTTTGTACATTTTGTCATTAGAGGACCAAAATCAGTTAGAGTATATGTGTATATGGACATGTATATTTGAAAAAAGGGATTTTTACACATTCTACTTTACTATATAAAAAAAGCATTAATATCCTTTTTAATGGATTAAAAATTTATTGTGAGTAGACAGGTACAGGAAAATCATAAATGGTAGTGGTCATGTGCCAAATGAACTGAAATGACTACTCAAAATACAGAAGGTTTTTCTTCCCTGAAAGTATTAGGTTTCCTATATTACACTATTCATTGTTGTTGACTCTTCTAATGGTTTTCCATCTATGGTGCACATTATTGAATGCTAAACTGATTCTTTTGATCTCATTCCAGTTTCAAAATCCTCTCATGAAATGTCTATTCCAGTACTTTTTTTTTTGTTTTGTTTTTTGTTTGTTTTTAATACTTAGGAGTGTTATGGCAAGAACATTGGATTGTAATCTAATCAACTTTCTTGTGCTACTAAGTAAACTAAAATGAACCACGAGTTAGAAATCTTTTTTTTGTATAATGGTTTTTAAACTCCACTCGTTTTTTTGAGTATTTTAATTGGCTAGTCGTTAATCTAAACAAAGTAGTGTATAATGTATTCTTTTTCCTCCACATGGCGAATTAAATGTATTTAAATAAGGTCTTGAATTCATTATTTTGAATTGGATAGTTCACTTATAATAGTATTTGTTGTTTATAGTTAGTCAGGTCCATGATCAATTTGAAGATCAGCAGATAAAATTTCATTATTAATGTTTGGTGAAAAGATTTTTCATGGGGATTTTACATAAAAAAAAAAAAAATTCATGAAAATAAAGGACCAGTAGACTTCAATGATCCATCATCATATTTTACAGTGCTGTTTCTTTCATGTAGTTGCCTTTGATTTACCAGACATTCAGATTGTCACTGTATGGATTTTGAACACCTGACTATAAGATTCCTTTGCTGTTCTAATAATCTCCATTCTTGAGATGATGTTTTACTGTTTTGTGGTGTAGTGACAAATTTGTGCTCAATCAGCAATAATGGCAATAAAGTCTGGTACTGATGTAGGATGAGAAGCCCCAGGGTGCAGTCGTCATTCTATTTAATCCCAAAGGTGTTCAGGAGGGTTCTAGAGTAGGCCACTCAAGATCTTCTACTATAAAAGTTCTGTTTAAGTGAAGTGCAAGTGAATGGAAGATGTAATGCTATTGCTTATAAAGACATCCTGCAATATTGTGTGCCCCCAACTATGTGGTATGATTTGGGGAAGAACCAGATATTGTTGGAAGGTCAGTTGTGCAAAAGGGTTTGTCCATATAGTGTGTAAATGACAATTACACATTGCATATAAGTCCAGTGATGCTGGGCAATCTCAGGCACTGCATTTTTTTTTATCCTCCAGAAAATTCTACAATTCTCAGGCAAGAACCTTTGGTGTTCGCCTCTCCCAGTATCCTCTCGAAAGTGGGATGTCATTATGTGTTTATGTAAAATGTTTAGCCTTTCTGTATTCTTAAAACCCATGACCAAAATTGTGCTTAGAGATATTTTAACTGCTTATGTATTTTTAAATACATTGTGATTAACTCTAAACCATTCATGCTCTCTCTTGTTAAAAGTTATTTTCTCATTATAATGAATGACAAAGGAATGGAACATGTCTGCAGACACCCATCAAAGTGGGAGCAATAAAAAAAAAATATTTTTTCAAGAAATGTAATTGTTCATTTATATTAAATATATGTAGGGGTGTTTCTACTTTGTACCATTGTGTTTAGTTGATGCTTCTTTCTGTAGAGAACTATATTTAATATGTAGTTAAAATATGATCTCATAACGCCCTGCCAGGCCAAATCTTATAAAACAAACAGCTCTGAAACTTCACCATGTTTCACCAAAAACAAATATCCCCCCTACCAACACATGATACCTTCACAGCTTTTTGTTGGGACATGGACACCTGTGCTCTGGGTGACAGGGATGTATAGTTTATTTAATAAATAACTTCACACCATACCATTTATTTTCTCCGACTCTGCTCATCATTCACACTCGTCAGAAAATGTACATATTGGCACTATCCTGTCCAGCTTATGACTCGGGTTGGAACAATAGATTTTCTTTCCTCTCTGGATGTGACAAACTAATCATGTTCTTTTCTTCTCAAGATTCTATAGTACAGGAAACACTGTTACACCATTTATTGAACTTCTTACTCTGAATTCTTCATGCAGCTGAAGCTTTACATGTCCTTAACGTATATTAAAAAGACAAAAAAGACAAGACATAAAATTCAAAAACGCATAGTTATGATGCAGTTATGCAAGAAACTGATGAATGTGTATGTGGTCTCCACCATGATGAGTGTATCTATTCCTTTTTGTTGGAGCATTGTATGACTTGCTATGTTAGAGGTTTTCTGGTTGCAATCTTAGCCTGTAACCATAGCCCACCTCAACATCCCTGTTGATATGTCGGGTGTCAGCCCCTCAGAGAATTGATTGACAGAGGGGCAGCATAGATAACCACTCTGACTTTAAGTTGTGGCCACGCATTATGAGAGTATAATTTTCTTTATCACAGCTTCCACTAAGCATACCAAGTCCTACCCTTTTGCATCAAACTCTGTCAATGGGCTGGATGAGCTGGCTTTTTGGCCTGTGCTTACAAAGTAATTAGACATCAAGGAGATATTTAGTAAAGCCAAGTCAAGTGGACTCCCTCATAATTGCTGGTATGACTGTGTCATCAAGCTGCTTCCTTAAGCCATGCCCCCTAGCTTTCGAGTTCTCCCTTTTAACATTGACGTTACAAGGAGTGATGACAACAAAGCAGTACAACTTCCCAACATCAGCTAGATTTGTGTTTGGTGGGGGCACTCTGACCACAAATTGATGCGGCCTAATCCAGTGTTCTATGAAGTACCAAATTGGCCCACAATGAATATTTTATGCCATGTGGACCCTCTAGGACTCTTCTCAGTCTTCCCATATGTAATAATTGATATGCCCAGGGAAATTTTTTTTCACTGTGTACACTGTTCCTCTATTCCTCTTCTCTTTTTGATCACATTAATTATGTTTTGAAATGCCTCCCCAAAGAAGTGTGAATGTATCCAACAACAGATTTATTTCTTCGGTTATGTGATCACAACCAAAGGGGTTAACATGGACCAAACCAAAGTGGCCATTGTGTTAGACTGTCCCACAACACAAAACCTATAAGGACCTGTAGTTCCTGAGGTCTGCATTTTTCTATCAACGCTTGATCCAGAGTTTACAGCTCAGCTGTATCTGAAAACCTTCATGGAAAATCCCACAAGCTAAGGCTGGAGTTGAAGTACTGCTGTCACAGATGGGAGTGGCTCATACTGGTATTGGCCTTTATCTCTTGCTAAATTTTCCAAGCTTAAAAAAAATTGTCCGCATTGGCTTGAGGGCGACAAACACCCATTCCCTATTTTTACGGTCCACAAGATTCATTTGTCCACCGGCAAGCAATTAAGACAATCTTATTTAATCATCTCATATCTACTTAAATACTTAAATCTATTTATCTATATATCTACTTAAATACTAAATACTCATATCTTTATTTCTCTCTCCCTGTCAAGTTAATCATGCTCCTTAGGTAGTAGTGACTAGTATTGCTGTCCCTTTCTTCTCTTTGGATCTGTCCAATTCACCTCTACTTCTAAATGGCGTTCTCTTCAATTAGAGGCCACTCTGTGCAGCTGGTGATGGATCAACATGAACAGCTTAAAGATCTATAAGGATGGATTTGGACTTTAATTATTATGAACACTATTCTACAATGGCTTAGTTCTGCATCTAAGCACTTATCACTGAACAGTACACCTCAACAAGGATGGAACTGTAATCAATGGACATTTGGTGCTATCCTGATGCGGATGGGTTTCTCCTATGAGTCTGGTTCATCTCAAGGTTTCTTTCTCATGCCATCTCAGGGAGTTTTTAATTGCCACAGTTGCCACTAGTTTGCTCATTAGGGATAAACTTATAAGGAACAAACATATAGACACTAAACTTAAACATTCTTTTACATTATTAAAAGCGATATACAAATTAAAACTAATAAATTAAAATTGAGCAGATGCTCTCTCCCATCTGCATGCCACTTGCACCATGGAAAGCTCCAATGAGTCAATTCTGCATCCATCTTGCACGAGTGATAGAATGGGAACTGTATTAGGCTATTTCCCAAACACCTCATGAGTAGATTCTTCTTGCACAGCATGCAAGCTCTTTGTACTTGTGAACCCCTGCACCAGTCTTACATGCGCCCACATTGCAGAGCCCACAGAGCACCCAGGTACCTGGAGCACATAACATTTAATAAGGCAGTATTACTGGTGGCCCAATCAGTTAATTAGGGGTGACCGTAAAACCTGTTTTTTTGGGTAATATCTGCAAACAAACAGGCTAGTGGAGCAAGCTAATAAAAGGTGAAATAACAAATTCAAAACAAATCAACCAGATTTTATTTAAGTAAATTGATCTTTTTGACTCATCAATAAACAAATGTATTTTTGTCAAGTTGGGAAAACCACAATACAAATTGCATAGATGGAAAAAACAGCAGGGAGTGGGGAGAATAAACAAACAGCAAAGACAAACAAAGAAATGGAATCACTAGTTCTCTGAAATGAGACCAAATCTGCCTTTCCCTGAATAATATCTGTTTACAGTAAATTTGAACAGCTGAGGATGAAAGGTGAACACAACCTTTTGTAACAGCAACTGCCCCATGAATGGAACAATGAAACAAGAATGCTGACAAAAATGTCTGAAACGTTAAGCTATTACAATAATTATAAATGAATCAATTAAATTACATTACATCACTTTGATTTCTATTAATAGATTTTTTGAAGCACAAAAAAACTTTATAAAAAATATACTTGCATAAAGACAGTATGTTTTTGAAAATGTCTAGGGAGTTCTATGCTCCAAATTATTGATATTTACAATGCGTATCCTGAAGATCGGATAGTTAGGATAGATGTGTCAATTGAAATTAATTTAGAGAACACTCATAAATCAATTATACAATATAATGAACTTATATTAATTTATTGTTGTTGAATGTAAGTATAATGAATTATATTTAAAATTACAGGCAATGCATTCTTTAAACTACAATGTTAACAATAGGCTTAATACTAAATCTCTACATTATCATCACATTCTGAATAAAGCTGGTCACATGTCCATTTAAGGCTAAATCAGGCTCATCATATCACTGTAAAATATGGTCATTTCTACACTAGGAATGGAGATTGTATCTGTATTGTGTACTGTGTTGTGCAAGCCTGAGGTTTACACCACTAATGTTTGGTGCAAAATATTTAAGCATAATTATATTTTGCTTAATGTGCCTAAAAGGTTTTATGTTCTAGAAGCATTGAGAAAGAATCTTGACAAATTGTACAATCAACGTAGGAAGAAAATAAATACTCCGTGTCTTGGATTTTTGTCCTTCATTTTTGGATTATAAAGTAAAGATTCCTAAAATAGCTGTGGAAAAATTAACTTGTGTACTCTGGTCGAAATTTCCACAGTGTTTTAATAAACATTATAGAACAACACAGACATTTTCATGATATAATCTGCTGTTTG
This sequence comes from Silurus meridionalis, assembly GCF_014805685.1. Lineage (NCBI taxonomy): Eukaryota > Metazoa > Chordata > Actinopteri > Siluriformes > Siluridae > Silurus > Silurus meridionalis. The sequence goes on along the minus strand of NC_060896.1, from coordinate 17,963,907 downwards.
CAGCCAAAACATGCCAGCATGTTTGTGTAGTTTTGTGTTTGTGTATTTCCGAGAGGCAAAAAGACTTGAAGAGATTAAGAAAGCTTTCTAGATACAGATTTTGAGTGTTTTGCTTTATGGTTTCGAGGCAGGAAAACATTTCTTTAAGATCCTACTTTGGTGGATGGTTACTATTAATACCTAATCTAAAGGAATTATCTCATCATGCTCTCATACACACTTTAACACCTCATTGACACAAACATACCTGAGGCTTTTCATATTCTGTGAGAGTTTGAGTGTACATGAGAGAGATTTTAAATGATTGTCATTGTCATTGAGTTTAATTATAAATTTACATTTATATTCCTAATTGATTACTTTCTGTAAAGCTTCTTTGTGACTGTATTTATTCTTTAAAGTGCTATACAACAAAAATTGAGTGGATTGGAATTAATTTAAGTATGTGTATATGTATGAGAAAGAGAATGAGATGTAGAATGGCTGTAGTTTTTGAGCTCCCAAATTATGTATTTTTTTATTGATTACAATTTTTTGCAAGTATTTTTTGCACTTCCTGAGTAGGGGAAGTCTACCGAAATGATAATAATGTCATTACACATTGCCCAAGCTGCTGTTTGGTCTGGTGTTATGAATTCTGACTGATGTTAAGGACTTCTGTAAGGTTGACAAAGAATCCAGGATTAAGTTGTGGCCAATCGTTAAAAAAAGCATGCAAAACCAGGTAGATAGCTTATGTTGTAACACAAAAAGTTAAGACACCGTACAAATTGTGAATAAAAAAGGAATGCAATAATTTACGAATCTTATAAACTTATATTTTATTCACAATAGAAAATAGATAACATATCAAATGTTGAAAGTGAGACATTTTAAAATGTCATGCCAAATATTGGCTCATTTTGGATTTCATGAGAACTACACATTCCAAAAAAGTTGGGACAGGTAGCAAATAAGAGGCCGGAAAAGTAAAATGTACATATAAGAAACAGAATCTTCGGGCCCTTAGACGGCACTGCATCACATACAGGAATGCTAATGTAATGGGAATCACAACAGGAATACTTCCAGAAAACATTGTCGGTGAACAAAATCCACCGTGCTATTCGCTGTTGCCGGTTAAAACTCTATAGCTCAAAAATGAAGCCATATCTAAACATGATCCAGAAGCGCAGGCGTTTTCTCTGGGCCAAGGCTCATTTAAAATGAACTGTGGCAAAGTGGAAAACTGTTCTGTGGTCAGGCGAATCAAAATTTAAAGTTATTTTTGGAAAACTGGGATGCCATGTCATCCGGACTAAAGAGGACAAGGACAACCCAAGTTATTATCAGCGCTAAGTTCAGAAGCCTGTATCTCTAAAGGCATGGGGTTGCATGAGTGTGTGTGGCATGGGCAGCTTACACATCTGGAAAGGCACCATCAATGCTGAAAGGTATATCCAAGTTCTAGAACAACATATGCTCCCATCCAGACGTCGTCTCTTTCAGGGAAGACTTAGCATTTTCCAACATGACAATGCCAGACCACATACTCCATCAATTACAACATCATGGCTGCGTAGAAGAAGGATCCGGGTACTGAAATGCCAGCCTGCAGTCCAGAACTTTCACCCATAGAAAACATTTGGCGCATCATAAAGAGGAAGATGCGACAAAGAAGGCCTAAGACAGTTGAGCAACTAGAAGCCTGTATTAGACAAGAATGGGACAACATTCCTATTCCTAAATTTGAGTAACTTGTCTCCTCAGTCCCCAGACATTTGCAGACTGTTATAAAAAGAAGAGGGGATGCCACACAGTGGTAAACATGGCCAACTTTTTTGAGATGGGTTGATGCCATTAAATTTTCAATTAACTTATTTTTCCTTAAAATTATAAATTTTCTCAGTTTAAACGTTTGATATGTCATCTATGTTGTATTCTGAATAAAATAATGAAATTTTCCACATCATTGCATTCTCTTTTTTATTCACATTTTGTACAGTATATATATATACAGTACAGACCAAAAGTTTGGACACACCTTCTCATTCAAAGAGTTCTCTTAATTCTTATGACTATGAAAATTGTAGAGTCACACTGAAGGCATCAAAACTATGAATTAACACGTGGAATTATATACATAACAAAAAAGTGTGAAACAACTGAAAATATGTCATATTGTAGGTTCTTCAAAGTAGCCAACTTTTGCTTAGATTACTGCTTTGCACACTCCTGGCATTCTCTTGATGCCTACTTTGAAGAACCTACAGTATGAAATAATTTCAGTTCACTTTTTTGTTATGTATATAATTCCACATGTGTTAATTCATAGTTTTGATGCCTTCAGTGTGAATCTATAATTTTCATAGTCATGAAAATAAAGAAAACTCTTTGAATGAGCAGGTGTGTCCAAACTTTTGGTCTGTACTGTATATAGATAGATAGATAGATAGATAGATAGATAGATAGATAGATAGATAGATAGATAGATAGATAGATAGATAGATAGATAGATAGATAGATAGATAGATAGATAGATAGATAGATAGATAGATAGAACATAATTGTCATTACATTGTACAGGTACACATCAACGAAAGGCAGTTTGGCATCTACCAGAAGTGCAAAATGTAGCAGTTGTGCAAAAGTGCAGATAAATATATGGCATATTTACAGCAAGTGATAAAGTGACAAATATGTAAAAATATGTAAAGTGAATAAATATAAAGGCAGTAGCAGTGCAGAGATGTGTGGACATCAATTTAGAGTACAGGAATGGTTCTGAGGCTATGGCATTAAAGAGTAATGTGCAGAAGTGAAGGTTATAAGATTATGGCATTTAAGAATTAGCAGCTAAATAACCAGTCTACTATATATATAAATATGTAAGCATATGTACAGTGAATAAATATAAGGCAGTAACAGTGCAGAGATGTGTGGACATCATTAAGAAGTACAGGAATGGTTCTTTAAACTTTTTTCGACTTGCTAACTTCTAATTACTCTTCAATGCCATAGCCTTAAGAAAATATATGTAAATATATATACACACAGGTTATATACACGAATGAAATGTTGGGCAGAATGTACAGTAATGATATAAAGATACATAGATAAAAAATAGTGCAGATGTAATAGAAAAGTATGTAATATGTACATGTATAGTACAGAGGTTATATACAGTGTTTTGTTTTGTGTTTTGTTTTGTAGTGATTAGCGGTGTAGTGTAGAGTTCATTAGTGTGATGGTGGATGGAAAAAAGCTGTCCCTGAACCTGCTGGTTCTGGTGCGCAAGTTCCTGTATCTCCTTCGTAATGGAAGGAGGTTAAACAGTTTATGACTGGGATGTGAAGAGTCCTTGATAATGTTCTGAGCTCTGCGCAGACATCTGCTGTGGTGAAGGCGTTCAATGGTAGGTAGTTGGGTGCCAGTGATGCGTTGGGCGGTTTTGACCACCCTTTGCAGGGCTTTTCGTTCACTCACAGTAGAGCCTCCATACCATACAGTGATGTTGGTCAGGATGCCCTCAATGATGCAGCGGTAGAAGCTTGTTAAAATCCCCGGGGACAGATGAGACTTCTCAAGAAGTACAGGCGCTGTTGTGCTTTTTTAACCAGGGCTGAAGTATTCTGCTGCCATGTCAGATCCTCAGAGATGTGAACTCCCAGGAACTTAAAGCGGGAGACTTGTTCTACCTCAGTTCCATTGATGTTTACAGGTAGATATCTCCTGCTGTTAGATTTCCGAAAGTCCACAATGAGCTCTTTGGTCTTCGTGGCGTTGAGAGTCAGGTTGTTGGTGGCACACCACGCTGCTAGATTATGGATCTCTCCCCTGTAGGCCGATTTGTCATTGTTGTCAATCTGGCCGACCACGGTGATGTCATCTGCATACTTGATGAAGATACTTGTTGCTTTTATCCAGGTGGGTGAGGGCTGAATGAAGAGCTGTGGAAACTGCATCTTATGTTGACCTGTTCGGGCGATAGGCAAACTGGTGTGGGTCCAGTGTAGGTGGTAGGCCCGCAGTGAGGTGATTCAGGATCAGTTTCTTAAAGCACTTCATAGCGATAGGGGTGAGTGCAACTGGGCGAAAGTCATTCAGGCATTCAGCAGCTGAGTGCTTAGGCACTGGTATGATAGTAGTGGTCTTCAGGCATGTAGGTACCGTGGCTTGGGCCAATGACAGGTTAAAAATGTCAGTAAAAACCTATGCCAGTTGTCCAGCGCATGCTCTGAGAGCACATCCTGGTATGCCATCCGGGCCGGCTGCCTTTCGTGCATCCAATCTGCTAAACACTGAATAGACGTCTGTTGTTGAGAGTAAAAGTGGGCTGTAAGCAGTAGAAGAGTCCGTGGTTGTTGTGAAATGTCCTGTGCTTTGGTCAAAATGAGCAAAAAAGTGATTGAGCTTGTCCGGTTGGAAGGCACTGCTCTGTGTTTGTAGTCTTTGATGGTCTGGATGCCTTTCCACATGCGTCTGGGGTCAGAGTTGTGGAAGTGCTCTTCTATGTGAAGTTTGAATGTGAGTTTTGCTTTCCTGATGCCTCTTTTCAGGTCCTGGCTCTGTTGTAGTCCTCTGCCAGATTTAAAAGCAGCATCTCTTGCTTTCAACAGGAGACGGACTTCAGAGTTCATCCACAGCTTCTGATTAGGAAAGCATTTCATGTGTTTGACAGTAGTGACATTGTCAATGCATGTGTTAAAACAGATGATGTGTAAATGTCCATGTTCGTGTGAGAGTCCAGTGTGGTATATATATATATATATATATATATATATATATATATATATATATATATATATATATATATATATATATATATAATTTTTTTTTCTTTTCTTCATGCACATGCATCCACAGTTTCATGCACACTATCAAATGTTTCATGTTTTTGGTGATTTGGTGAATACTTTGATTGTATTACACTGTTTACATGTCTTTTGCACCTATTGACTGCTGCTGTTTTTTGCACTGCATTGTGTCTGTTTATATTTACTCCCAGTTATAGTTTTTACAGTTCTCCTCGCACAGTACTGTATAATCAAAGTATAAATATATAAAAAAGTACTGGTTAAAGGATTAACAGTGTACATAGGTATTTAGATGATGCATGTGAAAGTATGTGTAAGAGATGTGTAAGAAAAATACAATGGATTTGTAAGAGAATATGATAGTGTACGATTGTGTTTAAAGTATGATTTTGTCTGTATGAGCCTCTAATAGGCGTCTGTGTGTCAGTCTGATATATATGTCAAGATGTCATAAAATGCAGCCCCTAAAATATTTGAACTAGTTATATAGCAAACCAAATTAATTTTGAGTGAGTGAATTAACTGTTAAAAACTGTTGTTTTTAGGTAGCTAGAATGTTTTTGAATGAGATGCAGTTACATAGGCACTAGAACCAGCAGGTTCAGGAACAGTTTTTATTTTTATAATTTACTTATACTTTTCAACAATGTCTACACCTCTCTTCACTGCTGTAGACACTGCTATATCTTTATATTGATTCACTATTACATATATATACATATACAGAACCTTACATATTTATCTGCACTTGTCAATTTGCACAATTGCTATTTTTTGCACTTCTGATAGATGCTTAACTGCATTTCGTTGCTGTGTACCTCTACTATGCAATGACAATAAAGTTCTATCTATCATCTATCTATCTATCTATCTATCTATCTATCTATCTATCTATCTATCTATCTATCTATCTATCTATTTAGTGTGGTTGAAAATGGTAATAAGATAAATAAATATACACAGTAGAATATTTCAACTAGCAAGCAGTGTATTGGTAGAGTTTCAGAATTTTTATTTTTATTATTATAAATGATTTAATCAGTTAAAAATAGAAATATACATTAATATTTTATATATAAAAAATATTATTGTTATTTAGCTAAATACAACGATACTAATTGTGTTGAGGGTAAGGGCTGGCACAGGTTTCATGGTATGGGTAGGTTTAAGGGGTGTGGGTTTGCAGTGTAATTTTAGATGTAATTACATGCAGGTAAATTTAAGTACAGTATAAAAATGTTTTACACAACGCACAATTCATTGTATCAATTGATTAATTTAAATGTTAGTACATAGTGCTTAAACACACTTTTTTATTATTTAAAGTAGGTTCCCATTATCATTTTTTATACTAATTTACTGACCGTCCACAGTATTGCAGCTGCGTGACTACATGAGCATGCTGGACCTGTGATACATGAGCAACCTGCCATCTGCATGACACATGACTTTGTTACTAAAACCCAAGCTTTATGGTGTGACTCATTCAGGCTTTGACATGGTTCTACATAAACTTATAAGTGTCTGCAAGGTGTTTAAATAAGCAGGAGATATATATTAAAGTGGCTCAAGAGGGTACACATTAATGGTTAAGGAAATATTTGTTTTGAACTGAGTTTTTTTTTTTTTTTCTATTTCATGACAACTTGCACAAATTTCATGTTACTCTATGTTAAATAATGCTGAATGCCAGCATTTGTACTTCTTTCTGCTTCAATATGGTCTCAGAACTTACTAGGCCATGTCTGCTTCTATCTTTTCTACCACCAGAGTTTACATTTTTAACCCTATTTTAAACAGTTTATTTTACAAAAATTACACTTTGAAATGAAAGAAATAGGCAATATAATGTACTCATTACAAGCTTGTCAATTTTTGTTAGGTAAACACATTTATTTAATTATAATTTTTTGAGAATATAAGAATATTGCAGGTTTAACAGGTAACCTTTACATTCTTTGTATACATATATACATATATATACACAATTTATTTGAAATCACATTAACAGATCAAACAAGCCAAAAAAACAACTACAACATGGAAATTATGTTTTAAGACATTGACCATATTTCTTTAATATATACAAATAATAGATAAATAAATAATTTCTTAGACTTGACAGAAGCACAATACAAACAATCAATACAACAAAAATAGCAAATAAATATGTGGGAACAAATATCTACACCCGGGATAAAACCTGAATGAAATAAGAATACAGACGAAACAAATATAAACACAGGGAGAATATCTGAGACTCCATACAGACAGTTATCCAAACAGATGTGCATTTCTTAGCACTAAAAGAAAAAAAAAATTATTAAAAACACACCTGTTACAAAGAGATACGTAACTCCGACAGATCCCAAGCCATGTATTTGTATTTTTATAACAATAAATATTTGAATAAGTTGAAAATAGAAACCTAGAGCATATTTTCAGTCAATACCTCTAAAGCTTAAAAATTGCCTATATGTGCCTTAAGTTTCCATTTTCAATTGACATATAATTTGTGATGTAGAGCACTGATCCAGACTACAAAGCTTGTGGTCTGATTAAAAAAAGCAAATACACTGTGGTGAATGCAGAGGGCTTACATCTCTGTATCTCTGATTTGATCATCAACTTCAATCACCTCAAACCCCTGGTTGTCAATGCCAATTTTGGAGCTATGATGATGATGGTTTGGGCCATTGTAGAAACAATGAGCACAGTGTGCGGTTGGTATTGGCTCCAGTTTGTCAAAATTGGAGAAGTCCACATGATATTTCCCTTCTTTGCTCCGGGAGATGATGGGGAGGAACTTGTTACCCCATTTAATTTCCTGAGGGATGTAGGAAGTTCTGACCTGGCAGGAAGAACTGGTGGATTCATCTATACCATCCAAAAATACTACCAGCTCAAACTCCTGCTGAAGAAGTGTGTCCACAGCAAATTTAAAAAATGGACTTGTCTTGTCAATTACATGATACAATGTCAAAGGACAAACAAAGAAGAGATTGTCTTTTCCAGCATCAACCATAAAATCAACATTGACCTGGTCCAAAATGATGGTCTCGCCTTCTGGAGTGACAGTCGTTCTAAGCAGTTTGCCATACAGCTGGGATCCAATCATTAATGTTTTGCGCAAATTGGCCACTCTTATCTGCAAACAGAGGGCAGCATTTTTGGGGGAAATAACTGCCATTTTGCTGAAAGTAATGGTCTTGGATCTTCTCTTTGGTAGGGTGATTTTGGCCATAACCAGTCCACACCAGAAGATGTTAATAAATAAACCAATGATGGACTGGATAATTATTAAGGTGACAGCACCAGGGCAGTATGGACTAAGTACTCGCAGCCCGTAACCGATAGTCATCTGTGTTTCAAGCGAGTAAAGAAAGGCAGTTGTGAGGCCAAATACATTATATATACATGGTTTGTGGTCTGAAGGTGGATTTTGCCACCAAAGGTCACCATTATTATGAGCAATCCAGTACCAAATAAGTCCAAAAAGGAACCAGCTGAGAGTGAAGGAGGCCACAAAATATAAAATAATGAACCGCCAACGCATCTCCACAAAGGTGGTCCAAAAGTCCTGCATGTACGCAAAGCGATTGCTGTACCTCACGTTACCATACTCAATGTTGCAGTGTCCATCTTTGGTTACTAAACGTTTTTTGTAGATGCGCTTCTTTGCAAAGTAGTCTTGGAGCAGCTGCTGCAATGAGCGTGTCATTTCCCACGTACAAATACTGCAGTCTGGGTAAAAAAAAAAAAACATTTTTTAATTGCTTTTAGAAGTGTTCACATGTGAAAAGTTGCTTTTTTGCCTTCAATAGAACACAATTACCACCAGTATTTAATCAAATTCCTGATATCTAGGAAGACTACAGCAAGTAAGCTTACTTTAATTTTAAAGATAAATAAACATTTGAGGTTCTGAACAATGTAGACTTATATAATAACAGTGTTAAATATATTCCACACCATAGTCAATGATCATATTCAGAGTATAGGCTGCATAAGAAGTTAAAAGGAAATTATTTTAATATTGGTCATTTGCCGTTCAAAATTTTGATCTGCTTGTTTTGCATCTTTTATTACAAATACATTACAAAATGTATTCTGAAATGAATATTTTAAGTACACAGAAAACTAAATTCTACAGTATTTGAGGGTAATAAGATGTCTGGCAGCCTAGGAAAGCCATTAATAATAATAAATAATATATAAATAATTAGTAATAATAAATAATATTTTCTTAAAATGACAAATAACAAGTTCTAAAAAAACACTTTCAATTTAAAGTAAAAAAAATCCAATTTGACTTCATTGAGACATAATAATGCATTATTAGCTTATATATTTTATTATATATATATATATATATATATATATATATATATATATATATATATATATATATATATATATATATATATATATTTATTTGAATGGATACCCTGTGCTGCCACAAATTATAATAATTATATAAGAATATATGATCAGTATCTCTTTATAACAAGAAACATAAGTAATTATGTAAAACTGTCATTGCTTGAACATATCACATAACAAGAAATATATTACATTATGTAAACCTACCACATTATAATAATAAATAGTTAAGTTTTAATAAGGTATTATAAGAAATAAATGACATCCTATTAGTATATGGAAAAAAATACTAAAGAAATAAATTGCTGCTAGCATGATGTATGAGTGATGGTTATACAGTGACACCTCGGGTCCTGTAAACCCTGCAGAACAATTTCTGCAGCTTAGCTCCACCAGGATCTAAAATAAAATTACATCTAAATAAAATCTAAATAAAAATCATCTAAAAGTAAAGCAAAGACTGAGCTCTGACTTATTGTTGGGTCTGTATAAATCCTGTGAATTAAAAATTCTTTGTAATGTCTGTATACTAATTACAATAATGTTAACACTGCTAAGTGACATGTTCAAGCTAAGGTTGATCCTAACCAGTAAACAAGCTGTACTATAAAAACAATGTCAGTTAAGTTACTTTTATAATATTTATCTTGTACACAATATTGTCTGTAATTGTGACATTTTGTAACGCAATATAAATAATATGTTTTCTCTTAATAACATAATATGTTTCTCATAATAATGTGGTCAGTGAGTTCTGTTTAGCAAAATTTTCTATAATTTTGAATGAGATCATTCTTATTGTTTCTGCTGTGTTCAGTGTATAAGCACTTATTTGTCTTATCAATGTAATAATGAAAGTGTATCACAGAATAAGATAAGTGGTTTCTGATCAGGCTGTTTTTTTTTTGTTTTTTTTTATCAGAAGGCAAGATTCTAAAGCAAATAAAAGTAATTTTACATCATTTATTCAAATGAGACAAAAAGAAAAACCTGGATTTATTGGTCTTATTTGGTTGTTTGCCAGAATATAGCTACACTATCATCTGACATTCCAGGTTTCCATACTCATATAACATTAGCATTTATATAATCAGATGTGTAGTGTAACAAATATACATAATGGATTGAGCCTCTTTTCTGAATAGAATTGTCAAATAGATTTTACTTCATATATCTGTTTTAATTTTATTAAACATAATGAACAATTCTGAAAGGATGAAGCGACATGATACGCAGGTATAAATTCAAAGTAATTATCATTATTAATATTATTATTATCATTATTTAAGGACCTCAGTTTATTTACATGACAACAGATACTCTCATTTTTGGTTAGACATACTTTGCTATCATTCTTAAAACTTTGATAGTCTCTTTCATACCTTTAGTCTCTTTCTAGAGTGAACATTTAATAGTTTTTAACTTTAAAATCACAAATGAGGTAAGCTACCATCTATATAAACAACAAAAAGAAACTTTTTTAGTACTTGAAAAGGTCACTCAGTTGAACAATTAATAAATCACTGTACTTGTCACTAGCACAAAAATTGGTACAGAATAAAAATAGAGAAATATGGTAAATGTGTTCATGTATAACAAATTATTTTGTTTAAAAGGCACTAAAGACAGTAAAGCAATGCAAAATTAAATTTCATTAACTGCTGTATGAATCGTCTGCTTGACTCACCTGCTATTTCAGTTCCAACTATGAAGAAATATAAGAAAGTGCTCCTTCCCCTTCTTTCTCTTTCTCTCTCTCTCTCCTCTTCTCTCTGTCTTAATTTAAACAATTATTAATAAATCAATATTTAAAAAAGAATAGAATAACTGAAATGTTTAAATAAATAATAGCGATATCATCTCTCTTGGTCTCCCTTTTCAAGTGTGGCTTCTGGCACCTTCCAGTTAGTAAGGCAATACTGACTGTGTTTACTGTTTACCTGTACACAAAATCCAGTGCTGCTCACTGCAGGCTTGGGTATATTATAAACAATGACACAACAACACACAGTGAAAATATAGGTACAATGCCTCCAGAAAATAGCCACTTCTTCCATTACACAGTCAAAACAACTGGAGAATGTTGGTGGATGTCAGACAACAAATTTTCATAAAGATTTTCCCACTTTAAGGGCTTTGACAAGGGCATTCCAAAACACTGCTTTTTCCAAGAAATTCATTTTAAGTTTTTTGCCCTGTACATTGGCTCACTGTTCAGTTGCAACATAAACTACATGACCAAAAGTTTGCCACCCTATTGTCCAAATGTGTAGAATGTCATAATTGTTGAGAATGTTTTTGCATGATTAATTTTCCTTCACTGGAAATAAGGGGCCTAATCCAAACTGTCTGGCATGACAATGCTCCTTTGCACAACACAAGGCCCACATTGGCATGATTAAGCAAGATTGGTATGAAAGTGCTTATGCAGACTGCTTAGAACCTTGTACTGTAGCTGTCAAGGCAGCAAATGTGAATCTGGTTTGTGATGTAAAAAGCATATATGAGTGTGATTGGTCAAGAGAAAACATACATTTGGCATATTGGCATTATGTTCTTGCCTTAAACTGTTTGCTATAACAGTAATGCAGTTACGTGTAATATATATATATATATATATATATATATATATATATATATATATATATATATATACATACAGTGAGGAAAATAAGTATTTGAACACCCTGCTATTTTGCAAGTTCTCCCACTTAGAAATCATGGAGGGGTCTGAAATTGTCATCGTAGGTGCATGTCCACTGTAAGAGACATAATCTAAAAAAAAAATCCAGAAATCACAATATATGATTTTTTAAATATTTATTTGTATGACACAGCTGCAAATAAGTATTTGAACACCTGTCTATCAGCTAGAATTTGACCCTCAAAGACCTGTTAGTCTGCCTTTAAAATGTCCACCTCCACTACATTTATTATCCTAAATTAGATGCACCTGTTTGAGGTCGTTAGCTGCATAAAGACACCTGTCCACCCCATACAATCAATAAGAATCCAACTACTAACATGGCCAAGACCAAAGAGCTGTCCAAAGACACTAGAGACAAAATTGTACACCTCTACAAGGCTGGAAAGGGCTACAGGGAAATTGCCAAGCAGCTTGGTGAAAAAAGGTCCACTGTTGGAGCAATCATTAAAAAATGGAAGAAGCTAAACATGACTGTCAATCTCCCTCGGACTGGGGCTCCATGCAAGATCTCACCTCGTGGGGTCTCAATGATCCTAAGGAAGGTGAGAAATCAGCCCAGAACTACACGGGAGGAGCTGGTCAATGACCTGAAAAGAGCTGGGACCACCGTTTCCAAGGTTACTGTTAGTAATACACTAAGACGTCATAGTTTGAAATCATGCATGGCACGGAAGGTTCCCCTGCTTAAACCAGCACATGTCCAGGCATGTTTTAAGTTTGCCAATGACCATTTGGATGATCTAGAGGAGTCATGGAAGAAAGTCATGTGGTCAGATGAGACCAGAATATAACTTTTGGGTCATAATTCCACTAAACGTGTTTGGAGGACGAAGAATGATGAGTACCATCCCAAGAACACCATCCCTACTGTGAAGCATGGGGGTGGTATCATCATGCTTTGGGGGTGTTTTTCTGCACATGGGACAGGGCGACTGCACTGTATTAAGGAGAGGATGACCGGGGCCATGTATTGCGAGATTTTGGGGAACAACCTCCTTCCCTCAGTTAGAGCATTGAAGATGGGTCGAGGCTGGGTCTTCCAACATGACAATGACCCGAAGCACACAGCCAGGATAACCAAGGAGTGGCTCTGTAAGAAGCATATCAAGGTTCTGGCGTGGCCTAGCCAGTCTCCAGACCAAACCCAATAGAGAATCTTTGGAGGGAGCTCAAACTCCATGTTTCTCAGCAACATGCCAGAAACCTGACTGATCTAGAGAAGATCTGTGTGGAGGAGTGGGCCAAAATCCCTCCTGCAGTGTGTGCAAAACTACAGTAAACGTTTGACCTCTGTAATTGCAAACAAAGGCTACTGTACCAAATATTAACGTTGACTTTCTCAGGTGTTCAATTACTTATTTGCAGCTGTATCATACAAATAAATATTTAAAAAATCATACATTGTGATTTCTGTTTTTTTTTTTTTAGATTATGTCTCTCACAGTGGACATGCACCTACGATGACAATTTCAGACCCCTCCATGATTCCTAAGTGGGAGAACTTGCAAATTAGCAGGGTGTTCAAATACTTATTTTCTTACTGTGTATATATATATATATATATATATATATATATATATATATATATATATATATATATATATATATATATATACACCCTATACACAGTGGTGTATAGGGTGTTAACCCTTGTGTAATTCACAGGTTTTATTTTTAATCATAATATTTGTGCTTTATATGCTTTATGATTATATATGATTATAAAACAGAAAGAAAGAAAGAAATTCAACAGCTTGTCACTGGGACAGTACCTTTAAAAGGACATCTTTGTACCTTTTTCACCCCAAAAATGTATAGGTGTACATTAAGGTACACATTGGTACTCTCAGGTAGTAATGTGTACCTTTTTATAATAGTACTAAACGTATATTGTTTACATGTTTCAATTTGTATTTTGTGTATGCACAGTAATGGATACTTGCACATTCAAATAATACTTAATTTTGTTCTTTTCTACAGTCCATGTTTCAGGAATACAACAAGTAATTCAAAACAAACTATTGAAAGAAAATATGTATTGAACTCAACTGACAAACATGTCAGGACCCGATATCAATGCCAAAAGTGTTTCTGCGACGTTCCTTCCCATCTATAAAAAAAGAGTTTAAGAAAAATACACAGAAAAAAAGTGAACGTTTGTCCAAGCAGCTATTTTTCCTTATAATCATTTAAATCCTTTAAAACTTGCTAATTATTCAACAAGAGCAACAGGCAGAGTTACTAAACATTGTGCAACACAATTCGGATGCCATATGCAACTTACACTGCTTGTCTTTTTTATAAAAAAAAGGACTGAAGCGGTTTTTGCCGCTTTGAGATCATCGCAACCGGATGTTGGATCGCGCGCGGGACGGCGGATGCGACTCGAGCTACAGTACTAGGGCGTGTGATGATGACGTGACAAGTGAGTGACTGATTGCCATGGATACGTGAACGTCATGTATAGACTATCTTGTCTCTTTGAATTTTACATCACTCTGAATTTATATACATTGCTCCATTAAAACCTCAACATGTCATGAACACACACTCTCCACTAAAAAAAGTGAGGGGGAGGAATTTACTGTTTATAAAAAGATCCCCCGTGTATTCGCTTTGAGAATGTTGATGGAGAAGTATAGAGAAGGTCAGAAGGAGTTGCATTGTGTGTTTGTGGATTTAGAGAAAGCGTACGACAGGGTGGAGAGAGGAGTTGAGGTATTGTATGAGGAAGTCAAGTGTGGTAGAGAAGGATGTGAGGGTGGTGCAGGACATGTATGAGGACAGCGTGACAGCAGTGAAGTGTGCAGTAGGAATGACAGACTGGTTTAAGGTGGAGGTGGGACTGAATCCAGGGCAGGTGGAGTGGGTGGAGAAGAGTAGCTGCAAGTGTAAAAGGGAAAGTTTGTAGGACTGTGGTGAGACCTTCGATGTTGTATGGTTTAGAGACAGTGGCATTGAGTAAAAGGCAGGAGGCAGAGCTGGAGGTAGCAGAGCTGAAGATGTTTAGGTTTACGTTGGGAGTGATGAGGATAGACAGGATTAGAAATGAGTTTATTAGAGAGACAGCGCCTGTAGGACGTTTTGGTGACAAGGTGAGGGAGGTGAGGTTGAGATGGTTTGGACATGTGCAGAGGAGGGACATGGGGTATATCGGTAGGAGAATGCTGAGGATGGAGCCACCAGGAAGGAGGAAAAGAGGAAGATCATGGAGGAGGTTCATTTATGTGGTGAGGGAAGACATGCAGGTAGTTGGTGTGAAAGAGGCAGATGTAGAGGACAGGGGGGTTTGGAGACGGATGATTCGCTGTGGCGACCCCTAATGGGAGCAGCCGCAAGAAGAAGAAGAAGGATTTTTATTTTCTCTAAAATAATTAAGTACTTTTAATAGCAACACATACCTTAAATGTTTAGTGATAAGCAGTTTCAATAAATACAATTTTAATTTGCAAATTAAAGGCTCTAAAATAAGCAACACATTTAACATTAATTATTCAGTGTGCAGTCTGCACCTCTAGAAGAAATCAATGACTTTGTAGGGCCTAGGAAAATCTTCTTGCTTTCTTGAATGAAATGAATACTTTAATTCTTATTTTATGAGTTTAAAGAAATGTAATGAAAGCAACACTGTTGTAGCGAATTTGGCTTGCAAAAAGGGAAATATCTATGAGTGATTATCTTTCTTTCTTTCGGCTTCTCCAATCAGGGGTCGCCACAGCGGATCATCCGCATGTTTGATTGATTATAACGGGTTATAATTAATTGTAAATATTTGGATTAAATTTTACAATTAATGGTAATAGAATCAATGTTACAATTATTTAAGCTGTTTCTCCACCGAGCAGACAGTATAATCTTTTATGAATTCTAGAAAAGGTTATCTTCCCGGCCAAGAAAGAAACAACTCCCTACTTTATGCCATACTAGTTGTAATTTAGCATGTAGCAGAATCAGTATTCAGTAACTTCGAATTGTGAGCAGCATTTAGACAATCACTTGTGAACATGAGGCGCTTAATGAATGGGACCACATGTAACACAGAACTAAACACAACCATACATATAAGGAAAGAGAGGAAGAGAGAGAGAGACTGAGAGAGGAAGAACGAGAAGAACGAGAAGAAAGTAAGAGAAAGGAAAGAGAAACCTTGGTTGACCACCACCTAATGATTAAATTTAATGATTAAGTGATTAAGGATCAAGGAATCAAAATTCACCATAATAAAGGGGCTCGGACTTAAATGCACATCTAGATAATTGGTAAACGGTTACTTGAATTGGCTTCGTTGCTGAACAAGAGTCCTGATGCGGTAGACAAAGAAGATTTTTGATGGGTCCGTTAGGAGGAAGATGTATGTTTCGCCAGGTTCTACTGAAGATCAGAGTTGTAGACGAAGTTCATGAAGGTAAACCGCCAGAAGATCTGTCTCAATGGGTTTGAGTCCTGTCTCAAAGGAGGGTTTGAGTAAGATTGGTGTGTGTTTAGGACATTTAATGGTCCCCTAGTCACACCCATCTTTGGAGAGATGTCCAATACAAGGCATGATCTTTTGAGAAGGGAAAAACTTTCTTTGTTTCCATTTATGTCCCATTTGCATGGTTGTGGCTGGTCTGGAGAACTGATAAAGTTTTACCCAGAGTGTATTAAAAGCAGTACGGTACACTTCACAACCATATACCATACACCATTCTTTAAAAAATAGAGAGCAGATCATTTTGATACCATGGGTGAAAGGAAAGGACAACATTAACGCAGAGATACATTGATACACTTGAATATAAGCCTTTAAAGTGTAACTAATGCCAATAATTATCGCCTAAATAAAGAAAATGTCCTTATGTGTGTGTGCTGGGAGTGTTTGAGCATGGGTTGTATGCTAACACCCCGACAGTGGTGCTTGGTGCTGGATGTGAATTGCCTTTCCATTGGAATGTCTTTGAAGTTAGGTGACCAGAGAACTGTCTGCCTTTGTAATGTGGGAGAAGATACTTAGACATGAAACCCCCCAATATAACTGTAGATGTTGAGTTCCAGTCTGTAATATATATATACAGATGTTAAGGGTTAAAAGAGGTGTCTGGGATATGAGATCCAACAAATTAACAAATGATTCAAGGCAGACGCTACACTGTATTCAGTATAACCTACTTATTAAACTAATTTGAACAATATAACTTACTTATTTAAAATTAGTCAACTGTATGAGTCTTGCACTGCAAATACACTTTATTTGTTTTATTTTAAAACATACTATGCAAAAGCTCTCCAACATAGAAGCAATCAAACCATGTCAGGTTATTTATTGCTTTAGACAAATGACTGGGAAAGCCTTTTTTCTCTAATACACATCTGTGTATTGGTATCATTTCAGTGGTTGCATTTCTTTGTTTGGCATGTATCTTCTTCTTCTTTTGGCTTCTTCCATTATTGGTTGCCAGACACCTCTATAATTAACAAAACTGTTTATACTTCTGGTTTATAAGAAAATGGAGTTATTAAATATATTAAATAAAAAAATATTTAAAAAATATAAATTATAAAAAAAACATTGAATTTATTTGTAGTTTATGTAAGTTTAGCAATGTTTTAAAGTAATTTTTTCTTACATTTTTCAAATTATCTTTATAATTTATACAGGATTACCGTTAAAGAAATGCACACTGAACATGGTTTATATACTCTATTGCTCTCTCTCTCTCTCTCTCTCTCTCTCTCTCTCTCTCTCTCTCTCTCTCTCTCGCTCTCTCGTCAAGATCATCCTCAACAGAATTGAAATGGAGCTCATCAAGCTATTAGACAGATCAGCAGAGTGATATTACTTTATATTAGCTATGCTGAACCAGGTAATAAATCCATGTGGGAACATCAATTTCCATGAAAAGCATAGCAGATGCACTGTTCTGAGTAATATCCCAAGTCAGGATCCTTAAAGAGACCAAGGTGCATAATCTATGTCACACACACACACACACACACACACACACACACACACACACACACACACACACACTGTCTAAACTTTATGAATTATTGAGTAATAAGGTGACAAATCAAAAACAGATGTGTTTGAGAAGTATATTAATTTAATACTAATTTAATTAATATACTAATACTAATACTAATAATACTCTATACTGTCTCTATACTGTCTCTATACTGTCTCTACTAATACTAACTAATACTACTCTATACTGTCTCATATTGTCTGTATTGTCTTGTATAGTCTGTTTTTGTCTTGTTGTGTCTGTTTTGTCATGTATAGGTTTTTATTTATGTCTGTACTTTTGAGAGTAACAAACAGCTGGAACCAAATTCCTTGTGTGTGTCAACACACTTGGCCAATAAACCTGATTCTGATTCTGATTCTGATACTAAAGGAAATGTTATGTGTTAATTCATGTGCAAAAAATAGCTATATTTGGGATAAACAGTTGGAAGCCCCATTATTTTTATATGGTGGGCATGAGGAAATAACAAAATTGTCATGGTCTGTTATTTGTGGTGCTTCTTTACCATCCTAGATTTCTTTCTTTCATTTACTCAGTAAGAGTGGTCATGTGGGTTTGTGGGTGATTTCAGATAACATAAATACTTCACAGACATATAATCCTATAAATGCACCCTTTGGTTCCATCCATTTTAGCTTTAAATTTAGCTTTTTTGTAGCAAGTCCATTTAGAATGGACTTGAACCTTTTAAGAAAATATTTTAAAACAAAACCATATAGTTAAATACTACCTAAAAAAAATATCATTTAGAAGCCTAAATCTCATTCCTTCAACACTATAAATAGAAGAGAATTTCAAATGATTTTCCTTGTAAAAGAAATAATGTTTAAAAGAAATAATTATGTGTGTGTGTGTGTGTGTGTGTGTGTGTGTGTGTGTGTGTGTGTGTGTGTGTGTGTGTATATACACAATATTGCATATCTGTGAGTGGTAACAGGCTTTTGAATATTAAAGTCCAAAGACACACTCTATTGATTAAACATGTATTAACTGAAGCTTTTGGCATATACCTCCTTTACTTTAGATCATTGCTTGCTAAGAATATAAAAGAGGTAGGAGGACATAATCATGTAAATCGTAAAAGAAATGAGGCTAAAAGAGTATACAGTGGTGTGAAAAAGTGATTTCTTATTTATTTGCATGTTTGTCACACTTTAATGCTTTAGATCATCAAACTAATTTAAATATCAGTAAAAGAGAACACAAGTGAACACAACATGCAGTTTTTAAATGAAGGTTTTCATTATTAAAGGGAAAACAAAATACAAAACTACATGACCCTGTGTGAAAAAGTGTTTGCCACCCTGTTAAAACGGTGGTTTATTACACCTGAGTTGAATTTCTCCAGCCACACCTGTTCACAATCAAGAAATCTCTTAAACCTGCCTGACAAAGTGAAGTGGACAAAAAGATCCTCAAAAGCTAGACATCATGTTGAGATCCAAAGAAATTCAGAAACAAATGAGAGAGAATGTAATTGGACATTCGGTGCAACCCAGATGAGGATGGGTTCCCTCTTAAATCTGGTTCCTCTCAAGGTTTCTTCCTTATGCCATCTTGGGGAGTTTTTCGTTGCCACAGTTGCTCATCAGGGACAAACTTACTTACAATGAACATATTTACTTTTAATCACCACATTATCTGTGTAAAGCTGCTTTGAGACAATGTTCATTGTTAAAAGCGCTATACAAATAAAAATTAATTGAATTGAATTGAATTAATTCAGATCTATCAGTGTGGAAAAGGTTATGAAGCCATTTCTAAAGCTTTGGGACTCCAGTACACCACAGTAAGAGCCATTATTCACAAATATCAAAAACATGGGACCGTGGAGAACCTTCCCAGGAGTGGCCAGCCAATCAAAATTACCCCAAGAGCACAGCGACGACTCATCCAAGAAGTCACAAAAGACCCCACAACAACATCCAAAGAACTGCAGGCCCCAATTGCCTCAGTTAAGGTCAGTGTTTATGACTCCACCATAAGAAAGAGACTGGGCAAAAATGGTCTGCATGGCAGAGTTCCAACACGAAAACCGCCGCTCGAAAACAACGGCTTGTCTCAGTTTTGCCAGAAAACATCTTCATTATCCTCATGACTTTTGAGAAAATACTCTGTGGACTGACGAGACAAAAGTTGAACTTTTTGGAAGGTGTGTGTCCCATTACCTCTGGCGTAACACGCGTTTCAGAAAAAGAACATTATACCAACAGTAAAATATGGTGGTGGTAGTGTGATGATCTGGGGCTGTTTTTCTGCTTCAGGACCTGGAAGACTTGCTGTGATAAATGGAACCATACATTCTGCTGTTTACCAAAAAATCCTGAAGGAGAATGTCTGGCCATCTGTTCGTGACCTCAAGCTAAAGCAAACTTGGGTTCTGCAGCAGGACAATAATCCAAAACAGCTGTAACAGAATCATTGTAAGTGATCACAAACGCTTGATTGCAGTTGTTTCTGCTAAGGGGCGGCCCAACTAGTTATTAGGTTTAGGGGAAAACACTTTTTCACACTTTTATTTGTTTTCCCGCAATAATAAAAACCTTCATTTAAAAACTGCGTGTTGTGTTCACTTGTGTTATATTTGACTAATATTTTAATTAGTTTGATGATCTGAAACATTAAAATGTGACAAACATGCAAATAAATTAGAAATCAGGAAGGGGCAAACACTTAAAGATGTATGTAAATTGTATGTTGCATTGTTTTTTTTTTTTTTTTTGCAAATAGGCTTTAAAATATATTATCATTTTCTACCTAATGTTAATTTTGTTCAATGGAAGCAAGCAAGTTCAATTTTATGTTTACTTTTCATTTGAATTAATTTTGGACATACACTACACAGGCATGAAATAATGACATCATAGACAGCAAGTGAACATTTTGTGTGGTCAGAACCAACAGACGAGCTATTGTAAGTCAAATTCCTCAAGAAGTTAATGCTGTTAATATTCAACAGGTCAGGACTGTTTTGGCAGCAAAAGGGTACCAACACAATATTATTTAGGTGGTCATAATGTTATGCCTGATCAGTGGCCATTAAGTTATGCCTGGTCGGTGTAAATGATTTAATAAGTAATTTTACTTAGTACGTATGGTTCATATACAATAAATCTTTGGTCTCTGAATGTTAGCTTACTATTTGGGGAATACATTTTCAAATTGTATTTATTTTGGTCACATTAGGTTATTTTTTTTTTTTTTTCTCGATGTCGTATACTTGTTCAGAAGAAGAGTTACTTTATTTTCCCGGAGTGTTTACTTAAGATTCAGAGAAAACTGTTACTTAGTAAACTCCAGTTTCCTCAATATGAACTAGCGTTTCTTCTGTAGCAGATTCTGTTTCAACTTTGTGTTAAATGATTTGCTTTTGGGTAAATTATTTAGAAAAAGGCAGCTACAGCTCGTTAGCTACAGAGGGAGCTAGAGCAGACATAAGGGAAAGCTTTTTTATGGAGACTTTCTTATATGAGTAGTTAGTGGGGTAGAGTCAAAAACTAGGTAGAAATTAGTGTGTTATATAATTACTGTGAATATATAATTATTTTGTTAGAATATATTGGGGCAGTTATAATAATAATAATTATAATAATAATAATAATAATAATAATAATAATAATAATAATAATAACTTTAACCACTTTTTAACTTGTCTTATGTATATATTAACTAATTTAATGGTTAAGCATAAGGTCATTCATGCCTTTTGCTTATCTGGGTGTTGGCATATAAGGGATTGTACTTGTATGTGGCTGAAACTTAAAATGAAATGTAGTAAATCTCAACTAGGGCTAAATCTGGCATTGGTTTCATATAGATTCAGGTGGGGCCCCCTATATAACCAATTGCCAGTGACTCAAACTTGGAGGAATCCAATGATATCAAAAGGTGGAGCAGAACAAACTATAGCAGTAGAAAGGTAAATAGAGTTGAAGATAAGAAGGAGTACACACCTGAAAGCAAAATAAGCAGAATACTGTTATGACAGTTTTTTTTTTTTCTTTCACAGATCTCACTTGTACAGATTGTGCGCAAGGGACACATACGCTATATGGAAAAAAGTATTGTGACACCTGACCATTGCAACAACAAGGAATGTAATGACATTTCATTTAAATACATAGACATTAATATGGAGTTGTTTCCCCATGTTGCAGCTATAACAGCTTTCAGTTTTCTGGAAAGGCTTTCTTTAATAGTTTGTGTAGGAATTTCATTCAATACTTCAGCATTTGTAAGGTCAACACTGTCGTTGGACAAAATCTCCCTTCCACTTCATCTCAATGGTTTTTCATGGGGTTGATTTGTAGGCTCTGTGCAGGCCAGTCAAGTTACTCAACACAAAACTCATCTAACCATGTCTTAATGGACCTTGCTTTGTATAGTAGGGCACAGTCATGCTGGAATATAAAAGGGCATTCACTGTTCCCACTAAAATGAAAGCATAGCCAATCACATCTTGGTATGCTAAATCATTTTGATTCTCCTTCACTGGAAGTAAGTGGCTTAGCCCAATCCCTGAAAAACAGCCCATCCTCCACCAAACTTTACAGAGCGCACAATACATACGGGGAGGTAACTTTATACTGGCATCCACCAAACCCAAACTTGCTCATTTAGACTGCCATACAGAGAAGTTTTGTGACAGTTATTGTGCTAATATACATGTCAATGAACGTTTTTTTTTGTTTGTTTTCAGTTATGTAATTAGCAGCTGTGTGACTTTTCATGATCTTCCACATTATTGCTAAGTTGCTGCCTAAATTCCTAAATGCTTCCAAGTTCCAATAATACTGCTTATATTTGCACATTGATTGAACATTGAGCAAGGATGACTTTTCATGAAAATATTTATTGCAAATGAGGCATCCTACCATGCTTGCACTCACTGAGGACTTCAGAATTATTATTTTATTTTTTTTGTAAATGCAGATTACATGGCTAGATGTTTGGATTTGTATACTTGTGACAATGGGTCTGAGTGAAACACCAGAATGTAATATTTAAAATGTTTTTTCCCATTACTTTTGTCCATATAATGTATATTATTATATTGAGTGTCAAAAGTGCCTGTCTAATATGTGGTTTTCTAGTTGTTCTACTGTTCAGAAAAGTGCATGAATGGTGTATTGCACACACACACACATACACACAGACATACACACACACATACACACAGACATACACAAAGACATACACACAGACATGAACAATTTGTTGGTAAGCTGCCACATAGAGGAAAGAAGAATCCACATTTTTCTCTGAAATAACATGAAACTGACTAAAGTAATTATTTTGCTTATTCTATTTTTTTTATATACAAATTTGACTTACCTTTATATTGCATTGGTTTGTTTAGTTTAGATTTAACTGAATATTTGAAATAATAAACAAAATGGCCAAAAAAAGATCTCCTAGCTCCTAAAAAAGAAATATAAAACACATTAATTGTAGTGATGTTTCAGACTAATTGTTTAATTTAATTAGGTAAGGTTTAATTTAATAAGTCTACAATCATTCAGTCATTCAAGGTCCACTGGATTTTAGCCAACTGAAGTTTAGCCAACTGAAGTTTTGAACAAATTATTGCCCAAAAACTGGCAAAACCTAAATAAATAGTGATCACACTACAGTAAATTTTTCCTGGTTCAATTTTATGAGCTTGTTATAAGGCCATTAAACCCAGCCATTAGGGAGGCACAAGCCAGTGCACTCTTAAATCCCAAGCCCGGATAAATGGGGAGGGTTGCGTTAGGTAGGGCATCCAGCGTAAAACGTGCCAAATCGAATATGCAGGTCACGATTAAGAATTTCATACCGGATCGGTCGAGGCCCGGGTTACCAACGACCGCCACAGGTATCGTTGGCCAACAGGGTACCGGTGGAAATTGGGCTACTGTTGGCCGAAGAAGGAGAAGGAAAGGTGGAAGATGTCTACAGAGCCGACAGGGAAAGGAGAAGTGTAGGAGAGTAGAGGTTAAGGTTGGTACTTTAAATGTTGGCACTATGACTGGTAAAGGGAGAGAGGTAGCTGATATGATGAAGAGGAGAAAGGTAGATATGTTGTGTGTTCAGGAGACCAAGTGGAAAGGGAGTAAGGCCAGAAACATTGGAGGTGGGTTAAAACTGTTTTATCATGGTGTGGATGGAAAGAGAAATGGTGTAGGGGTGATTCTGAAGGAAGAGTACAGTAAGTGTGTAGTGGAGGTGAAGAGAGTTTCTGATAGGGTGATGATTGTGAAGCTGGAAGTTGAAGGGATGATGATAAATGTCATCAGTGCCTATGCTCCACGAGTCGGCTGTGAGATGGAGGAGAAGGAAAGAGTCTGGAGTGAATTAGATGAAGTGGTGGATGGTGTACCTAGAAATGAACGATTGGTGATTGGTGCAGACTTTAATGGACATGTAGGTGAAGGGAACAGAGGTGATGAGGAGGTAATGTGTAGGTATGGCCTAAAGGAGAGGAATGTGGTAGGGCAGATGGTGGTAGATTTTGCTAAAAGGATGGAAATGGCAGTGGTGAACACTTATTTTAAGAAGAAGGAGGATCATAGGGTGACCTATAAGAGTGGAGGAAGGTGCACACAGGTGGATTATGTTCTATGTAGGAGATGCAACCTGAAGGAGATTGGAGACTGTAAGGTGTGGTCGGGGGACAGTGTAGCTAGACAGCATCGAATGGTGGTCTGTAGGATGGTTTTGGAGGCAAAGAAGAAGAGGAGGAAAGTAAGGACCGATAGAAGAATAAGATGGTGGAAACTGAAGGAGGAAGAGTGTAGTGTGAGGTTCAGGGAAGAGGTCAGACAGAGGCTCGGTGGTGGTGAAGAGGTGCTGGATGATTGGGTAATTACTGCAGGAGTGATGAGGAAGGCAGCTAGAAAAGTACTTGGTGTGACATTGGGAAATAGAAAGGAAGACAAAGAGACGTGGTGGTGGAATGAGGAAGTGCAGGAGAGCAAAAGGGAAAGAGGTTAACAAAACAGAAGTGGGATCGACATGGTGATGAGAAAAGTAGGCAGTAGTTCAAGGAGATGCGGCAGCAGGTAAAGAGGGATGTGGCGAAAGCCAAGGAAAAGGCATACGAGGAGCTGTATGAGAGGTTGAACACTAAGGAGGTAGAAAAGGATTTGTACCAATTGGCCAGGCAGAGGGACTGAGCTGGGAAGGATGTACTGCAAGTTAGAGCAATAAAGGATGGAGAGGAAATGTGTTGACTAGTGAGGAGAGTGAGTTGAGAAGGTAGAGGGAGTATTTTGAGCAGCTGATGAATGAGGAAAATCAGAGGGAGAGAAGGTTGGATGATGTGGAGTTGGTGAAGAAGGAAGTGGATAGGATTAGTAAGGAGAAAGTGAGAGCAGCGATTAAGAGGATGAAGAGTGGAAAGTCGGTTGGACCAAATGACATACGGGTAGAAGCATGGAGATGTTTAGGAGAGATGGCAGTGGAGTTTTTAACCAGATTGTTTAACAAGATTCTGGAAGGTGAGAGGATGCCTGAGGAATGGAGAAGGAGTTTGCTGGTACCGATCTTTAAGCATAAGGGAGATGTGCAGACCTGCAGTCACTACAGGGAAATTAAGTTGATCAGTCACACCATGAAGTTATGGGAAAGAGTAGTGGAAGCCAGGCTGAGAGAAGAGGTGACCATCTGTGAGCAACAGTATGCTGAGGAAGAGCACCACAGATGCCTTATTTGCTTTAAGAATGTTGATGGAGAAGTATAGAGAAGGACAGAAGGAATTGCATTGTGTATTTGTGGATTTAGAGAAAGTGTACGACAGAGTGCCAAGAGAGGAGTTGTGGTATTGTATGAGGAAGTCAGGTGTGTCAGAGAAGTATGTGAGGGTGGTGCAGGACATGTATGAGGACTGTGTGACAGCAGTGAAGTGTGCAGTAGGAACGATAGACTGGTTTAAGGTGTAGGTTGAACTGCATCAAGGAGCGGCCCTGAGCCCTTTCCTGTTTGCAGTGGTGATGGACAGGTTGACGGACGAGGTCAGACAGGAGTCTCCCTGGACTATGATGTTTGCGGATGATATTGTGATTTGTGGTGAGAGTAGTGAGCAGGTTGAGAAGAGCCTGGAGAGGTGGAGGTATGCGCTGGAGAGAAGGGAATGAAAGTCAGTAGGAGTAAGACAGAGTACATGTGTGTAAATGAGAGGGAGGGCAGTGGAGTGGTGCGGTTGCAGGGAGAAGAGGTGGAGAAGGTGGAGGAGTTCAGGTACCTGGGGTCAACAGTGCAAAGTAATGGAGAGTGTGTTAGGGAAGTGAAGCAAAGAGTGCAGGCAGGGTGGAGTGTGTGGAGAAGAGTGACAGGAGTGATTTGTGATAGAAGAGTATCTGCAAGAATGAAAAGGGAGAGTTTATAGGTCTGTGGTGAGACCTGCGATGTTGTATGGTTTAGAGACAGTGGCATTGAGTAAAAGGCAGGAGGCGGAACTAGAGGTAGCAGAGCTGAAGTTGTTAAGGTTTTCGTTGGGAGTGACGAGGATGGACAGGATTAGAAATGAGTTTATTAGAGAGACAGCGCATGTTGGACGTTTTGGTGACAAGGTAAGGGAGGCGAGATTGAGATGGTGTGGACATGTGCAGAGGAGGGACATGAGTTATATTGGTAGGAGAATGCTAAGGATGGAGCCACCAGGAAGGAGGAAAAGAGGAAGGCCAAGGAGGAGGTTCATGGATGTGGTGAGGGAAGACATGCAGGTAGTTGGTGTGAAAGAAGCAGATGTAGAGGACAGGGTGGTATGGAGACAGAGGATCCGCTGTGGCGACCCCTAATGGGAGCAGCCGAAAGAAGAAGAAGAAGTCATAAGGCCATTGATGGGCTCCATCAGGTTTCAATAACCAAAAAAATTTATATTTTTAAAAAAACGTTCTTAAAAGCAAACTAACTGAGGCACATGAGGGCTCAGAAGTGCATTGGTTTAATATGACCAATGATTTTATGTTAAGGCCATTGAAAGCTTTGCAAATGCATTCAGGTCCCAACCAATTCGCTCACTGAAATTTTATTCTGGTAAAAATTTTATATATGTATGTATAAAAAAACAGTCAATCTTAAAATTAATTATTGTAATGTGACTTTTCGTGTTGGGAAATAATTTTCTCAACACCAAAAAACTGAAATATCTCGCTTACATAAATATTAAACCCTTATGATGTGGATGCTGCCAGGTTACAAAGATTAAAGAAATTGCCTTAATGAGAACACAAGTACTTTACCAATGTAATCTATCTGTACATCATTAAAGTTATCGATCACATTTTCTAGATGAATTGTTAAATTTTTAAAAGGTCCGTGGTCAGGCTATGAATCTGAAGGAAAATTAAGACCAAAGAACACTCCACAGAAGTTAGAGATAAGGCAATAAAAATGCATAAATTAAATATAGGAAATATATATTTAAGGAATAAAATATATCTAAATGTTTGGATATCCCAGTGTGCAGCGTTGCAACAAAACTCAAAGCTCTAACAAGAAGGAAACTTGTAAGAGAAGCCACAGAGAGGCCAATAATCACAGACACTACAGAGATCAGATCTCTGCTTAATAATGCACCAGTCAGCCATATTAACTGCACTGCATAAAAAATTTACTCAAAAAGTGTCTTTGAAAGCATGTCTGGAGCTGGTCAGAAAGGCCAGCTGCAATAAGAAGAAGGTTTTGTGGTCAGATGATAAAGATCTTTGACCACAACTTAAACTGGTGTTTGTGGCACAAACCTAAACTTTCACATATCTTAAAACACACCATCTTTATAGTGAATTATGGTGATGGCAGCATCATGTTGAAGAGATTCTTCTCAGCTAATCTGCCAAAATGAATAGGCCAAAAACACTTTGTCACTTTGTTCAAAAGGTACATATGTTCCCCAAAAGACTTAAAGCTGTTACTGCAGCAAAAGGTGGCTATGCCAAACACAACCCATTCAAAAACAGATGAGACACTTTCAAATTATAATAAAAAAAGTATGCAATGATTTGCAAATCTCACAAATTCATATTTTATTCACAGTAGAACATAAAAAAAAACCAAATGTTTACACTGAGGAAATGTAGAATTTTTCTAGTAAAAAAAAGGTAATTTTATAATTGAAGGCCACAACACGGCTCAAAACATAGGAACAGCATGTGTGCATAGTCTCGAAAAAGGATCTCAAATTTCAATTCATCTGACCACAGAACAGTTTTCGACTTCTCCTCAGTTCATTTTTAAAGAGCTTTGTCCTAGAGAAGATGGATGGTTTCTGGATCATGTTCACACGGCTTCTTCCCTGCATGACAGCTTTACCTGCAATTGTGGATGGCATGTCAAACTGTGTTCACAGACAGTGATTTCTGGAGGTGTTTCTGAGTCATCATGCAGTGATTTCATTACAGAATCATGCCTGTTTTTCAGTGTTTTTTGTTGGTCAATAAAACATCCAAACGCTTTGTGTTATTTCAAGCGAGCATGACACAGCACATTAATAATATTTTCCATACTAATATATAATATCAAAAAACAAATAAGAACATCACATTTTTGGGATATGCGAAAAAATGTCAATGTGCTGAGATTTTTCACTGTGATTTTAGTATTATTATTAAATCATCAATAAATCATTTTGGTCACCTTTGGTTGAACTGAAAGCGTTTTTAAACTTAGTATTGAACATATCCCACGTCCAGGACAGCATTCTTAATTTGCTGACCAAGCTCTTTTTTTTTCTTGATTTGGCACTGAGTAAATCTGTGCTCGCCAATTTTCCGATTAAACAATCTTCTTCAATCTGGAAAAGTTGAACCTCTCATCTATAGAGGTGATGGCATCCTTATGTGGTGGTCAGGTGTAACTCATGGGCGGAGATTACGCCAATTGTCGAACAAGCGTGAACCTTATTTATGAAGGATCACAACTCTAAACTCGTAACTAACAAATCTAAAGTTTGCGTAGCCTTTGTGAATCTCTAGGAGAGTTTTACACGCAATATTACGCTGAATTCGCTTATATATCCAGACATTCCATGAATGAGGCCAAATCGGCTTTTGCTGTAGAAGTCTTTCTCCACGCCCTCATTCACAGTTCACCAGTGCGTGTCAGAAAGTTCTGCTGGGTTCATCCCCGTCTGCATTGCTTTCATCCTGAAAAGAAAAAAATCTGGAAGAGTTTCGATATCTGGCATGTACGTTTTATAGCTCTTGCTGTAAATACATGGATATGGCAGACCTTCGTAAGTTGTTTTCCGCCTGCGATGTCAACAAATCGGGAAGAATCGAGTACGAGGATTTCAGTGAGGTTTGCCGAGAGCTCAGTGTTCCTGTCGGGGAGATAAGGACTTTATTCCAAAGGTTTGATGTGGATGGAGACGGTTGTATTAATTACACCGATTTCTGTTCGAGTTTCCACGAAGCGTCTGGAAGCATGAATCTGGCCGCGTTGGAGCACATTGGAGAAAGTCGAGCGAGTGCTTGGGATGAGTTTGAAAATACTTTGGATGGAGATGTGGCCTACTATTTGGGCAGGTGAGTTTCCCTGAACTTGAGTTTGAGTTTCTTACAAATATTATATACGTTCTTATAACTTCAATGGTGTCGAGCTGCAAAAATGTTTTAATTTATTTATATTATGTATAATATTTCAATAACTTTTATTTTCCTGTTATAAATAATGTTGGTGTGTTCAATTCGGTAAACTCACGCTTTTTAAGTGTAAAATAACTCTCTTGCTCTATACAACATATGAAATTAAATGGCAAAATACCTTCATAAAAAGGCCAAAGTGCTACACAACACACACACATTCTCAATCAGTGGAGTTTTTTGTTGTCTCAATGGTGGTATAAAAAATGTTTTGCTATTAAGTTCCTCAACATTTCTACTCTACTTGGGGTCCGGAGATGTGAATCAGACTGAAACCAGTGCAGTAAATGTCTTCGAGGTGTTCGAAATTAGTTTCAGTGCTTGACACGAAATAAAGCATTCCCTTTTCTACCAAAACGTGTTTCCATTATGTCCTGTAGCCTCACCATAAAATGTAAAATGTGTTTCTAGGATGGTAATGGCCTGTCTGGGAGGCCTGTGGGGAACACTTTTGGAAATGCTTTTGATTCTATGATGGGACCTTCCTGGAAACTTATTTGGACTGTTCACTATAGGTAAAAATGCAGTCCTAGGGGACTATTTAGAAATATTCATAGAATATTAACCCGCTTTGAGTATTAATGGCATAAGAATAAGCACATAAGTGATGAGCTAGAAACTATTAATGTTTAAAGATGATATTTAAGGTTTTGTTCCAGCCTGTGTACCTAAAACAATAAACCAGAGGGGGGAAAAAAACACCTTTTTTGAATTGCCACTTTTTTATTACAAGATAACCAAAATGGAATGATCATCGCAAGTGGTTTTCTCTAATTGTCAGAGGATAAAATATTCCAAGGGTGCTTTCTGTACAAGCAGGGGGTCCACCAGCTTCAGCGAGCCAAATAAATGTGGTCAGGGAGTTCACAGTTAAGATTATTATTATTATTATTATTATTATTTCCTTAATACATTGGCTTTAAAGAAATCAGACTATTTAAGTGCTTGTTAAACTGTTCATCTTTTTACAACCCCATACTTTTTCCAAATATAAGAAAAGGCAGTAGCCATTAAGAAAATGGAATTCTTTGTTTTGGGGTGTGGGGTGTGTGTGTGTGTGTGTGTGTGTGTGTGTGTGTGTGTGTGTGTGTGTGTGTGTGTGTTAATGACCTCTATAGGGAAGTCCCTCTCAATAGAAAGAAGCAGAAGATAACTGAACCTGTTGTAGAAGTTGGTCTTTATTATTTTAATTTCAGCAAAACACTACTTGTAGTTGTCACTGTTGATGTATGTGTATGAGAAGCTTTTTCAGGATGGGGAAATTTGTGTAAATGTCACTGACTTTAAGGGCTGTTAGTATATCTTACACATTTGTTATTCTGGTTTAGAATTGAAGACCCTGTTAGCTTCCATTCTTGTTTGCAGCTCTATCATAGCCTTAACCCTCGCTATTTAAAGTGATTTTCACTTTGAATCTGTTGTTTTTATGGACTGCTGTTACAAGTCGGTAAAAATAGTCTTTCTTAATGTTTATTTTATAGATGTAACAAGCAGTAAAGTAAAGTGTTCTATCTAGGAGAATCACAAATTTCTCAATTTTATCTTATTATAAAGTCAATTACTTTCCTGACATACTGTAAGTGGCAAAGTTTGGTTAAAGATAGTAGCTAGTACTGTAGCTTGACTTTTTTTATTAAATTTTTTCCCCCCACATTTTGCTGTTTTTATGTACTATTTCTCTCTTAAAAAAAGAGATTTTGCAAATAAAACACCATTTTCACAGAATATTGTACCAAGGTGACTTCAGCTCCATGGTCTCTGCCAGGTGCTCTGATATTACCATTAAAGTTAAAACATTAAAACTATTTTACAAAAGAGTAACTTAGTCTAAACTCATGCAGGTGTGTGTGTGTGTGTGTGTGTGTGTGTGTGTGTGTGTGTGTGTGTGTGTGTGTGTGTGTGTGTGTATATATATATATATATATATATATATATATATATATAGATATATATATATATATATATATATATATATATATATATATATATATATATATATATATATATATATATATATATATATAGATAGATAGATATTGATTGGAAAACAAGTTTTTAAGTAAATGAAAATGCAGCAGAGAGGAAAATCATTGATTGGAAAATTATTGATGCAAAAAAATGGTCAGAAGTTTATACTGACTGGAGAAATTTTCTGATGAAGCTAATGCAGCCATTCAACTTCAATAAATGGATACCAGTTTAAGAACAACAAACCAAGGTCAATTCACATCATAAAAGTGAAAAAGCAAGTAGGGGCTGCTTAGGCCAGTTGGAATGCACCCTTCCAATAGCATGAGGAAGAATTATTTTCCCCAAGGGTAAAGATTCAGCAGAAATTGTTTTGAAAAATAGATTGGGGGAAAACATGAAATTCCATTGCAAAATTATAATTTTCTTTATCTGTTTTAAATTCACTTACCTGTATCAGACGAGAATTGCAAAGACATCAACCAGATTACACCAGAAGGCCAATCAGTGGTTTAAGAAGCAACGTAAAAAGGACCTTTTAATAAACATCTGCAAACCTAACTAGTCCTAGAACTTGTACGGCACATAGAATTATCAATAAGGCAAAGAAACAATCCTGAAGAGATTTGTATCTAGCTTAATATGCTACACTTCTATGAATAGGCTCTAGAACATGGTTTGCAGGATGAAGAGCATGGGAAGTGGATCACATACAACATATCAGGAAAAATAAAGGCGCCATTCAGACCAAGAAAATGCATAAGAAACGCAATAGCAGAAGCCTTTGAAATGGACTCGGAAGGAAACTACCACCCTGAATTCTAATCAATGAATGTCTGCTCTAATAACAAGGATTTAATTAAGCCTTCATGATGGATCATTAAAAGCTATAAAATGTTTATGATACTGCCTTTGGCTCAGATAAAAATAATCAATTTCTAAAGAAATCACTCTGGGTATTTTTTACTTCATTTGGACTTCTGGAACATGAACATTCAGTAATTCTCATTATCATTTGATTAGGTTAGAATCATATGTCTGTCTCTCTTTTTTTTTTTTTTTTTTTTTTTTTTTAGGATAAAGCTTTTGTTACAACTTGAAGGTATGGTATCTAGGAACATCCTTTATCAAATCTGCTTTAGAGGATGATAACCCATTTGTATTTCCAAATTTCAGTACAATTGAAAGGCAACTACTGTTTATTTACAGGATGAACCGGTGGTCAGCTGAAAATGGTTTCAGATTTTCTAAAACACACTTTTTATTAATGAAACCCCCCTAAAAATTAATAAGGAACTCACTTTCTTAATCCTTCAATTTGATGATTAAATTTTTTTCCCATACTGGACAAAACCAAATGGGGAGCACTTTAAATTATTGTTCAGCCAACAAACCATAAAGTATACCCAGATGCTTGAAGGGGATTACAGCTCACATTGTGAACTTTTAGAACTTTACCAATGTAGAGTTTATATACAAAGCCAATGAACCATGACTTCAAAATGGAATGCAAACAAAACAAAACCCCAGCTTACTTTACAGTCTTCTATCCCCAGAACACTCATTTGTATGAGAGTAAACCTAAAAGCATCAGACCTTTCAGCATTTGCATTAAACCACATTTCTGCTGGCTTCTGGATCATATTGGAGTATAAACTGATGGTTCTGCAAAGATGGCAATAAACCTGGAGGTAGAAAAATGTCGTATTTCTCTCTTACCCTCTTTTCTGTAACGCTGTTTTATCTGTCTGTTGTTGAACGTGGTGGTCAAATAAAATTTAATTAATTGTGAAGTTTATCTTCACTGTGCCCCTTTGGTCACTGAAGAGTCTGTCTAAATTCTCTGTAGAGTATAACTCCCTTTCATTAGTATTTTTGTGCCCATTTTATGATTTCACATTTTTGAGTATCTTTCCTATTGGCTGGGTTTTTATTGCTTGTTAGATCCATATATGAGTACTAAATCTGTGTGGGCTTAGTTTCTTCCTACTGAGCTTTATTTGACTGACTCGCCCTTTTAGTCAAGAAATGTTAGTCACTTTAAGAGTTCAAGTCTTGGGTCTTTCAAGCATTTGAGCTGGAGCTTACTTTAGATCTGCAGTGATTCCTGCTTGAACCACTTCTATTTCCATAGTCAATCATACCATGGTCTAATGCCAGAGTATTAACTCTTGAGTCAACTTGCTCTTGAATCCATCCATAAGATGCATCTTAAAATCTACATTTCTCTTCGCTTTCAGTGTGAACCGCTAAGTAAGGGTCCTAACCCTTTATTTATTTATTTTTTTTTTAAACCCTAATTATTGAGGAGGCAAAAATACAGTAGTTCATATATACTGTGATTTTTGCAATTGCATTTCCAGGTCTGCACTAAGGGACGATTATTTTTCTTTTGTTTGCTGCTAGGTTATGGGATCCGTTGAGTGAGTTTTACGAGCAGATTCATGAAACCTCTGACAAGCTTCTGCTTCAGCAATATGAGGAGCTGATTAAAGTTTTAGTGACAGAGAGCAAAGAACATCGGGTGGAGACTGATCAGTTAGAGTCCAGTCTGAGAAGGTGAGTGGTGAGTAAAAGGAGTAGTGCAGTTGGTCTTTGCATTCTCCAATAAGAGTACGTCGACAAGAAATATAGAATAATGTCTCGTTCTGCATTTACACAGAACAAAAAAAAGACAACCTCTGCAATTAGCTATTGGTCGTATGGGTGTTTTTAATATATTAAAAAAAAAAAAAAAAATATATATATATATATATATATATATATATATATATATATATATATATATATATATATATATATATATATATAATATAATTTTTTTTTTTTTTAATTAACTCCATATTGAACAAATTTTCTAGGCGTATGTAAAAAAAAAAAAATATATATATATATATATATATATATATATATATATATATATATATATATATATATATATATATATATATATATATATATAATATAATTTTTTTTTTTTAATTAACTCCATATTGAACAAATTTTCTAGGCGACGTATGTAAAAAAAAAAAAAAATAATAATAATAATAATAGTTTGTTTGTGTATGTATTTGTGTGGATGTGTGTTTGTGTATGTGAGTCATGTTAATTCATTTGTTATTTCATAGTCAGTGCAGGGCTCCAGACAAAAAACACAAAAAAAGCAATTAATGTGATAGTCAAAAATTCTCATTATCACAATGGTAGTGTTTTCTTACTGTCTTTTTTTTTTTTTTTTTTTAAATGAATTGTTCCGGTAGTGAAAAGTTTCCCCACAATTTTTCTCTGCCTGCTTTAGAGCATCAGTTGCAAAACATTTTCTCATGATTATACCTCATCCATAAAAACTCTTATATCTACACTCTTATATCTATAGTTTTTCCAAATGTCTTCTGGCACTTTTGTTTTCACTGACTGACATAGAAAGATGGGGTGTCTGTCATTCTCCTTCTCATTTATGCCATATCTCCATAGTTTGCTTCTACTATAGCAACCTTGTGACTTTTAATCAGTTATGATAGAAATACAGAAATAAAGTGCTTAAGAAAATTGTATGAATACTGGATCTGCGTTAAAGGTTGCTAATAACTGGCTATTATGTCTACTCTTTTCTAATAACAGGACAGAGGAGATGGTGAGCACTCAATTATCAGAGATTGAGGAGGATTTACAGCAGCAGCTAAATTACAAAGAGTTGACTGTCCGAGAGGAGGTGATTTTAAAGTGGAGTTTTATATGCCTTTGTTAATTATTTCTTTATTTACACAACACACTGACAAAGAAAAAACCTTAAAATATAAAGAAATAAAGATAATTGGGTGCATCCAAATTTTGCAGATTTTGGGGGACCTGTGTGTGTGTTTACTGTCCTTAAAATAACTCAACATACAGTTATTGTGTAAATAGCCTGCAACAAAAGTAAGTACACCCTAAATGATAACAGCTGTATGTTGTGTAACCATGCAAAGCCACATGTCCTATCAATCATGTTTGTTTTCGTTTGCTTCACAGGATCATACAAATGTGTGTATCCTGTAATAGAGCAGTTAACAGTTGCTTTGTGTGCAATTCTCTCATACTGACCACTGGATGTTCAACATGGCACCTCATGGCAAAGAACTCTGAGGATTTAGAGATTTGAGAATTAGAATTGTTGATCTCCACAAAGATGCTCTTGGACAGGTTGTCCTTAGCAAAAATTTATGAGTCACTGGAACTATGTCCTGTGGAATGATGAGACAAAGATAAATTGTTTAGCTCAGATGGGGCTGTATGAGTGCTGCTGGTACTAGTTCATTGAGGGGAAACATGGATTCCAGTATGCACTGTGACCTTCTGAAGAAGAACTTGATGTCCTCCCTTCCAACATAATAGCAACTGCCTTGCTGAGAAAGGTGAAGGTGATTAAGTGGTTAATTATGTCTCCAGACCTCCAACCCTATTGGGCACCTGTGGGGCATCCTCAAGTGAAAGATGGAGAAATGTGCTTAACATCCAGCAGCTCCATGATGTCATTATGGAGGAGTGGAAGAGGATCCCAACAACAACCTGTGCGGCTCTGGTGAATTCCATGCCCAGGAGGATTAAGGCAGTGCTGGATAACAGTGGTGCTCACACAGAATATTGACACTTTGGACACAATTTTGACATGTTCACTCAGAGTGTACTCACTTTTGTTTCCAGTTATTTTGAAATTAATGTATGTTAATTTATTTTCAGGACAGTAAATCTGTACTACTATACAGGCTGCACATTAAATGTGGTGTACTCACTTTTGTGAGCTACTGTTTGTGTATACTGTATATATGTATTTTGGTTTGAGAGAAATGTCTGAATAGATGACTCAAATAATTTCATTTAATGAATCCATCCAGGAGCAAAAGAAAACGGAAGGGGCCATCGCAATGCTGCAGCTAAAGCATGAAAATGAATTGCTAGACTTACAATCAGCCATAGAGAAGCTTACGCAGGTAAGAATAATTAAATGCTCGGTTGTTTGCCAGAAAATGCTTTGCTGTGTTTAAATGACATCTGTATGAACTGGTGCTGAAACTAACAATTATTTTGATAATCGATTAATTGGACGATTATTTTCTCTCTCTAAGGGAGATGTAAGGTGATGTTTTGCTTATTTTACCTACATGAAACCCTAATTCGGGGTATTTATGTATAAAAGTGTAAAAAAAAAAAAAATGCAAAAGCCACAATATCTTTAGTTTTGCTTTTATCTTTAATTAAGCTTATAGTGGCTGCTTGTTGAGTGAATAGGGGATTTCTCCTTTCAACAAATTCACTCGTTTCTTTCTGTAAAAAAAAAAATACAAAAACAGCATTTGAGTATGCAAGGTGAAGAAATTTCCTATAAATCAATGTTTGTATTGTTTTAAATGAGATGGCAAGTTGACAGCCATGCTAATTTGCTGCTTTTAGATTTAGTGTTTGTTTTAAATAAATCCATCAATATGTCATAAACGAGCTGATTGCACAACCTGATGCTCGCGAATCACGACTGAACAGATCCAGATTACAAACAAACAGTTTACACAATAGCTCTTCATTACACTATAACATTTTCACAAGTTGAGGATTATACAGTATTTGCTTACCAAGTGATGTTTCACCTTCATCCATGACTTGGGAGGCTTCTCTATTTCGCAAGCGGCTGTGTTATCTTATCGTCATGCTAACCTGTAACTTGAGTAGCCCAACTGATTGATAAGGATTAATAATAATATTTGAAAAAATTATAAATGAATCAAGTAAAGTGCCCTTCACTATTATTAGTGCCTTTTGGTAAATTCAACCTTGGCCTTTTGTAAAAAATAATAACTAATAATAATTTTTGCCAAAATACATATAGCCACTACCTCAGAACAGCAATTGTGGCTGCTTTTCAGGTTGAGGCCATCTCCAAACAATTTGAAATTAGCTATTTTTCCAGTGAGAGAGATTTTACAATTGGCGAACCATTTAAGACATTTGCTAATCTTTCCAGCACTGGACAGCCCAGCAAATTCAGTTCCAAGTTAGACTATTAAACAATCAAAGATCAAGAAAAACCCAAGAACTATATCATGCACATTAGAAAAGTATCCAGATCTGAATTCATAGCTGTTTTCTTGCAATGTATTTTAGGTCTAGTAGATAAAGTTTTGTGCATTTAGTTTCCCAGTTTCCAAATATCAGTAGTGATCTCTGGGTCTCAATTATTTTTTACAATTAATTTTACAATAGATTTTAGTTGTAGGCCTGTTTAAGGTTAAAATGATTATCTTTTCTTTGAGCCAAAAATATTCCTCATAATTATGGTAAACACATGCTAAATACAATCGTCCCTCGATTCATCACAGTTCGAATCTCTCAGTCCCATTCACCATTTTCAGTTTGGCACATAACTACCTTTTCACAAGTGGCCCATATTTCAGTTCATCATAAGAAATTAGTAGCATTACAAAAAACTTTAGGTTTCAGCTTATTTTTATACTATTTTAAGTAATTATTATTGGTTGTAGTATCCTCTGACATAAAAAAAAAAAAAGGGCAGAGTTGACTACATACGTCACCAGATTTAGCCAATGAAAATAATAGATTATAACGAACTCGGCTCCTTTTTGGACGTCATAGGACACTTCAACCAATAAACAAGCAGAAAAACGATGCATAGGCTACGGTACTGTACTATACTACAGTACTCACTATAAATGTGATATTTCTAAGAATTTACACATTATCTCGCTATATTTTGCTAATGTTTTCTGTGGGTGTTTAAAAAGTGTAAGAGGATGGTTTATGGCTTAAACAATAAAAAAAATAATAATTTAAATTTTGTGGTGGTATCGAGGAAATCTGTTCCTCACGGTCGGTTTTGGCACGTAACTACCGCAATTAACGGAGGACGACTGTATATACTTTTCAAATGTTAGCTGATTGTAAATGTAAGGTTAGCCTCACATCTGAATGTACACTGCACATAGAAATAAACTGTATTTAAAATAACGCTTAATTCAAAGGCAAATATGTGACACATTCACAGCAAAGGGGAAGTAATAGGGATAAAGTTTCTCAGCCTATTAATAGTCAAACGTTGTGTCCAAGTAACAGAAAATAAGTTTGAATATCTTTACGCAGTTTGTGATACCCATTGGAAAGTAAAGCTCAAACTCGTAGCTGTAGTCTTGCCAGATGTGCCAAACAGTAATAATGGTGAAATAAAATATTGTCGTGTGATTCATATACAGTTTTTACACAACTTAAGTCTAACTATAGATTGGGTGATCATGAGAAGGTAAAAGGTTTTGCTTTTGTTTTCACTGTTTAAAGAGGAACAGTTTATTAATTGCATTTCATGTTTCTGTTTATTTTTATTTTGCACAGTTCTATTTTGAGCTTTTCAATTTTTTTTTTTTAATACCAGGAGGAGGCAGAGTTGACCAACCCCAAAGAAGAGGTCATCAAATTAAGAACAAAAATCCGAGAGGTTACTCAGGTATGGGGAAGTTGGAAATGTATGTGATGTTTGGGAAATGATTTATACATTCAGCATGTTGGAGTAATACTAGATAAATACTTGTACATACTAGGTGGGCTTTAAATTGAACGATTGTAGATGCACCAAGCAGTAAATTATTCGTATTTTATTCAAACGTGTGTCTGTGTTTCTCCGAATGATCATTATAAAATCATTCGTCATGTTACTTGGAATACTAGTAGTGTTTAAACTTTATGCTATATTCTGAGAATTATTATTATTTATTTTTTTGGTGAATGGACTAGCAAATTTTTTTTCTTTCTCACCAGAGGTATGTTTATATTATAGAGGCAATTTTTAAATTTTCCACTCACTGTCTTAAATTTCTACAATTCTTACCTGTCATTCTCATTCTAGGAAAACGAGGACTTCAGAAAATCTCTTTTGAAAGCCCAAATGAACATCTCTGTCCTGCAGGTAGAGTTGGACAAACTTAAAAATGCCTATGCTGATGAAAAACTTCAGCATGAAAGGTAAGAATTTAAGACTAATTAAGCCTAAACTATGGTTTTAATAAACACACTGTTAGTCACATTAGAAATGTGTGGGTTTAAGCAAAAGATGTGTTGATTTTTAAATTGTTTAATACATCTAGGTGTAAATATCCACAATGTTGGCCAGAATCCTGACTGCTGCTTTTATTTTCATCTTTTGATGCCCTGTTTGTTTAGGGAAATTATTTTTAGACATAAAAAAGGTCCCCTGGTGGTCTAGTGGTTAAGATGCAGCGCTCTCACCGCTGCAACCCGGGTTCGATTCCCGGTCAGGGAACCATCCCCAGCCACTCTCAGTGCCGGTCCCAAGCCCGGATAAATTGGGGGAGGGTTGCGCTAGGAAGGGCATCCAGCGTAAAACGTGCCAAATCAAAATGTGCGGATGATCCGCTGTGGCGACCCCTAATGGGAGAAGCCGAAAGAAAGTTTATTTTTAGACATAAAAAAATTAGGCAACTTCGATTTGCGTTTCACTGCCTCACCATTTGTGCAGAATTGATTTTTGATCCATTTCAGTTCATTGCTCCGTTTCTTAAATTCACAAAATTCATGGTGCCAGTACATAAGTAAAAGTGGGAATTGGTTGTCACTCTTTTCCCTGTCAGTCAACCTCTTAGCATTCACTCTGTCCATCTGAGAGAATTTCAGTAAAATTCAGTGTTTCACTCAGTTATGACCTTGTTTTAGATTCTGTGAATACATTTAAGTATTTCATGTTCTAGTTTTTCATTGATAAATAAAGGGTATATTTGATTTATTTTGTCTTGTGCAGAACTTCTCCATTTTTTCCTTACAGTGAAAGTAATGAACTGAAAAAGATGGTGATCCAGTACCAGTCTTACGCTGAACATTTTGAACTCCTCCAGTGAGAAATATGACTTTGTTCTATAATTTGCAGATAAATGTCATGTTTGTTCTTGAAATACTTTGGCCTGTTTATAATCTTATTTCCAATGCCTCTTCTATCAGGGAAATGAACAAAAACTTGTTTGATAGCAATGATGGGTTACGATCTGCTCTTGCCAAGGACAGTCTTTCTTCCAAAGAGCAGGTAGGTGTGACTATGCAGCTTTCTTTTTTGTTTTATAGATTGTTGAAATGCTACTTTACTGTGCATATGAGCCAAAACATTTGGGAGATTGATTCTGATCATATTCATAATTTGGCCAAAAGTATGTTGACACCTGACCAATTTATTATTTTTTATTATTATTATTTAGATATATTTAATTTATAATAATAGATTGGTCAAGTGTCATTATTTGAAGTAATGGAGAGTGTGTTAGAGAAGTGAAGAAAAGAGTTCAGGCAGGGTGGAGTGGGTGGAGAAGAGAGGTAAGAGTGATTTGTGATGGAGTGAAAGGGAAAGTTTATAGGACTGTGGTGAGACCTGCGATGTTGTATGGTTTAAAACAGGGGTCCCCAACATGGTACACCAACACGAGGTAGCCCGCAAGGACCACATGAGTAGCCAGCAGGCCTTTTCTAAAAATAGATGTTTTCTACTTTGTTGTATGGTTTAGAGACACTGGCATTGAGTAAAAGACAGGAGGTGGAGCTGGAGGTAGCAGAGCTGAAGATGTTGAGGTTTTTGTTGGGAGTGATGAGGATGGACAGGATTAGAAATGAGTTTAATAGAGGGACAGCGCATGTAGGACGTTTGAGACAAAATGAGGGAGGCGAGATTGAGATGGTTTAAACATGTCCAGAAAAGGGATTTAAAAAAAAAAAAAAAAAAAAAAAGGAATAGGGTATATAGGTAGGAGAATGCTGAGGATGGAACCACCAGGAAAGAGGAAGAGCAAGACCAAGGAGGAGATTATGGATGTGGTGAGGGAAGACATGCATGTAGTTGGTTTGAAAGAGGCAGATGTAGAGGAGAGTAGTATGGCGGCGGATGATCCGCTGTGGTGACCCCTAATGGTAGCAGCCGAAAGAAGAATAGATTTCACATTTAAGTAAAGCTGAAGGACAAATCACAAAGGATATAGCATTTAATAAAATACTTAAAAAGAACAGGAGCATTCTAAAATATACAGTAAATAAATATCTAATTTTTAAAAGGAAAAATTAGTCTAAAGGAAGAGGAAGAAGAGTGTATCCTTACAAGCTAGATTTCAATCTGAGTCTTAGCATTAGTTAGCTCTTAACACTAATGTTTATTTAAATGTGCTACCTCACCCAAGTTTCTGTGTATAAGGGCATCTCTAAAATGTCACAAATGCAATAATGAACTTTCTAAAATAGAAAGGTGTACAGTAAAATATTTTGGAACATGCATAGCAAACTGAATGAAGAACCTATGAAGCAACCTATGGCAAATAAAAGAGAATTACAGTATTCTAATCTAGTTCTGAAAATAGCATGCAAAAGTGTCCTAGTGTCTACAGGGGACAACATGTCTTGGACCTTTGAGATTGTGAATATGAACCATGTTTTGCCTGTAGCAATTCTTGAAACTGCGTTCATTTATCAAGACTGACACTCTTTCAGCTTTCCTCAAAAAGCAAAATGCCACCCAGGAGATTGAAGCCACTGTGGCAGAGTACAATAAATCAGAGCAGGTATTTTATTTTTTATATTTATATTGCATTTCAGAATAAATTTTCTTTAAGACTGCTAAA
Organism: Silurus meridionalis; assembly: GCF_014805685.1. Taxonomy (NCBI): domain Eukaryota; kingdom Metazoa; phylum Chordata; class Actinopteri; order Siluriformes; family Siluridae; genus Silurus; species Silurus meridionalis. The sequence goes on along the minus strand of NC_060896.1, from coordinate 17,921,775 downwards.
ACTGTCATTGTATTCTCTTAATCAAGCTTTGCTAACGAGGAGGACGGCATGATTGCAGTGCCATCCAAGGAGAAACTCTCACTTGTGGAGCACTGGGCAGAGAAGTATCTAGACAGCGGCATTTCCTTACAGACAGACACAGACAGGATGTCAGGCTGCAATTATGATAGTGATGAGAGCAACGATTCTGATGATACTACTCATCACAGCTCTTCAATTATTCCATCTGAAATTGAGGTAAACCCATCTTTTAGGTATTCAGAAGCATGTTGAGCTTTTAAAGAGTGGGTGATACCATGTCCTCATTCAATTTCAGATGTCAGATTTTAAGTCTGAGATGAATTTGTCAGTGACTTCCAGCAGAGTCAGCTTGTTAACTTCATCCCTGAGACGTCGACTGTCAGCTTTTCCTACAAAGGTATTTTGAGCACACTTGGACTTTGGAGTAAATTACCGGAACCTACAGTGGTGTGTGTGGAGGTTTTTTTTTTTTTTCTTTTTTTTTTTTTTTTGTATTGCAGGTTTGTCACACTTGAATGTTTCAGATCATCAAACTACTGTAATTTCCGGTAATAGCGCACCCAAATATAAGCCGCACCCGCTGAATTTGACAAAGATTTTCATTTTAAACATAAATAAGCTGCACCTGTCTATAACCCACACTGAAACGAATGAACTTTACACAGGCTTTAACGAAAGACAGTGTCTGTTACACGGCTTGTATTTAAACATCAGCCTACCAAAAAAGTCATTGTTCACTGTCTTCCTCTCCTTCCTTTCACAACAATTTCTCTCTGGAGTTTTTCTTTTGGCATCGTCGTGTGTTTAAAAATCACCATCGGTGAAGCTTTTCCTGTAGACAGTGCGAGTGAGCGGCAGGTCAAACGTCAGAGGAACATCATCCATATTTATGATGTGGTGCAACCCGATTCAGTGGGAGTGCATATGATTTTAATATAAAGAATTTCATTGGTTCACCTGAACCCGTTTGGTAATTTCATTGGTCTGATGTTATGGGGTTCAGTTTTTTGGCTTGAAGCTTGTGAAACCGGGAAAAACCCAGGAAAAATCCAGAAATTAGCCACTTCGTTGTTTAAGCCGCGCGATTCAAAACGTGGGGGGAAAAATAGCTGATTATAGTCCGGAAAATACGGTAATTTAAATATTAGTAAAAGATAACACAAGTGAACACAACATGCAGTTTTTAAAGGAAGATTTTTATTATTGAGGGAAAACAAAATCCAAAACTACATGGCCCTGTGTGAAAGTGTTTGCCCCTGTGGTTTATCACACCCGAGTTACATTTCTCTAGCCACACAACACTTTTTCACACCACTGTATATGCAATTTCTTATGAAATTTTAAATAGAATTTGGGTCTTTTCTTAATATGTACATTTTTCTTTAATGAAATTATATGACTTGCAGCAAACTGAAGTGGAAGCGTTTGATTCTGGTGAATCTGTTCCAATGTACCGCTTGGTGCTGGCAGGGGATGCAGGGTCTGGAAAATCCAGCTTCTTGCTGCGTCTCAGTCTAAATGAGTTCAGAGGAGACATGCAGACCACACTGGGTAAGAGAGTACCCAAGCCAGCTTTATTTCAGTATTCAATTATTTTTTCAATAATCTACATTTATAATGCAATATTAAATAAGAACAAGGGTAATTCTTCTTGATGTAGGCGTTGACTTTCAAATGAAGAAAATGCTTGTGGATGGAGAAAAGACAAACCTTCAGATATGGGACACTGCTGGGCAGGAAAGGTAATGTACAGTATAGGAGATAGCAGCTGCAGCATTTGTAAGTGAACATTCGCTCTACATTTTTGCACATCATACTTCATTTCTTGCAAGGATGAGGACAATACACCTTTGTCAGTACCATAAAGCACAAAAAAAAAAAACCTGAACAAACATCACATGAACAAGTTTATTATACGTCACATCAGCTTTCATATAACAAATAATGTGACTTTTCTTCTTTTGTTAAATTTTGTTGGTTTTGTTGCTACATTTTATTAAAAGTGGTGAATCTGACGAATTCAGCTTGGCCTGATTTTTATTTTTATTTATTTATTTTTATTACAAAACCTGCAGTTTTTAAAAGAATTTGGAGACCATTTTTTATCCACCGTTTAAATGTAGATTTTTTTCTTTTACTATTTGAGCAGGTTTCGCAGTATTGCCAAATCGTACTTCCGCAAAGCAAATGGGGTACTACTTCTTTATGACGTCACTTCAGAGAGCAGCTTCTTGAATGTTCGAGAGTGGATTGAGCAGATTCAGGTACTCCCTCTGACTTTGAATCTAGTGAAACCGTTATTTAATTTCCCTGTTAAATCCTTGTTTTTGATCTGATATTGTGGTGAATATCTCAGGAATCCACAGATGGCAGCATCCCGTTGTGTCTTATTGGAAATAAAGTGGACTTGAGAGTGACTAGGGAAGTGAAGAACTGTGTGAGTCCCATCCATGGCGAAAAGCTTGCTAGGGTGAGATTTCTTTTTTCTGTACTAAAAGAAGGTTCTTGTTTTATTTTATTATTTTTGATTTATTGTAACAACCAATTTGTGTGATATCAGACTTACAACGCCTTGTTCTGTGAGACGAGTGCCAAAGAGGGCACCAATGTAGTGGAGGCAGTTCTGCATTTAGCAAGGTAAGCTGATGTTTCAAGGCACCCGTTTTAGACTACAGTGAGGAAAATAAGTATTTGAACACCCTGCTATTTTGCAAGTTCTCCCACTTAGAAATCATGGAGGGTCTGAAATTGTCATCGTAGGTGCATGTCCACTGTGAGAGACATAATCTAAAAAAAAAAATCCAGAAATCACAATGTATGATTTTTTTTTTTTTTACTATTTATTTGTATGATACAGCTGCAAATAAGTATTTGAACACCTGAGAAAGTCAATGTTAATATTTGGTACAGTAGCCTTTGTTTGCAATTACAGAGGTCAAACGTTTCCTGTAGTTTTTCACCAGGTTTGCACACACTGCAGGAGGGATTTTGGCCCACTCCTCGACACAGATCTTCTCTAGATCAGTCAGGTTTCTGGCCTGTCGCTGAGAAACACGGAGTTTGAGCTCCCTCCAAAGATTCTCTATTGGGTTTAGGTCTGGAGACTGGCTAGGCCACGGCAGAACCTTGATATGCTTCTTACAGAGCCACTCCTTGGTTATCCTGGCTGTGTGCTTCAGGTCATGGTCATGTTGGAAGACCCAGCCTCCACCCATCTTCAATGCTCTAACTGAGGGAAGGAGGTTGTTCCCCAAAATCTCGCAATACATGGCCCCGGTCATCCTCTCCTTAATACAGTGCAGTCGCCCTGTCCCATGTGCAGAAAAACACCCCCAAAGCATTATGCTACCACCCCCATGCTTCACAGTAGGGATGGTGTTCTTAGGATGGTACTCATCATTCTTCTTCCTCCAAACACGTTTAGTGGAATTATGACCCAAAAGTTCTATTTTGGTCTTATCTGACCACATGACTTTCTCCTCTGGATCATCCAAACTTAAAACGTGCCTGGATATGTGCTGGTTTAAGCAGGGGAACCTTCCATGCCATGCATGATTTCAAACCATGACGTCTTAGTGTATTAGCAACAGTAACCTTGGAAAGGGTGGTCCCAGCTCTTTTCAGGTCATTGACCAGCTCCTCCCGTGTAGTTCTGGGCTGATTTCTCACCTTCCTTAGGATCGTTAAGACCCCACGAGGTGAGATCTTGCATGGAGCCTCAGTCCGAGGGAGATTGACAGTCATGTTTAGCTTCTTCCATTTTCTAATGATTGTTTCAACAGTGGACCTTTTTTTCACCAAGCTGCTTGGCAATTTCCCCGTAGCTCTTGGACAGCTCTTTGATCTTGGCCATGTTAGTAGTTGGATTCTTACTGATTGTATGGGGTGGACAGGTGTCTTTATGCAGCTAACGACCTCAAACAGGTGCATCTAATTTAGGATAATAAATGTAGTGGAGGTGGACATTTTAAAGGCAGACTAACAGGTCTTTTGAGGGTCAGAATTCTAGCTGATAGACAGGTGTTCAAATACTTATTTGCAGCTGTATCATACAAATAAATAGTTTAAAAATCATATATTGTGATTTCTGGATTTATTTTTTTTTTTTAAGATTATGTCTCTCACAGTGGACATGCACCTAGGATGACAATTTCAGACCCCTCCATGATTTCTAAGTGGGAGAACTTGCAAAACAGCAGGGTGTTCAAATACTTATTTTCCTCACTGTATTTAAGGCTTTTATACAAATTCTAAAATATTTTATAATAAATGGAAGGAAATAAGGTGCAGTTTTCTTTTAAATAATAAAGTGAAAAACTGAAATTTGTATCTTTTTTTTTTTTTTTTTTTTTTCCCCCCCCTTCAGAGAGATCAAAAAACATACCAAACTGAGGAGGCAGTCAGTGTCACAAGTTGAGTTGACCCTAAACAGTGGGAAAAAGGCACTGAGTAACTGCTGTGGACTTTAACCATGACTGCTCATCACACAGATCCACATGAAGGACAGGGCTTAATATGCACATAATTCTCGCATTACCTATAGATCTACTATCTGACCGATTTAATATCCACACACTCCCTAATAAGGTCACCTGTACGCCGACTCATTCATGCAGGTATCGATTCAGCCTTTAACTGTGGTATCGGTGTTTGTATCAAATGGGCTGGTTTCCTGGGAAATTCAAACACAATGTGTCTAGAGTTTACACAGAACTCTTCATAACCAAGAAGAGCAGAAAATAATCTAAAAAGATGGCTAAAACAAGCAGGTGTTTTCATCAACTCTGTCCTTCCTTCCTAATATTTGTGAGCATTATTATAACCTCACATTGTTTTGGCTACCAGGCGTTTGCTTCCATCCATCTGACATTTCAATGTTTTCTGCATGTTGAAATGTGAATTTATTTTTTTTTATTTTTTATTTATTTTTATTTTTTTATAAACCAAGCTTGAAGAGGAATTGCATTACTTCCTAAAGCCAGGCAGCACAAACATTTCTGGTCATGTTTTCTGTCAATTCTTAACAGCAAAGTGTTTCCGCTCACATCATTTGTTCTAAAGTCTAGAGACCTTGTATGAAAATCTCAGGAGATCAGCAGTTTTGGAAATGGTAAAACCGTCTGCCCTGACACCAGCAACCATGCCACTGGATAAAGTCACAGAGCTCACAAATATTCCTCATTCTGATGTTGGTGAACTTTACCTGAAGCTTTTGACTTCTGCATGATTTTAAGCGAGGGCTGCTGCCAGATTATTGTCTACTTAGTTAACAGCATCTATTACCAGCTGTTCGTATATAAATGTATGGGTATAACATATTTTTAAATATTTTTTTAATTGTTGTCATTCAGTGGTGGGAGGGATTGTAGTGTTGGGTTTAAAATTGGATCTTAGCATGATGGTCTAATGCACACTTTTTCTCTCTTGTCATATGTATACCTGCTGTAGTAATATTTAGGGGTTTTTGGTGTTTTTTTTTAGATTATATAAATGTTTATTGTAAATTTGTTCCATTTTTATATACCAAATGTACATTTTGTATAAATGTTTTTGATTATTTTAAATAAAATATATTTTAATCATTTATTGGGTGATCTCTGACACTACATAGTTGGTCAGAAATTGGTCAAAATTGGTCAGAATGCAGATTGTCAATGTCTTGTACACATTTACAAGTGTAAACAATTATTTTATTATTTTTAATGTGGAATTGGAGTGCTATTGTAAGTTGGCAAGATGGAAATCAGTGGATCTGGTGCAACGGGATGGGACTATTATGGTAGGTGATGGTGAGAGTTGTAAGAATGAATCACACTACCCAAGATTAGCAGCATCAAGTTGTTGCTAAGGTTTTCTGGGCTGATTTGACTGATGAAGCAGCTAAACAAAAGTTCTGCCATTAGTTTATAGGAAGAAGGGTCACTGTGGTCCATTAGTAAGTCATTTGGATTCCCATAGAGCTAAACAGCAGAATAAGCTTTCTTGATATTTTACTTAAATTAAACTATTGTGCTTGTAATACCTTGCCCCAAAAACGAGTCATCTTTCCGTTCACACAGGCACTCTGTGGCAGCTTGGTGATGCATAGAGATGAGAGCAGTATTTTTGGACTCCCTCTCTCCCTTCTCTGTTTTCCTATCTTTAGCTAAATACATTGGGTTAGAACAAAAAAAGGACATTTGAAATGTTCTCCTGGGCATTTGGCAGAGAAAAGATGGTGGTTCTTCACACAACTTCTAGCTAATGTACAACCCCAATTCCAAAAAAGTTATGAAAAATAAAAACAATGTTTTGCATATTTCAGAATCAGAAATAGCTTTATTACCAAGTATGCTTACACACACACACAGAATTTGGCATCAGGAGCTTCCAGTGCAGGAGAAGTACAGACATAATTTAACAGAATAGTAAACCAGTTAAACAGTTAAATAATGCAGTATATACAGAGTAAATGTCATTAAATAAAGTTACAGATGTTATTTAGAAGTGTGCAGTTTACAAATAGACCATTGGATTTTATGTATAAATGTCAGTTATGATGGACAATGTGTAGTTATGAATATTTTCATTGTTCATGCTAGTACAGCCTGCAGGAATATAACTTTTTGTGCGTGGATGTTCTGGTGGGCAGTGCTCTGTAGCGCCGACCAGAAGGCAACAGTTCGAAGAGAGAGTTGGTGTGTGGTGTCCAGAGTGATTTTCTTAGCCCTTTTCTCCACTCTGGATGAGTAAAGATCTTGGAGATTGGGCAGTGGGCCACCAATAATCCACTCAGCAGTCCTGACCATCCGCTGTAGCCTCTTGATGTCTGATTTGGTAGCTGGTCTAAACCAGACAATTATAGATGTAAACAGGACAGACTCAATGATGGCAGAGTAGAATTGTTTCAGCAGCTCCTGTGGCAGGTTAAATTTCCTCAGTTGGTGAAGGAAGTACAACCTCTGCTGGGCCTTTTTAGCAATTGAAAATTTTATTTACAATAGAACATAGAAAACAAAGTTTAAACTGAGGAAATGTTCCATTTGAAGGAAAAGTATTCATATAATAATTTTCAGATTTCATAATTCAGATTCATATCAATCATTTTTAATTTGATGACTCTCAAAGGTTAAGGCAGGGCAAAAAAAGGCTGGAAAAGTAAGTGTTACTGAAGAGTTAATTAGCAACAGGTCAGTAACATACTGTATAGGTTATCTACAGTGGCAGAGTAAAGATGGGCAGAGGTTCACCAGTGTGAAAAAAGAAAAAAAAAAAATTGTAGAGCAACTTCAGAATAATGTCTTTCAACATAAAGTTGCAAAGACTTTGAATATCTATTTATATACAGTACATAATATTAGGTAAAATTTTGGAGAATCAGGAGAAATCTCAAAGCAGACATGATTCTGTAATGGAAATCAATGCATGTGCTCACCTCTACAAATCAGTCAGTGAATACAGATTGCAGTGTTTTCCACAAATGCAGTTTTTTTGCAAGTCTCTATCATGCAAATAATCAGCGATATGTAAACATGATCAAGAAATGTCTGCTCTGGGACAAGTCAAGCCAAAAGCTGAATTGAAATGTTGTCTCCGGACTAAAGAGGAGGGGGACCATCCGGTTTGCTATCACCATTCAGTTTAAAAGCCCATCTGGAAATGCACTATCAATGCTGAAAGGTTCCCCAAGTTTTGGGGAATTTGGGTTGTATGAATGGTACGGATGAGGCATGAGGCAAAGCTAACTTACCTAGGATTTCCTGTTGCCCTGGATTTCATCATCTTGGTGACTCATGATATCCTATAAGAAGCTGGCAGTGATTTGGAGCTGCTTTGGCAACTTTTTTGGGGGGTAAGTAAAACCGGTTGATAAGTAACAAATGGTGTCCCTAAATACGTTTTGTGTTATTAAAATATTGTATTCATTAAGTATCCTTAAAGTTCAGTATTAATGTATATTATTTATTTCCAGCTACTTCATTTGTAATTTGAGAAACTTAGTCATCTATGCTCTCTGCAAACCCTGTGCTTTGTGGGGCAGAAGGCTCTTCTAGAGGAGAGATGCTTCAGATGGACTGGTTCTAAAATTACCCACATTATTCATGTGCAGAAAATATTAAATCAAGCAAACTTATTTAGTCCAAAGTATTGAAATGGTAGCTCAGTGGTAAAGATGTTGAACTTCAAACAACCCTCACCTGCTCAGCTGTATAAATGAGAGAACCATGAGTCGCTCTAGATAAAGGGGTCTGCCAAATGCCATAAGGTCCATATATCAAAGTAACAAATGCCTATCATTATAAATAAAAGGCAAATGCAGTACTTTTTTTTATACAATAATTGTAACCCCTTAGTTTGAGCAGTGCAAGGTTTGGGCATTTGCTCTGCAAAGAAAATAGAAGGATTAGCCATTCCCAGTATCTCCTCCTATCTCAGACAGATGACTACATGGAGTGCCTCCCCTTATTTAATGAAGAATTTTGACTCAGCTGTTAACCACGTGGAAGCAATCATATGTATATATTGAGTCATAAAATATAAAAAGTATTTCTTTGTATGCTGTAATTTCCTAAAACATTGTACCACCGTTTCTCACAATCTACTGAATGTCTTGTCCAAACAAAAGAAGCATTTAAAGCGATTGCAGTGTTTTATTATGCATTTTTAGTCATATATTTTAAAACTCGAGCTGGTTTTCTTTGGAAATCCATCTTTTTTTAGGATGGGCAACTTGGTCTTTCCTTTATATTCTATACCTTATCTTTGAGTACAATTTGGAGTAATGCCATTTGTCAGCTTAATTACAAAAAATAGCATCACATTCTTCAAATGCATGTACATATTCATAATATTTTTGCAAATAAATTTACTCTTAATTTCACTCTTAATTAATCATGAATGAATCATGTTAAGCTGCTCTAACCTTTACCCTCACTCAATACTGGTTACTATCATTGTAGTCCTCAGTTTAAAACACTTAAATGCCACCTCAATCAACACTTGCTTAAAGTTGCTTTTAGCTTCTTTATAAAAATAAATAAATAAATAAAAAGCTCCTACTTTTATTAAGAATATTGGACAGTTAAGTTAAAGTTTGATCTTATTATTAAGAGCATTTCATAGAATTTTTCATATGGCCTCTGATGGCAATGGCAATGGACATCAAATTTATTGTAGTGTTCCACAACCCAGAAAGCACTTAATAGTATCAGGTGATAATCAGTTATTTTAAGACTACAGGTGCAAGTTGATAAGGTTAACATGAGCGTAAATTATAACAGTTAGAATGGCACTTAGTGCCCTCTTTCTGCTCAGTGAGCCATGCCTGTCTAATGTGAGGCCTGAAACACTCAAATTAAGTCTTGGGTCATGTCTTTACTGTGATTAGTTAATTAGGGACCAATAAGTACCCAGATAATGTTCATGTTATAAAAGCTCACAATTTTATTGGTTTAAACTGAAAGACATGCTTATTCCAATAAAACCAGGGTCTGAAGGGGTTAAATGTTGCATTAGGATTCATTCCAATGACTAGAATCTTTTATTCTAAAATGTCACTGATCATTTTTACACAATGATATATCAAGAATTAAACTATGAATAGTTCATTACATAGCCTTCTGTGAGTCTTGTTTTAGGCTTTATGAAAAATAGTTTCTTTCCTGTGGCTGTTTCTGCACTGAACAGCTGATATGGTGTTAACAATCACCACTGCACTGTCACTTTTTTTTGCACCACTTAAAAATCATGCATCCTTTCACCACCCAAAAAAAAATCATTACACTTCTGTATGTCCATCCATATTTATTCTGTTTATTCTGTGTATATGTATATAGATGTATATATTTATGATGACAATACTTTTGTACAGCTATATCTGTCATACCACTTCATACTGCATCATACTTATATAAAAACCACACTCTATCTATCTATCTATCTATCTATCTATCTATCTATCTATCTATCTATCTATCTATCTATATATATATATATATATATATATATATATATATATATATATATATAATTCAGTTATATGTACATATTACTACACATTCTGTATAACCTCATACCCTTATTTATTACACTGCCACTGTAAATAAGCTATCTATGCACTTCTGGTTAGATGCTAACTGCATATTATTGGCTCTGTACATGTACCCTGCACAATGACAATAAAGTTTAATCTAATCTAATCTAATCTAATCTTTATCCTTTGCATTGGTCCTCCATCTTTCTCTTATTAAAACGTTTGAGAACTTATCGAAAAACATGCCTCTATTTACAAAGCTGACATCCTTCAGTCAGCAGATCTTTAATTTCATTCAAGAACATAAATTAGATTTTTTTTCCCTATACAGACCGAAAGTAATCCCTTATTATGGATGCATTGAACATTGGGTAGTATTTTAAGAAACACACATACAGCATGCACTCTTGTGATGGAAGTGAATCTGCAAAAGTGAAAGAGAAAGTTTAGGTGAGACCTGCTATGTTGTGTGGTTTAGATTAGATTAACAAGATTAGAAAAAGTTGATTAGAGGGATGTTTTGGAGACAAGGTTAGAAAGGACCGATTGAGATGGTTTGGTCATGTGCAGATGAGGGAAAAGGGTTATATTGGTAGAAGTATGCTGAGGGAGGATGGATGGATGGATGGAACCACTAGGCAGGAGGAAAAGAGGTAGGCCAAAGAGGGGGTTTATGGATGTGGTGAGGGAAGACATGCAAGTAGTTGATTCGAAAGAGGTGTACACACAGTGATATGGAGACTGATGATCCGCTGTGGCGACCCCTAACGGGAGCAGTCGAAAGAAAACATCCCAGCATGCACTCTGATGTCACGAATGATGATTTATTTATTTCTTTTTTTGTTTGTTTATTTTAAAATAATTACAGTAATTATATCTCTTCTCAAGTGATTATTTTTGTTTGTGCACTGAAATTGCAGCATAAATAGCCGTTTAGTGATTTGAAATGGCGTTCTCTCATTGGCTGTTACTTTCAGGGGGCGTGTACAACTTCAGCGTTTCCTATTGGTTTCACTTTAAAGTTTTTCCTGTTCTAAAGCGCGAATACATCTGATCTGAGCTGCGGTGCTGGGTGAAGCTTAGCTGCTGGGGGTATGGCTGTTTACTCTTTTCCAGATATTGATCACATGTTATGTAACTCCAGTGTGATTTAATGTGTACAAATTGTTGTACAAATGTTTGTTTTCGGTTGCTGTGCGGCTTGTCCTCACGGCAGCAGCAGCGAAACACGTGGGATTATACAAATTCTTAATGATTAAAATATTTATAATGTAGACATTCATATAGTTTTCTTGTTATTAATACGTTTTCAAACGTGCACGAGCGTATTTCGAGCGGTTTTCCATCCCAGCCGGTATCGTTGCACATGCCGGTCCCAAACCCGGATACATAGGGAGGGTTGTGTTAGGAAGGACATCCCGCGTAAACATGTGTCAGATTAAATATGCAGATCACAAACCTAAATTTCATACCGGATCGGTCGAGATTGGACGAAGGAGGAGAAGAGAGGAGGAAGACGACTACAGAGACAGCAGGGAAAGGAGAAGTGGAGGAGAGTGGGCACTTTACATGTTGGTACTATGGCTGGTAAAGGGAGAGAGATAGCTGATATGATGGAGAAGAGAAAGGTAGATATGTTGTGTGTTCAGGAGACCAAGTGGAAAGGGAGTAAGACCAGGAACATTGGAGGTGGGTTTAAACTGTTTTATCATGGTGTGGATGGAAAGAGAAATGGTGTAGGGGTGATTCTGAAGGAAGAGTACAGTAAGTGTGTAGTGGAGGTGAAGAGAGTTTCTGATAGGGTGATGAAGGTGAAGCTGGAAGTTGAAGGTGTGATGATCAATGTCATTAGTGCCTATGCTCCACAAATGGTCTGTGAGATGGAGGAGAAGAAAAAATTCTAGAGTGAGTTAGATGGAGTGGTAGAAGGTGTACTTAGGAAAAAAGATTGGTGGTTGGGGCAGACTTTAATGGGCATGTTGCTAAAGGAAACAGAGGTTATGAGGAGATGATGATAGGTATGGCCTTAAGGGGAGGAATGTGGAAGGGCAGATGGTGGTAGATTTTGCTAAAAGCATGGAAATGGCAGTGGTGAACATGTATTTTAAGAAGAAGGAGGATCATAGGGTGATCTTTAAGAGTGGAGGAAGGTGAACACAGATTATGTTCTATGTAGAAGATGCAACTTGAAGGAGATTGGAGACTGTAAGGTGTTGGTGGGGGACAGTGTAGCTAGACAGCATTGGATGGTGGTCTGTAGGATGGTTTTAGAGGTGAATAAGAAGAGGAGTAGAGTGAAGACTGAAAGAAGAATAAGATGGTGGAAACTGAAGGAGGAAGACTGTAGTGTAATTTTCAGGGAAGAGGTCAGACAGGGGCTCGGTGGTGGTGAAGAGGTGCTGGATGATTGGGCAACTAATGCAGAAGTGATAAAGGAGACAGCTAGAAAGGTACTTGGTGTGACATCTGGAAATAGAAAGGAAGACAAAGAGACGTGGTGGTGAAATGAGGAAGTGCAGGAGAGCAGAAGGAGAAAGAGGTTGGAGAAACAGAATTGGGATCAACAGAGAGCTGAGAAATGTAGACAGGAGTACAAGGAGAGAGCAGGTAAAGAGGGATGCGGCAAAAGCCAATTAAAAGGCATATGAAGAGCTGTAGGAGAAGTTAAATACTCTTTTTTTTTTTTTTACAGGCACCAGTCTGGCAAACTTGAATTCCTCGCAACTTCAGCCAGCCTTTTTTTTTTAAACCTTAGTGCGAGGTGGACTTCCATTCTATCGCGGTCACCTTACCAAACCTACCATCATACCAATCATAAGAGACTACTGCTAAGAGACGATTTTTTATTAATAGAATGAGAAAATTTTATTATTAAAATTTGTAAATATGTCTTTAATTTCCCAATAAAAAAATTCTCATAGAATTGTAAATGTTGTCTATTGGTCAGAGATAAAGGACAAGTAATTGTTTACACTTATATATCTGATTTGTCCTTCTTTCATTTGTCATTTTATATTTCCTTTTCCCCCCAAAATTAAAAGGTTTAGGAATAGGGGATTTAACTATAAATTTCCATCATTGTCAGCATTCTTAAGGGTTCAGCATCCAAACAACACTGAAAATCTGCAGTTCTAAACTACAATTTAATACAGTTAATAATAAATAATGTGTATTATTTTTATAATATTCTTTCTAGATTATAATAATTTAAATAAAAAGTATGGAGTTTGGAGGTAAAAAGGATACGTGTGTGTGTGTGTGTGTGTGTGTGTGTGTGTGTGTGTGTGTGTGTGTGTGTGTGTGTGTGTGTGTGAGTGAGAGAGAGAGAGAGAGAGAGTCCTCGAGTTACGCTGGTTTGATTTACGATTCAATCTTATGATAGCGATACGACAAAATTGTAAAAATAATAAAAAATTCTCACAACAGGCAGCAGCATACGAAGTACGATACTTTGGATGCGCAGCTGGGATGAGCGAATCTCTCGCCCTGTCAGATGCCCCACTCTCGCTAGCAGTCGACGGAGTAAAGTTGTCTCAGTGTGAGTGTGTTTCTTTCTGTATCAAATGGTTTCAAACAGCAATTTTAGTGATAAGAGCATTTCTTCCAAGTGCTCAAGTATGTGTCCTGCTGCTGGTGAAAAAAAGAAGAGGAAAGCCATCAGTTTAGAGCAGAAAATTATAATTATAATTCAGCATGAAGCTTGAAAGACTGTTAGTCATATTACCATCTTCGACGTACGATATTTTTGACTTATGATGGGGTCGTCGTAATGTATCTCCGTGGTAAGTAGAGGTCTACGTGTGTATATATTATATGAATAAGTTTTAAGCATTGTATAATCTATATAGAGATAATAAAATATATAGCTTGGAACATTTTTAAATGACTTGTAAATTCAATTTAGTTCTTTACTTTGTGTGTACGACATGGACATCCACTAGCTTGCTGAAATGTGTGCTGCTGAAACTCTCACAAGACTCTTCTGTTAAACAGCATGGAGATGAATCTAGTGAAAGGTTAAAAATGCACAGTCCAAGTTGGAGAAAAGTTCAGTTAAGGCCCTGAAAGTGCAGTTGTGACTGAGATGTTTATTGTTTCTGCCCATGGCAACCCTGCACATATTTCAGAGGATAAGAACGATACAGTTGTGGAATTATTTGCCGTCTCTGTGAAGTATCTCTGCTCTGCCCAGAAAAAGTATAAGCAGTCATTAAAATTCAAGCCAACAAAAAATTGATAGAAAACTTAACTTCTACAAAACATCTAACACTCCCCCATTTTGAAAGCAGTTACACTGGAGTATGAATACCTGACCTGTTGTATTTGTACTTGCTGTTTAAAATATCAGTCTTATCCTAAAGAAAATTCAAAGTACTTTGAAGACCTTAGCACAACCAATTGCTGAACTGATAAACTCCATGTATTTACCTGGTAGACAAAAAGAGAAACATCAACTATATAGTTTGCATGAAAACTCTCTACATAACCTCTTGATAAGCGTTTTTATATTTATATCACATGTTTGCATTGTGTGCAGATGTCAAAGAGGAAGAACACTGAACTGGTGGATGGACCTCCAAAAAGAGGACGATTATCTCAGGCACAGCCACCAGAAGATAAAGACAGTGTCTCGTCCTTTCAAGACAGTACTGCTCAATGGACACCAAGCAATGTAATACCATTGTTTATGAAATGATGTCATCTAATTTTTTTTTACTGAAATTTATATGACCATCATAAATGTCAGAGGAAGCAGAAGCATCATTACTAATCTTCTGCAAGTAAACTGCAAATGAATGAATATTAGTATTACATAAAAAGTGCAAACATGCAGGTAAACAAAGCCATCTATAAAAATATCTCTTCTAAAGTATGCAAAAACTAGCTAGTAAATTGGAAGAACGCTTTGTGTTTATTAACGAGTGGTCAAGAGGCTCTGTTTTTCCATATACAGTATTATATAATATTGTGTGTTGCAGAAGTTTAAAATGAAACAGATCAACAAATGTGTTTATGGTGGCAGGCAGCCAATTAAAACTGATTTCTGGAAAAATAAAATTCAGTTAACTAAATATGTTTGATGTTTTGGTCAAGCCGTTTGGACCCACCAGTGCTGGCAAAAAGGAAAAAAAAATCTTGGCCAAAGCAATAGAAAAAGCAAAACAAAAACAAAAATAAAGCAGCTCCTGAGTGTAAGGAATTATTTGGCTCATGTATTCATAGTTCTCCTCCTTTGATACCTCTTGCAGGTATAATTTACCACGCACAAGCTTAGATCTTTAGCACAGTTATGCCACCAAACACACACTAAAACCATGTTGCTATATATATATATATATATATATATATATATATATATATATATATATATATATATATATATATATATATATATATATATATATGTGTGTGTGTATGTATGTATGTATGTGTGTGTGTGTGTGTGTATATATATATTACAATGTTACATGTTAAATTTCCCTTTTGTTATAGGTATCAGGGGAGGTTGGCATTATAGAGAATCTGTTTCTGAAGAACTTTATGTGCCATTCTCTGCTTGGTCCGTTTACCTTTGGACCAAATGTCAACTTTGTTATTGGAAAAAATGGAAGTAAGTCCCAGAGTACTGTAGAACCTGTTGCCCACACTGGTCCTGATGGCATTTTATTTAACATCATTTTAGTACATTTAAAACAATATGGCAACAAAATATACCATTCTCCAACATATTAGTAATCATCTTCATTAAGCCATTGGGAATTTACTTGCAAAAAATATACTAGGTCTGTTAGACAGCTAAAATTCATGATTTTATAATAAATAGATGGATAGATATGTGATTTTGATTAGCCTAATAAAATTGTCAAGTCAAGGGGAAAAACATTGGGGGAAAAGTTGAAAATTCAGCAGGACTCTATATATGCGTTAATTACATTTTTTGTTTTAGGTGGTAAAAGTGCAATATTGACTGCATTGATTGTGGCTCTGGGAGGTAACGCACAGACAACCAATAGAGGTACTTCACTGAAGGGCTTTGTCAAGGAAGGAGAGGGGTATTTTTAAAATTTTTAACATTTTAATAACTTATTTAAACTTTTTCTTTTAACATGTTTTTGATTTTACTTTTTAAATATTTTTTCTGCATTCCTTGTATTTAGCTCGGCAGAAATCTCCATCACCTTGAGAAACAGAGGCCAGGATTCGTATAAGCCACATGTGTTTGGGGAGTCAGTTACAATTGACCTTCGTATATCTAATGAAGGTCTAAGAACCTACAAACTAAAGAGTAAAACAGGTAAACTTAACAAAATGATTCTTAACTATCATTTGTAAAGTGCTTCTGATTTATTTGGCAAACGTGTGTAATGTAGTCTGACTTTTAGATTTGTGCTTGTAGTTTGGTGTGTGTAATAAGAGAGAATATGCAATAGAAGATGTAGGTCATTAATAAGCAAACAAGAGACTATAGTTTTATTGGGAAAGAGGATGTTTTTTGTGAGCATCATAACCTTCATGACCACTGCACACATTGAAGTTTTTCCATATTAGCATTATGCTAAATAATTGTCACATGACTAAGCTACACTATGACCAAAAGTATGTGTATGTCCCTCTAAATGACTTTTATTTTTTAGCAAATAAGTATGCATGCAACAGGTTTTATCATGTGTGGATGAGAATATTACCTTAGACAATGTTGTACCTTTTAAAACCATTCATTTACCAACAACGATTTGGAAAGTACAGGGAGTGCAGAATTATTAGGCAAATGAGTATTTTGACCACATCATCCTCGTTATGCATGTTGTCTTACTCCAAGCTGTATAGGCTGGAAAGCCTACTACCAATTAAGCATATTAGGTGATGTGCATCTCTGTAATGAGAAGGGGTGTGGTCTAATGACATCAACACCCTATATCAGGTGTGCATAATTATTAGGCAACTTCCTTTCCTTTGGCAAAATGGGTCAAAAGAAGGACTTGACAGGCTCAGAAAAGTCAAAAATAGTGAGATATATTGCAGAGGATGCAGCAGTCTTAAAATAGCCAAGCTTCTGAGCGTGATCATCGAACAATCAAGCGTTTCATTCAAAATAGTCGACAGGGTCGCAAGAAGCGCGTGGAAAAACCAAGGCGCAAAATAACTGCCCGTGAACTGAGAAAAGTCAAGCGTGCAGCTGCCAAGATGCCACTTGCCACCAGTTTGGCCATATTTCAGAGCTGCAACATCACTGGGTGCCCAAAAGCACAAGGTGTGCAATACTCAGAGACATGGCCAAGGTAAGAAAGGCAGAAAGTCGACCACCACTGAACAAGACACACAAGCTGAAACGTCAAGACTGGGCCAAGAAATATCTCAAGACTGATTTTCTAAGGTTTTATGGACTGATGAAATGAGAGTGAGTCTTGATGGGCCAGATGGATGGGCCCGTGGCTGGATTGGTAAAGGGCAGAGAGCTCCAGTCCGACTCAGGCGCCAGCAAGGTGGAGGTGGAGTACTGGTTTGGGCTGGTATCATCAAAGATGAGCTTGTGGGGCCTTTTCGGGTTGAGGATGGAGTCAAGCTGAACTCCCAGTCCTACTGCCAGTTTCTGGAAGACACCTTCTTCAAGCAGTGGTACAGGAAGAAGTCTGCATCCTTCAAGAAAAACATGATTTTCATGCAGGACAATGCTCCATCACACACGTCCAAGTACTCACAGCGTGGCTGGCAAGAAAGGGTATAAAGAAGAAAATCTAATGATATGGCCTCCTTGTTCACCTGATCTGAACCCCATTGAGAACCTGTGGTCCATCATCAAATGTGCGATTTACAAGGAGGAAAACAGTACACCTCTCTGAACAGTGTCTGGGAGGCTGTGGTTGCTGCTGCACGCAATGTTGATGGTGAACAGATCAAAACACTGACAGAATCCATGGATGGCAGGCTTTTGAGTGTCCTTGCAAAGAAAGGTGGCTATATTGGTCACTGATTTGTTTTGTTTGGTTTTGAATGTCAGAAATGTATATTTGTGAATGTTGAGATGTTATATTGGTTTCACTGGTAAAAATAAATAATTGAAATGGGTATGAATTTGTTTTTTGTTAAGTTGCCTAATAATTATGCACAGTAATAGTCACCTGCACACACAGATATCCCCTAAAATAGCTAAAACTAAAACTACTTCCAAAAATATTCAGCTTTGATATTAATGAGTTTTTTGTGTTCATTGAGAACATGGTTGTTGTTCAAATTAAATCCTCAAATAAAATTAATCCTCAAAAATACAACTTGCCTAATAATTCTGCACTCCCTGTATTCAGAAACGATGCCGAATATTTGCACAATTTCCTGTATTCTACTTTTCATTTAAACAATAATTCATAATGAGAGTAAAAAGGTTTTAAAATGAATCGAAGTCTCTTGTTTTTTTTTTTTTTTTTTTTTTTTTTTTTCTTCAGACTCTGATATTTGTAATATGTGTTGTTTTAAGGTCAACTTGTACCATTCAAACGAGAGGAGCTGGCATCCATTCTCGATCATTTCAATATTCAGGTACTGTTATAGACTTTTATTAGTATTACCAAACATGCTTATTTATGCATATTTTCAGTACATGTTCTTGAAACACAACCACAGTTGCAATCGTTCTCTCTGGAATAAATTCCTTTTTTTCTTGTTCAGGTGAACAATCCCATTTCTGTCCTGACACAGGAAATGAGCAAAAACTTTCTTCACTCCAAAGGAGAGGGAGACAAGTACAAGGCAAGTGTACATGTTTTCTAGCTAGATTTTCAGTTAACATAAGTCAATCTCAAAATATTCTCTTAAATTGACAGATGGGAATCTGAGATTTCTGAAAACTTTCTCTTTGAAAATGTATACCATAGACTTGAGAGAAACTGTTAGTAAAGCTGCTATACTGCTTTAAAAAAATATATAAGTAAATACACTTTTACATTTATTTTTGTTCCCACAAAAACATGCTGCCATGTAAATTTCTGTATATAAGGTTGTCAGTGTGCGCAATTTCTCTCTGTGTGTCCAGGGTGCATTCTAGCCCTTTGCCCAGGGTTTTTGACGTACACTCCTGATCGCCTTACCAGTAAAAAGTGGTTAATAAAAAGCTGAATAAATGAATGGTTGCATAGAATTAAAGTTTTAACAGCTTAAATGTATTCTTTAAGTGGCCACTTGGTTTGGTCCTGTATTGGACAGTCATTTCTATGCAAGTAGTGTACTCTGAGATTTCTATTCTAAGGGCAATACAACTTCAACCTGCTATGATGAAATGTTATTTAGTAGCCTCCAATCAAGATTTAGTTTTATATTCGGCAAAAAATGTTTTTCACAAAATACTGTTTTGATGCCGAAACCTACTTAGCTTAACTTGGCATATCGGGCCATGTTTCTTGCACTGACAAAACCTCCCACAAGCCCCCAGTGCCAGGGGTGTTCAACTATTGAAAGTGTATTGATGAAAAACCTACTCAAATGTTGAAATGGAAATTAAACAGTGACAAATACAAATTTATGATGCCACTAAAAATTCTCAATAGTGTATAACTTGTGGTTAGGCTCAAAATAGCTTTGAGCCTAACCACAAGTGTATAGGTGGTAAAATATCTTGTGTGCAATCACAGCGGGCATGCACCGTAAAATACAAATGCAGTTATCACAATATACACAGTAACATACTATACAGTATTCACCTAATACAATATATACAGTACATACATTAGAGTACATTAGAGTATTTTATGATTAGGCGTATATCATGTCATGATGACAGAAGTTCGTTTTCACTCTAATGAACAGGCCTCGCAAGGTTTGATAAAAGTTCAGTCCTCGTGCTGTGCGTCAGGTGCAGAAGCTGACTTCAAAAAACATACGCTTAAGTTCTGCCAGCATTGCTTTAGAGGTGGCAGAAGCAGAAGGTCTGCTTGTCAGTGCTCAGAACATATGCCGCACACTGCAACAAGTCTGTTTGCATGGCTGTCATCCCAGAAGGAAACTTCTTCTGAAGCTGGCTCACAAGAAAGCCTGCAAACAATTTGCTGAAGGCAACCAGTCCAAGAGCATGAATTACTAAAACCATGTCCTGTGGTCTGATAAGACTAAGAAGAACTTGTTTGGCTCAGATGGTGTCCAGCATGTGTGACGACCTGGTGAGGTGTACTGTGTCTTGCCTTCAGTCAAGCATGGTGGTGGTAGCATCATGATCTGGGGCTGCATGAGTGCTCCTGGTGGTGTTGGAGCTGTGGTTCATTGAGGGAAACATGCATGTACTGTGACATTCTGAAGTAGAATCCCCTCCCTTCAGGAACTGGTCTGAATGTCGGTTTTCCAACATAATAACCAAACCCACTGCCAAGAAGACAACTGCCTTGCTGAGGAAGCTGATTGAGTATGTCTCCAGAACTGAACCCTATTGAGCACCTGTAGGGTAGCCTCAAGCGGAAGATAGAGAAGCGCCATGTGTCCAACATCCAGTAGCTCTGTGATGTCATTATTTAGGAGTGGAAGAGGATCCCAGCAACAACCTGTGCAGCTCTGGTGAATTGCATACCCAAGAGGATTAAGGCAGTGCTAGAAACAAATAGTGCTCACACAAAGTATTGACACTGCACACAGTTTTTACTTGTTTACTTAGGTGTAGTCAAATTTGTTTTCAGTTATTTTGACAGTAATTGCTGTATGCTGAATTATTTTCAGAGGACATTAAATCTGTACTGCTATACAAACTGCACATTGACGACTCTTAAATATATCCAAGTTTCATTTCTATAGTATTTTCCCTTAAGAAAACAAATAATAAAATAGATGCTGAAATGTGAGAGGTGTACTCACTTTTGTGTGATACTGTAATTAAAGTTTGCTGGAGCTGAAATTAGTTTGTGCTAAAAAAAAATAAATAAATAAAAATGCCTTCCATTGGCCAATAAGTTTTTATTAGGAATTTATAATAAAAAATTAAATTCTGTAATGGAAAGTTGACCTCAAACTATTTTTTTCTACACAACTGAATAAATGCGTGTTTACAGGTTTGCAATCAAATTGGTTAGCTGGTTTCACTTGCAATAGCACTGCATCCCTTTTTTTACTGGATTTTTAATAATACTAATAACAATAATGCTCAGTCATGAACAAAATTATTTAAAAAACCTTAAAAAATTTGATAGGATGGTTATTGTCTGAAGAAAGTTGTCATTTGTTTATTGGTTCAGCCTTCAAAACATTTGGCTAAGTCAGAATAGAACAAATCGAATGTAGCTGACACACTTTAGAAGTTCAGGAGCTTAATGTTGTTTTGCAAATTGTGAGTCATTATATTTTTTTAAATGATAATTTATAATTGCTTTTAGGGTTTTTTTCCAATGTTTCCTAAATGCTAGGGTTAAAAAGCAACACAACTCAACTGCCTAAAACTTCTATAACAGATACTCATGCATTTTTAGTTTAAATTTTGAGTACAGATGTGTGTATCTGGCGCACTAAACAGATATAGATGATGGCATTGTTAAACACAATTAATCTGTTAAATGGCGAGTCACGGTGCATGAAGTGGCCACTGTGTATGTGCAATCATCTCATTGTTAATTTTTGCAGTTCTTTATGAAAGCAACTCAACTGGAGCAGATGAAGGAAGACTACAGCTACATTATGGAAACAAAGGCTGTCACCCAGAATACAGTGGAAAAATATGAGGAGGTAAAAAAAATCTCTTGTAAGAAACTGCTGTAGAAATTAATAGTTGTATCGCTCAGTAAATCAAAATTAGATTAAAGAAATAAATCATGGCAATGTATTAAAAGCATGCAAGGAACAGCGTATTACCTTAAAATGAATTTAACTTAAATCTCAAGTAAGTCATACATTTTTTTTATAATGTGTATTAAAAATTTGAATTTGTAAAATGTTTATATAAGATGAATTCAGGGTGGAGACCAGCTCAGACCAGTTGAAATGTTAACTCATAACTGCTTAAAGATCTCACCATTTGTCACTGCATGAAACCTTGAGGTAACCATTGACAAACAAATATTCTCCTGTCCCACGAACTGACTCTTTTATACCTGGTCATCCTCTACAATATTAAGACGATCATCTACTTCCACGCACAGAGACCATCTGGATGCTCGTTCAAACACTTTTATGCTCGCCTCAGACCTCTGCAACTGTGTAACATTTCAACCTCTCCAAATTCTCCCTCACAACTCCATTGCTATTTCCCTGTACTGAATTTCTTTACCTGCTGCATCACTGATGCATGTCCTTATCGCTTACATGACGTAACAGGAAGACGCACATCCCTTTCCTGACAAATCATCAGACAAATAAACCTAAGTCTTCTAAATATTTAAATGAGCACTTTCATTTCTTGTCTTATGTGGATGAATTCTTATGTTGATGGCAGTTTCTTCTGCTGTAAAAATATGCGTAAAAATGACCTGAAAACCACAACAGTGACTAATAAATGTAATCGTTTACTGCTGCGGTTATTTGCTGCTGTTAGATTTAGTGTTTGTTCGCACCGGTTTGATTGAACAGATCCAGTGCGACTGTTCCGAAGTTACAAACACACAGTTTACACAATAGCACTTCATTAAACTACACCATTTCCACATGATGAGGATTATACAGTTTTTTCTTACCCTACTGATGTTTTACCTTCGTCCCTGACACCAATGTGTTTTTTTTCACATGCTCGTGCATCACTGTGGTACTTCCATAACACACAAGCTCATCTTTGCATAACTTACAGGTTACAATCTTCTTTGTTGCATTTAATATAAAATGCTCACATGCTGTGGATGACTCGAGATGCAAACTTTTTCCTGCTGCTGGTTAAACTGTATTCTCCACCATTTTGCAAGCGGCTGTTTTATCTTGCTAATCCGTAACTTGAGCGGCGGCATTCGATAACTCCATTAGTTAACAACGAATTTTATTATCGATTAGTTGTTGTTGCCTAATCAAATGTATTGCATTTACATACTGTATACAATTTAATGCAGTCTTGAACTCCCAGATCAGCATTACTTTTTTTTAGTTTATATATTAGTGTAAAACTTCTATTGACATTGCCAGGATCTTAAAAATCTGGACAGCCAACATTTTTAATACCATTTCTTTAAAATTTCTTTTTCTAAAAGTTCTATTAATCCTCGTTTATATGGCACAGAAATGCATCACCTATATGCATAACCCATTGCCACATTTCAGTTTTTTTTTTTTTTTTTACATGCAAATGTTTTTTTTGTGTAATTGTTGTGTGCTACCTTCATTAGTTTTCCTAATCTCTTGCTGTTCTCTTTTGACACCCTCTGCAGACCATGCTTGAGATCCGTTGCAAGTACAAGGAAAAAGAGGAAAAGTACAAGAATCTGGCTTCACTGGATGAGATGCAGCAGAAACTGGACAAATTAAAAAATCAAATGGCCTGGGCACTGGTGAAGAGTCTCATCATTATATGCAATATCAAAATAGTATCGGTGGTAATTTGGATACTTGCTAGTAACTTAAATCTTTCGATTGCATAATCCAGAATAATTTGTTCAGATTTGTTCGCTGATTTAATTTGATGACTCTTGACATAAATAACATGCTAACGCAAAGCAACATTATAATATAGATTGAATTTGTTATAAATGTGGAATATTTAGAATTTAAAAAAAAAATCCTTAACTATGGAATAACTTATTTTGGGGAAACAGGAAAGCTAAATAGACATACAGACATGTACATAAATTAGGGACTTCTTGTTCCACAAAAAAATTAGCCAGACCAATAAACAAATAACAGAAACCTTTGGTACTATGCATCATACTGTATGCTGTATTTTATTTATTTCAATAAATGTAAAATTAAGATTTGTTTTGTATTTTATATATATATATATATATATATATATATATATATATTATTTATTTTTTTTTTTTCAAAAATATTTCAATTAATTTTAAATGTGTTGTTTTTGAAAGTGCATTTAATCAAAATAAGGGTATTTAAGCTTGAGCAAACATTTAGAAATGTCTTCATTGTGTATTTTAGGTAACTGAAATGGAGCAGGATGTGAAGCGCATGAAAGAGATGGTTGCAGAGGAGGAGAAGTCTACTATTAAATATGACCAAAAAGTAGAAGAGTGGAAGGTAATTAATTAAGCTATTATAATATTATTTAGTCATGTTCTGATGCCATAAGAATGAATTATACTGCTTAAACCATAAGTTCAGTTGTTGAACCCTGCCAGAATAAAAATTAAAACCCTAGCATTTCCTACTCTTGCATTTACTAATACAACACATAATATATTACAACACCTCAAAATAACTGTAAAAGCAAAACTTGTCAAAGATCCCAGAGTGGATCATGTTTCATTTCTGAAACCTTTTTTTTTTTTTTGTATGCAGGAGAAAGTTGTAAAAGCTGAGCAAAGCTACAAGCAGGTCCATGAGGAGTTGGAGAGCATGATTGAGCAAGTGCAAAATCTGCAGACCAAGTGTGGTCAACTAAAGAATGAAGTGCAAAAACACAGTAAAGCCTTCAAAGCAGCAGAGGTACAGTTATACATCTAAACGCATTTATAAACATAAACCATGCCTCAATAGTTTGGTTTAAATTTGGAGTATAAATGAATGAATGTGTTTGTCCTAATAGGAAAAATGAGGTAGTGCAATGTTCCTCTCATCAAGAGCCTCAATGTCCGTTTTTTTGGGTTTTTTGCCCAACTCCCCCATATTTTCCTCCCATCATCCAAGAATCTAAAGCCGTCATGGGCATACACTCACTAAAACTAGACAGTTAAATACATGAAAAAGATCAACTCTTTTTGACAAGCCCATAACGGCCTAAGATTCCTGCTCATTAATGACCGGAGTGGAATCCACCTCACAGTTCAAAGTTTTTGCCTACAGACATGGTTTTCACCATGGCTGTAAAAATAATTACTTGACTTGCTATAATTTCCCCTTCAGCTCAAAGCAATCTGGCCATTTTCCTCTGACTTTTCATCAACAAGGCATTTTTAACTACAGAACTGTCACTCATCTGTTTTTTTGTTTTTGTTCACACCATTCCGTGAAAACTTTGTGTGTAACCCATTGTGTAATTAGTAAAGAAAACTGCATTCCATTTGAATGGGAACAGTGTTGCTGGTCACTCTTAATTTACCAGCGCATTGACTTGCTGTCTCTTCTGTGCATTCTTTTAAAAACTAACCCTTCATATAAAGGATTGCTGGTCTTTGCTAATTTGAATTCCAGGTAACAACTTGCTTTGGTGCGTGAATAGTATAAAAAGAATAGTATTAAAAAATAGAATAGTTATAAAAAATATTTTGCTGAGCCAGCAAAATCACTGCATTAACTGCATTCTTGCATTAATTGTTTGCTAGCATCTTTAACATGCTTGATGAAAATGTGGCAGTTGATATTGTATTTTCTTTTTAAAAACGCAATGGTTTCATGGCATATAAGACACACAGCCTTTGATTAGACTATTTCGAAAAAATATTTTGCCGTCCACTCCTTATTAAAAACTCACTCACTGTCGACTTAGCTTTTCTTTGGTCCATTCATTGGTCAAGTCTGACTCAATGCAACAACAAACGTAAAGAATGGATATCTGTGTAGAGATGATGGACTGGCTTTAGCAAAGGTTTTTCAACGAGAATCAAGTTTTAAATGGGTACATTTTCCTCAAAAAAATGTAATTTTGGTGTGAGCAACATTATTATCGTGCCTGAAAACTATTATTCTGCACAGTGTTCAAACAAGACACAGCTACTAGAAGCTAAACAAGCTAAAACCCCGAGCAAAATTGCAGCACAGTTATTAACAATCCTATAATAAAATTATTGAATATTTTCAATAGGCAAAAAAGCATATTAACCTGTTGAATTCAAATGATGAATCATTTTGTTATAATAATGTGTAAGTGAGGTATGATCTACAGGTTGAAGGTTGTAACTTTGTAAGCTTTTAAGGCAGTGAGGTATATCCGACTTGATAACTGGCAAAGTATCATACTTGCAGTATCATCATTTTAATATCAAACATTGTAATACAAAAGATCCTATTATTATAGATGTGACATTTCTGGTACTGTGACAGCTGTACTTCATAACAGTCTTAGGATCATCACTTTAAAGATATAAAAATAATGATACAGGTAAACAAAGGGAAAAAATAACACCTGCAACATACATACATACAGGATTGTACTATATGACGGAAATGTGGAACAACACAGCATGAAGATCTGTAGAAAGGTACTGCTGCCACAATGATCTTTATAACCCCTCCTAGTTGTACTTATGAATTATGGCTCTAACAAAAATCCACTAATAATTTTTATAGCAGTGAAGGATACTGTGTAGTTTACTTGAGACCATCATTGAATTCTTGCTGTGTTCTCAAGTGACTCACTAAGTTCATTATCAGATGTTTACAATATGTCACAAATAACTGAAAAGGAAATCAGG